>NC_090271.1:192956055-193266381 GCF_040414725.1 Anabrus simplex | reverse complement strand
CGAGGGCAAACGTATCGCGCATGAAGGAGAGAAACTCTTGACCAGTGCTCACTTCATATCGATGTTCAAATCAACACCAACAACGTTAGGTAGTGTGCCATTTTACTGTCCCAGGAATAAAAATAAATCGAGTTGAAATGAAAGCGATTACTGGTAACGAAATTAAACACAATGCGTAAATTCAATAAAATGTCAAGGAGATACGGTATAACGCGAAGTCGAGATGGTCAACTTCATAATGGCAGTGGCAAAGACAAAATATGAAGTCGAATCGTTAAAGCCAGCACTATTGATAAAAAGATACAATTGAACAAGGTATCAAAGAAAGTGGATGCATTCCGGTCGAAAAACTAGATATACGTTTTTCATCTATTGACATAGAAACGAGTCTACGAAAGAAAGAAGACTTAATAGCGTTTATATATCAAAAAACGCATACAATATTATAATAATTTAATACACCCGTTACACAAATTGAAATCGGCAAGAATTGATTAACAGAAAATTGAAGACGGCAAAGACAAGGCTTTGACCCTAAGAGAAAGAATTCAATATAACACAACGCCAATATATTAAGTCATTAAACAATTCTGTGTGACATAAAAAGCTAAGACAATAACAGACATATTGGGAATCTGATAAAGATTGCAATGATACAAAGCAATCTGAAATTGATTCTCACTGATAAAATTATGTTAGAAGGCTTTGATAGCAACACAACGTTACAGCTGATTTCATCTATGTATTTTCATCTTTCAATTGCCCAAGACAAACGGTTATGGATTTCTGAGAAGACCTTGGGGAGGACTGTCCGGACGATACCGACCTGAGATGACGGCAGAGCGGAACCACAACCCCAGATGACATCTCGATGGTCAGCGGACTAGGATGATTGTCAACCAGAGTTGCAGATGACGAACGAAAGATGATATAATCCGGGAAGCAGAAGGAAAAAGATAAGTTTCGTAAATATATGTATACAATTGCTAGATAAAATTAAATGTAGACCGTTTGTAGTTGAAAAGTGGAGATTAGATCGCTACTATCTTCAAAATAATTTGTGTTAGATTCTCGCGAGTGATTTATTTATTGTGTCAGTACGTGTGAGGAGATAGGTAGTCCTCCTAAGAAACAAGACTAACTCCAGTTAGGGAATGCCAGGTAGTAATGTGGCAATATCATTTCATTAAAATCAAAGACTCCCAACAGATTATGCTATGTAATGTGTGAAGTGCTTAGGAGTAGAATACTTCGATAAAATACTGAACAATGTTTTATACGCAGGTTATACGTCGCCATAAGAAATCAGACTAAGATTGGATATGGATATAACGATGAACGGAAGACATGTTGATGTTATCTATGAAGATATTGATCCAATGACCTGAATAATTGAGAATGAAGTTAGTTATGCGTCAGAATAAGTTATACATGAAGAAGACTTGAAGGAATTGGAAGAGATATGATATGAAATATGAAGTGAAGAAAATGTTACGATGTTATATGAAGGTAATGAGGAATGAATTGAAAGAATATAAATATTGCTAAGATGATATAGTAGAAGTAAATGGTACATTTGAAGAGTAAGATGATAGTATTGACGCAGGCTAGGATCAGACATGTGTATGATACAGTGACATTGTTTCTCTAATCAAGAATTCATATCCTAGGATAGCGACGACGTATTGCGACATTTATAAAATATTATTGCAGGATTTGATCATCAAAATGAATCCTTATGAGAAGAGTTGTTCATTAAATTGTTCATTTTTAACTTAGTATTTCGCTCGCGGCTGTGAACTTGCATCCGGGAGATAGTAGGTTCAAATCCCACTATCGGCAGCCATGAAAATGGTTTTCCGTGGTTTCCCATTCTCACACCAGGGAAATGCTGGGGCTGTACCTTAATTAAGGCCACGGCCTCTTCATTCCAACTCCTAGGCCTTTCCTATCCCATCGTCGCCATAAGACCTATCTGTGTCGGTGCGACGTGAAGTCCCTAGCAAAAAAACAAAAAACAAAAAACCTTAGTATTTCTACTGTAAAGTCATATTTCTTGAATGTTAATTATGGCATACGTTAGTTGACATGGATAGACATTACTATTTTCTAGAGATAATTTCAAATGAAATGAAATGTCGTATGGCTTTTAGTGCCGGGATATCCCAGGGCGGGTTCGGCTCGCCAGGTGCAGGTCTTTCTATTTGACGCCTGTAGGCGACCTGCGTGTCGTGATGAGGATGAAATGATGATGAAGATCACACATACACTCAGCCCCCGTGCCATTGAAATTAACCAATTAAGGTCAAAATCCCAGATCCAGCCGAGAATCGAACCCGGGACCCTCTGAACCGAACCTGTCACATAATATCTTAGAGAACAATGTTACATACATATTTAATTAAATCACACGAGGTCACATACCGAATTTCAGACACATTTGTGAATCAGGTTGATTGTTCATGTTTTATGATTGATCTATGTTGGAAATTAACTTATCATATGATATAATGTTTGCTTGATATTATTATTTAAGACGAATATTAGCACATGTTTGCTATTGAATATGAAACATCATTTTCCTGAAGCCTAATTTATGATAAAGCATATGTCTTGCCCTAAGAAGAAAAGAAAAGAATAATGATACTGACAATACTGATGTACCTAAATTATTATAATAGCTTAAGTTATGCATTTATTTTATCGATTTCTTTCACTAATATTAAATGAAAGTGAAATATTAGTTCATTTCAATGACGATGTTTTGTGAGATAGGCAAAGGAGATGACAGTCATCAATCATTTTTTAAGCTTTCAGAGCAGACTTAATTAATCGATTTCAGAATTTCAATTCCTTAATTTCACTTTTCTTTAGCCACAACTTTACATTTTTTAATAAATGATGGTAGCTGAGATGAATTTGAGGTGGTATTTATAATTTCGATCGTAACGTAAGGCTAATTAGAATTAAGGCGTTAGATAATTGGTATTCTTGCATCCCAACGATACGACGGATGGAGACGTCCATCATTATTAATGACAGATAATATATTCATTAGCGTATAGTCGTTATCTTGAATCCCACGTAAAAAAATATATTAAGCACCCTGAGAAACTGTTCGGGGTTTCTTTTGCGTGAGCCATCCTGGGCGCAGGAAGGGCGTAGTAGTAAATGATAATCGTTCTCACGAAGCGTACGTACTTGTAGCAACGTATAGATGATGCTACTGACATACGACGCAATGTTTAATGAACCAAGAAGTGCGATTGCATAACATTCCTTCAATTTAGTCACCCGCGAAGGAGTCTATTGCCTTTTGCCAAATGTTCGAAAGCCTTTGAAGACTGATGGCAAGGTGTTCCCTGTTGATGACAGCGACGGAGCGCCCTCCTGCTCGTAGTATAGAAGCCACGTCAGGAATTCGGGGGCCCCGGAGGGGTTCCTTCAACTTTGGAAAAAGGTCGAACTCGCATGGTCACAAGGACTCATGTCTGGCGAGTACGGAGGGTATTCCAAGACCTCATTCCGACCTGCACGAAACGCCTTGACCCATCGTGTACGGTAATGTATTCTCGCGGCAGGCTTCACGAAAACCTCAATAACATTCCGATGCATTTTTGCTAGGGGAAACCTCGATTTTAATCCACGAACGCAGATGACCTTGCGAAAACATGCTTTCGAGCGGTGAAATCGACACTCTTCACTTCAACGCCACACACAGAAAAAACAATCCCAACTGGACATCCGTCAAATGCACACTACACATCGACAGCAGCACCACCTGACCGCTCCCATATCCTATTTGCGCATGCCCGATCTCCTGCGAGTGTCTGGACTACGTTGCCACTACTTTTCTTACAACCCTCGTAGTGAACTACATGACGAACACTGGTTGCCGGAAAGTTGATTTCAGTAATTTCCGATAAACTCCCAGATCAAGAACATAAAAGCACACTCAAGACTGTGACTGCCCCCGCTGGAATTCGAATCACGAAGCTCTTTACAATGCAAATTTTATTTGTATCGTTCGATGAAATCACCCATCCGCGTGTGGACATGGACTTCATTGTCAAACGGGCAAGAGAAATGAAATGAACACGACTTCATAATATCTTGGCTGTTGATATTTCGTATCAGAGACTTCTTTCTTGAAATATAATGGTCATAGACATTCATTCAATCGTTCGAAAAACAAACATCACCACAGGCTTCGGTATAGTCTCAAGACCATAATTTAGATATTGTGATGAAATATAGATGATAAAGTTTCGTGTGGCACGAGAAATCCAATTCATAACCAACCAGGAAGAACTATAAGTTTAAACATATGGTGGGACTGATATATTGGTAATGTTATGACATCCACGTGATTAAAAACGAGATTCACGGCGAATAATAATGAACTCGCCAAGACCAACATTTTATTTTTTATTTCGTAGGTGAGATTATGATTGTGCTAGCATCGTATATTTCTCTTCCTATAATGTACACTGACTGACAGAGCAAATGCAACACCAAGAAGGAGTGTTTCGAAAGGGATGAAAGTTGGGGAAAAAACAGAGACGGCACGGACGAATAATTGATGTTTATTTCAAACCGATATGCAGGTTACACAATGCGCACGGCATCGACTCAGTGGGATGTAGGACCACCGCGAGCGGCGATGCACGCAGAAACACGTCGAGGTACAGAGTCAATAAGAGTGCGGATGGTGTCCTGAGGGATGGTTCTCCATTCTCTGTCAACCATTTGCCACAGTTGGTCGTCCGTACGAGGCTGGAGCAGAGTTTGCAAACGGCGTCCAATGAGATCCCACACGTGTTCGATTGGTGAGAGATCCGGAGAGTACGCTGGCCACGGAAGC
Organism: Anabrus simplex; assembly: GCF_040414725.1. NCBI lineage: Eukaryota > Metazoa > Arthropoda > Insecta > Orthoptera > Tettigoniidae > Anabrus > Anabrus simplex. The sequence continues at coordinate 193,261,517 of NC_090271.1, read as the reverse complement.
ATCTGTACACCTCGTAGAGCCTGTTGGGAGATGCGAGCAGTGTGTGGGCGGGCATTATCCTGCTGAAACAGAGCATTGGGCAGCCCCTGAAGGTACGGGAGTGCCACCGGCCGCAGCACATGCTGCACGTAGCGGTGGGCATTTAACGTGCCTTGAATACGCACTAGAGGTGACGTGGAATCATACGCAATAGCGCCCCAAACCATGATGCCGCGTTGTCTAGCGGTAGGGCGCTCCACAGTTACTGCCGGATTTGACCTTTCTCCACGCCGACGCCACACTCGTCTGCGGTGACTATCAGTGACAGAACAGAAGCGTGACTCATCGGAGAACACGACGTTCCGCCATTCCCTCATCCAAGTCGCTCTAGCCCGGCACCATGCCAGGCGTGCACGTCTATGCTGTGGAGTCAATGGTAGTCTTCTGAGCGGACGCCGGGAGTGCAGGCCTCCTTCAACCAATCGACGGGAAATTGTTCTGGTCGATATTGGAACAGTCAGGGTGTCTTGCACATGCTGAAGAATGGCGGTTGACGTGGCGTGCGGGGCTGCCACCGCTTGGCGGCGGATTAGCTGATCCTCGCGTGCTGACGTCACTCGGGCTGCGCCTGGACCCCTCGCACGTGCCACATGTCCCTGCGCCAACCATCTTCGCCACAGGCGCTGCACCGTGGACACATCCCTATGGGTATCGGCTGCGATTTGACGAAGCGACCAACCTGCCCTTCTCAGCCCGATCACCATACCCCTCGTAAAGTCGTCTGTCTGCTGGAAATGCCTCCGTTGACGGCGGCCTGGCATTCTTAGCTATACACGTGTCCTGTGGCACACGACAACACGTTCTACAATGACTGTCGGCTGAGAAATCACGGTACGAAGTGGGCCATTCGCCAACGCCGTGTCCCATTTATCGTTCGCTACGTGCGCAGCACAGCGGCGCATTTCACATCATGAGCATACCTCAGTGACGTCAGTCTACCCTGCAATTGGCATAAAGTTCTGACCACTCCTTCTTGGTGTTGCATTTGCTCTGTCAGTCAGTGTATTTCATAAGGGGCTGCCTAGCCGAGGCGGCAAAGGCTTGCTTGGTTCGCCCGGAAAGATGTGGGTTCCAATCTCCGTCCGGAAGTCGTAAAATTTAAGAAACGAGATTTCCACTTCCGGAGGTGCATATGGCACCGAGGTTCACTCAGCTTACACCAAAAATGAGTACAGGTTAATTCCTGGGGGCAAAGGCGGCCGGGCGTAGAGCTAAGTACTCTACCCCATCAAGTGCAAAGGTTACGAATAGTGGAAACCTTTACCTTCCACCACTCTAAGGGCCTTCATGGCCTGTACGGAGAGGACTTTGCTATAATCTATTCCATTTAGTTTCAGAGTACGTTTTTTGTGCAAGTTTCTCTCCCATCTTGTACAAACTTTATTAGAATTTCCTTTACGTCGAACTGACATAGATAGGTCTTATGGCGACGGTGGGATAGAAATTTAATTAAGGTACAGCCTCAGCATTTGCCTGGTGTGAAAGTGATCTTCAGACCTGCTGACAGTATGGTCCTAACTCACTATCAAGCTATGCAAGCACATAGCTGCGGACCTCTAACCGTACGGCCAACTCGCTCGGTATATTTATTGTCATTTGGAGCGACGCCACCAAGCACATTTTCTCCTATCGTGTGGACTGGGTCATTGCTTCGTTAACCATCGTCGAGGTTCAAAACTACTGCCAAACAGTGATGTGCTGTTTTTATTTTATACGTGGCTATACTACCTTAGATAAGACTCCGTTACATTCTGGTTTCTGACCTGATTCAATTCTCAGTGACCATCCAAGCATTTTCACTTTCATGACATGTAGATTCTACTCGTATTTCGTTGTGACTAGTCAACACTTCTTCCCTCATGCAGTGCCACTGGACGAATGATAAATCTATTTATCTCCGATTTTTAGTACGGTGACATCTTCTGGTCGAAGAGAACATTAACTTGCCACTTTATTCACGCAGAATTAACTTTGCCTCATGCGTCTGGGAAGATATTTACTTGAAATATTCATAGTCAGACATTCTGTTTTTGTGTTTTGTAGGACTTATTATTTATGCATTAAACTGAAAAGTAAGCTCCAGTTTTAAATGCTAAGGGCACCATTTCAAAATTGTAGAGAAGTGTAAAACAGAGACTTTTATCATTATTTCATAATGCACCTAAAATTGAAGTAGTATTCGTTTTATATTTATTGAGACACAGCGACATATTAAATTGAAAATTTTAAATCATAATGGTATTCGATACCGCGTGAAGTCATTTTGAATTGATGCCATTTAGGTTGCTTACGCCTCAATTTTGACGTTACTGTTTACTCTCTCAGATGACAGAGCGAACCGGAAATCTATTTGGAGAAGCTGAGTTTAATTAATTTTGTCGAATAAATACCAAATTTCTCAGCAGAGATCTTCTACAAGCCGACATCGTACGACATGGAGTGTTGAATGTACTTTATCCCACTCTTCAACATTCCGACTACCTCTGTGGGGTTAGAACCTGCGTTCTTGGGATCCGGAGTCTAATACTACATCACTGATCTAAAGAGGTAGCTGAAATCATAATAATTCAATATAAGAAAGTTTAAGAAGCAAATCGTAGATTACTAAGTACCGCACCCCAGACAGCCATACAAGTCATGGCAATGCTGCCAACATCAACAACGAAATTTACTCTACGAATTGGTGTAAACTACAGTCTTCTGTAGTGGGTGGTTTTGGAAATACTGAAGTTCAAACATGAGCATGTAAAGCAGAAACAGGCTCATTTTCGCATAATAGGCATAAAGAATGAGTTTCTTAGAAACATAGACCAAATTAACTAGACAATTATTTTTCTTGGTTGATAATATAAATATGTTCGATTTTTATCTTTCCAAGTCTCCTTAAACCAGTCTCAATTTCAACTTAGAACGACAGCCGTAGAGTTCTTCTCAGTGTTACTGGAAACAAGCCTTTCAAGGAGTAGAATCAATCAATCAATCAATCAATGATATGCTTTCAGGACTGTCGCCCAGGTGGCAGATTCCGTATCAGTGGTTTACCTACTTTCTTCTTAAACGTTTTAAATGGAAAGGCTTTCACTTTCAGTAGCTTGGCCATGGAGGGAAATAATGTACTTACCTCTATGCCCAACCGCCTTCGCACCTGATGCTCATGTCTCAAAGCAAGTAAGTTTGAAGTGTTACGTATTTGTTGATATCATTAATATAGACACGCAATCACGAGCTTTATGCATAATACGAATCATAAGGCTGTGGTATATGAACAATATACACGCGGGCAAAGTGAGTTGTCTAAGTAGTTTGGGGAGTATACCTGTCAGCTTGTACTTGAGAGATACTGGGTTCGAACCCCACTGTCAGCAGGTCTGAAGATTGCTCCGAACTGTCCCCCTTTTCTTACACCAGGAAAATCCTGGGGCTGTACCTGAATTAAGCTCACTGTCATTTCCTTCCCAGTCCAAGACTTTTTCCATCCCATTTTCGCCATAAGACTTATCCGTATCAGTGCGATATAAACAATTAGCAAAATATAAAATAACATTTCGACGTGGAAGTGTATTTCAAAAATCCCATATGCGTTAGACAGGTTTCAAACCGTCACCGCCTTGGAGGAAAGCCACAGATGATGCCACGCAACTGTCACAACTTCAGATACTCATTTGAACTGTGAGTCGAATGAACCCAGGCAGTCTATACTGAAACTGAAGCCTAACCCAATTCCTTAAATTCATGTCAGGGATTCGAACTCATGTCCTTCCAATATTTTACCACTTATTCTTGTGATATACTTCTTACTTCTCAAAAGTTGTAATCGTAGTTGGATTAATGTATAATTTTTCATACAGAATGATGAAAACATGAGAAATATCATTTATCAGAATATAAAATAATGCGTGAGTTGCGACCCTGGAGACTCTAAAAGTGAATTTCAAGAATCCAGCGTTATCTTAGGAATTGAGGAAATTTTGTTTTAAAAATATTGACCTACTTTTGATATCATGTATAATTTTAGTCAACAGCAACATGCTATGTTGGCATGAAAAAGGTAATAAGGAAAAATCCCTGATAAAATATAATAACAAGGAAAAATACCTGATATAATATAATATAGAAGCTTGGATCCATTCCCAGTCGTATTTTAAACTTATGTCGAAATAGGATTCATATTTTTTCTCTTTTAATGTTGAACGCATTTAGCAGTCCAATATCTTGTAGTACAGGTAGACTTGACTGCTATGAATCACTTTTGTTTGTGTATGCTGACAGCCAAATCACAGTTGAATATTTTGGTGCCGTAACCTGAAGGGTTGGCGGGTTTGTCAAATTATACCACTTTGTAAGTAGTTATTTCAAGAAATCAGGTGGGTAGTCTAGAAACCAATAGACGTAGTTTGCTCAGTAGGTATTAGGTAATCACGAATATTTCTGGAAGGCACATACCCGTTAATTAAGATTTAGCACCTACATTAATAAAAGAATGTCAGTTCAGTTGTCTTTAAGCCAAAAGTCGTAAATATTTAGGATATTGTGCAAACAACAAAACATCTCTGTATTTAAAAGTCACAGATGGGCAATGCGACCTTGTACTTAAATACCGGCATGTATATTTACATGGGAATATCTCAGATATTGAAGTGTAACGGTTCAAATCCCGTTATACATATTTATCTGTATTATTATTAATATTGTTGTTGTTGTTGTCGTTGTATCAGCATTATTATTACTATTATTATACTATTATTATTGTTTGATTCAATTCTATAATCTGATTTCGCTATGTATTAATTAATTATCACTTGCTTTATTGTATTTAATTTATCATATTTAGGATATTATATATATATATATATATATATATATATATGTGTGTGTGAAGGTTAGCATCAAAATAATGTAGAGTGAGACTTACTGCGTAATATCATATATTTATTTATTTATTTATTTATTTATTTATTTATTTATTTATTTATTTATTTATTTATTTGTGTCTTTATTAAGTGGCGAAGTTAGGGCTCTTGGCCCTCTCTATTATTTGTAATACTACTTTTAAAACATTACAACATATGGTGCAATACTGTTACAATAACTGTCGAGTCATTGCTGTCATTGTATGCATTTAAACTATGAGATAATATTTAGGGAGTTCCTACTTTGCCTGAGGCTATTTCATCACAGTCTGTAACAGTTTGGAGCTGGATGGGAGTGACATCATGTACTATTTTAGAAATGACGTGGGTGTGACAACTAGTGTCTATATATAGAGGTGTATCGTATAGCGCCAGTTCAGATGGAAGGAGTTGAATGGAGAGGCTTGCCATGAAGTGTTGTAGTCAGATGGATGGAGCCTTGGTCGATGGATAGACATTTGGAGTAGGCCACAGTTGGACAGCCAGTCAGTTGAAGATAGAACAGTGACATGAATACATAGTCGTCAGTGACCAAATGGATTATATTCGGAGTGTGTTTCGTGTATCTGTTCGGTCGGGTTCTTGTGTCAGGTCGGTGACAGCCGAATATTGAGTCGTCGTAATGCAGACTAACAGTTATCAGTGAATTACTTGTAAAGTTGACTGTGAAGTGTGGTTATTTTTTCAAGCAATATTATATCTCGATTTTGAAACTAAAAGGATACATCACAAAATTAGGTTTGAGATACCTACAACTAATACCAATTCAAAGGAATACGTCGTACTAACACTTAAAGTGTTGAAGGTACTGTTAAGTGAACCAGTGAGGAATAATTTCCTTGTACAACTTTTAAATGTCCGGTCAAGAAGATTTTAATTTAATGCCTAGAGTTTCTTTCAGTTATAATGTCAGAGTTTTATATTATCTTTTAAATTATCGCAGCAGGTCTCACCCGTTGAAGTCAACATTTAAATACTTTACTTTTGGGTATCAAACACAATTTATTGTTTTATTTCAATGGTAGATTAGATAAACTGAAATTTTGATTGATTGATTGATTGATTGATTGATTGATTGATTGATTGATTGATTGATTGATTGATTGATTGATTGATTGATTGATTGCTATTTTGCTTTACGTCGCACCGACACAGATAGGTCTTATGGCGACGATGGGATAGGAAAGGCCTGGGAAGTGGAAGGAAGCGGCCGTGACCTTAATTAAGGTACAACCCCGGCATTTGCCTGGCGTGAAAATGGGAAACCACGGAAAACCATCTTCAGGGCTGCCGACAGTGGGGCTCGAACCTACTATCTCCCGATTACTGGATACTGGCCGCACTTAAGCGACTGCAGCTATCGAGCTCGGTACCTGAAATTTTAGTGGGGAACCAAACTTCAATGTCCTGTTCCCAGAACCTATATGTTATGCTGTCAAAGTTAGCTTATTACCTCACATCCTAGAGATATTGAAGACTCTCATTCTATTATTGTTACATTTATTTGTAGGTGGCGCCCATCAACAATTGTATGTGTAAGTAATCAGGTAAGTACTAAGTGTGAGTACATAGTTCGACGATTGAGTATTTTATTTCATCAAAATTTTAATTCAGTTTATATTTAAATCAGTGAGTAATAAGTCACAGTAGTAACATGAGAAAAAAAGGTAAAAATGTTGCAACCTTTCCGCGTTAAACATTCTTTGCCCGATACCTCCATTTTCTAACTCGTCGTTGGGCAGCCTAGTTTGACGAATGGAGCCGCTCAGCGGATACCTCAGGGTTTACTTATGGCAAATAGGACATGTAATCCTACTGTAGAATTCGCTTTACGTGAGTCCAAGAGAATTCCAACTCACGGGTGATACCTATCGTTACTCATGACATAATGATAATCATTGCCGTCAACCTAATTAGAGTTTGACCTCGAGAGAAACTAGCCATGGTTAAATAAACACTTAATTGTACGGTACCTTACTTAACTAGTAGTTAACTTAAAATCTAGACAGTAATTAAAGAACTCATGACATCAGCAATTAGAAAAATAACAAAATATTTATTAATGAAATATTAAATAACTAACTTTATATTATGCAACGCATTATTCAAATTTACTGAAAATACGTAATGAAAATGAGTCAGCGCTGGCTCGTATAATAAAATGAAATAATATTCAGTATTTAAATTATTTAAAATGGTCAGTTCCTTTGTGAAATTGAAATTCAATATTTGCTCATTTACAACAGATCACTGGACACATCTGAGGTCCACCTCGCATTTAAATTATAAGTATAACATCGACACAATTAACTCGTTCCGAAAGTTCACTTTCTTTAGTCGTATTTAAACAATCTCATTTGGATACAATATCCAGCCGCAATGCATCACAAATAGATTAATAAATTAAGTGTGAATTAATTGGAATTACGTTTAAGTAGATCTGAGTGAATTATAGGAAATCGAAAATAGAACTGAATATATTAAGTTAGGTTTTAATAAAATCCGAAGACATGATTTTGTTGCAACGATCTCGTTGTGCATTGAAACTCCTTACGAACTAAGGCATTCTTTCCTAGTGCCAGTTAAATACGGCTCCTACTCCAGCCTTTCCCTAGCTGAAGTTCGTTAAAGAAATGTATGTTCAAAACGGAGAATATTAACCAATCTAGCTATCTATCTAACTTCAGCGTAATCTTTGGCTGTCTCACACATGCCCTTATAGGTTCAATGTCCGTTTTAATAGTGATCTTTCAATAACATTCAACCACAATGCAAGCTACTTAACTCTCTTGCAATTAACATGGAAGCGCTAAGCTGTGAGGTTCGGAAAACATAATCTCATATATATCGGTGTCGTAATGCTTCTGGTTAACTACAGCTATTCAAAGTCGTATTATTCTAAAGTTCATAATAAGTCATCTATACTGAGATACAATTACGTCACGAGCATACATCTATACTAACAAATCCAGTTCGTACCTTGGCTAATGTAGTTCCCGCGGTGTGGGCACTCTTACGAAAATAAATCATATAATTCACTTGTAGTGTGGTATAACTTGAATTAGCAGGTACACGAAGATCCTGCATCGCGTAAAAACCTTCTCAAATCACTATACATAACTCGAAACTTTCATCTAATTACCATATTCATTTTCTCATAACAACATCAATCCATTATAAACACCGTAGCCTCCATAAAAATATATCGCGTTTCCCAACTTGACGACTACGATAAAATACCACACTGATTCTTACTAATATTAACAAGTCGCAGATTCTCATAACCTACATACGAAGTTCAATACCCTTTCTATGAACCAAACAAATGCGTAATTCCATGTTTCTTTCTACACCGCGCACAACCATACGTGACGTCAACTTCATGCATTACTTCAATGAAATCTCTATAATCTCCCAGTATGTCATTTCAATCAGCTGTTTCATATTTTTCTACAAACCTCACGCTTCTTTCAAATGTTCAGGTCGATATAGCATAAACTATTGCTATACTATTAAATCATAACTTCGAACTTAATTATCTCACACTTTGTTGGTAATCATCACTTGCATTGCTATATTATCGGTCTACAATTGCCATCAGCACATACCTAAGGTACATGTGTAAGCAAACCAAAAATTATGCAATGAAATGTTATGAATGACTTAGCTCGCTCATGGTTGTCCCTGGTCCAGCTGTTCCATTCCCATTGGATGTAGATGGGTCTTCGGTTCGGTCACGGGTTAGACATCTGGAACGTCATCCGCTCCTTCGTTCTGGTAGTACTTTCTGGTTACCCGTCTCCTTCCTTCGTCATGGCTTGGTCGGATGGTTACCCGTCGCCTTCCTCGTCATTTCCAGGTCGTATGGTAAGATGAATTGTTCCCAGGTCGGTCCATCATTTGAATTTAGCACATCATCTTGATCATCTTCTTGATAGTCTCAATGTTGAAGATAATAATGCAATGTACTGCCATTTTAATATTTTTATCTGACGTCGTTTATCCTTAATTTAATTTATTTTTTTTTCTTCACAACTCTTCGACGTATCCGCAATTTCTTACGTAATGACTTCAGTACATTTATTTTCGTCTCAACTGATTTTGAATTCCGGCGAAGACTTATATTTTATTCTTATTCAATCGTTGTATTCTTTCTTTTCTCTTATGCAATCCTTTGCTTCTCCAAAAGAAATATCCGATGACGGTAATTGCGTCCGTTCTCGATGTCGTGAAAATTTAAGATGAAGATTATTTAATAATAATGTTTTTTTCTATTTTTTTGAAAACAATACTGTAGACCGTCCACTGTCCGTTTTACTCGAATACATGACCATTCCGAGAAGTATATGGCCCTCTGAGACATCATAGCAGGTGACTATTCCTTGCTTGTTTTAGATTACAAGGCCCATACCTTCGGTCGGCGCCATTTTGTAATCTGTCGTGGACGTGCGAACGGGCACAATGTTAAATTTCTAATACTTCAACCACTATGGTCAAATTTGTGAAGTCGCATGCCAATTTAGAAAGTATCGGTAGACTTCATTCTAGTCATTCTAATCATGGTGTCCGTTTTATGCGAATACATCCCCAGGTATTCTTGATATTCTTGTGGTGCAGTGGTGCAGTTACCAAGCTCTAACATTATGGATTAGAGTATCTTATAGCCACGTATTCATTGCCATTAATTAGATGTGGAATAAATCATATTTTCCATAATAGTTTAGCATTCGTTCTCTGAATAGTCCATGATATAGCCTTTGAATTGATGACTTTTTATCATAAATGAAAGAGAACCCGACGGAAAATCAAGGACACTCCGAATGACCAAGAAGTCATGCTGTCGTTTTTTCGTACTAACGATTTTTTTCAGGTGTAACTAATGTAACATGGCAAGAGATCAACTTAGCTGTTATTTGTTTTACGTGCTACTAACTACTTTATGACGAGTTTTGGAGACGCTGAGATGCCGGAATTTTGTCTCACAGGAGTTCTTTTAAGTGCCAGTAAATCTACCGACACGAGGCTGACGTAATTGAGCACCTTCAAGTACCACCGGACTGAGCCAGGATCGAACCTGCCAAGTTGGAGTCAGAAGGCCAGCGCCTCAAGCGCCTGAGCCACTCAGCCCTCCCCAACTTAGCTTTGAAGAGAGAAAGTTTAATGTCATTGGAAAACCGAAAACGCCACGGAAGTGTAAAGACGGTTCAGAAGGGAGTTCGATAAATCGCCTCCAACTCACCGGAGAGTTCAGTTCTATGAATGGTACTTCGAAAAATGTGCAGAAGATGCAAGGTTTCCACACAAAATTGTCTGGAGCGATGATGCTAACTTTAAATTAAATGACTCAATCACCATAATTGTACATACGGGGGTCTTGTAAATCATCGGGTTACAGATGAACACCATGTAAACTTACAAGGGGTAACTGTGTGGTGTGGGATATCAGCATTGGGCATCGTAGGACCATTTTCTTCCACGAAACTGTAAATGGTGACACCTAACCTTGCTGCTGGAGTTCCGCCGGTCCACACATTGAAGAGAAGTTTGGTGATGGCGACGAGATTTACTTTTAGCAATATTGAGCACCTCCCCACTACCATCGCTATGTAAGAGCTCACTTCGATCTAGCTTATCCAAACAAATGGATTGGACGAAGGGTACCATTGAATACCCCGAGCGTTCCCCAGACTTCACGCCAATGGACTTCTTTTTATGAGGATACCTCAAGGACAAGGTTTATCGCACAAAACCATGAACAGTTGATGCATTGAAATTAAAAATTGATAGACAATGTCGCGAAATTCCAAATGCACTGTTTCGTGACGTTTGCGAATCCACTGCTTCGCGTTATCAGTCATTAATTTGAACATTTGCAAACATGATTCTGTAATTACATGTTTCTTCTATAATTCAAGCCCTCAAACTTGTCTCCATGTCCGCAAATAATTACTTTACAGTGTTCCTAAGACACTCTGTACATGAATAATAACCTTGCCATATTTGTGAAACGTCCAACGAAGTAATGCATTGTGTTGTTCTTCTCCTTCATGACATTTTCTCAATTACCTCGATCATGGATTAAGTTCAGTTTTATGGATGGATGTCTTTCCCAACGCGAACCCTGCGTGGAGGGAAACATTTTCAATCTTGCGTGTTTCTGTGGTTAGTGTAGTGTCACTCAGTAGGTTAAACGCGAGTGGTTTGCTTATAGATTGTGACGAAGCGATCGGTGAGTTAACGCAAACTGGAAAAGAGGATGACATGACTGTAGGACAGAATATTGACAAGGCCGACCTCGGGAACTGTCACAAGAGAACAAAGAGGTCGTCACGAACAAGAGTGGAAATTTATATGAAACCAATGAATATTTTATAAAGGAGCTTCTTGTTTGTCGTTGTTTAAATGTTATAGAGGAAATCTTGCAGAAGACGGAAAGAACTGTTCCTCGTGAAATTGTGAGAGAATAACGGGGACGAATGGAATTAATACCCTTTCACGTAATCCCACAGGCCACAAATGCCATGAAAAGTGTGTTAAACATTGAGGAAGGTATTTGTGGTTTCGTGATTATCTCCGCGGCTGGGATTAAGATTTCGCGTATTTGAATCCAAACGAGGAGTTCTTTGTGTGAACAGTCAGAAGACAAAACAACCGAAATGACAAAGAGTCTGTTGAATATATCACCCATGAGAAAGGGTATCATGAATTATAAAAAGAAGTGGACTGTATCGGATTATTTGTGTGATTTACGGCAAAGAGAGTGAGGTGGAACATGGGAGAAGAGGGGCAGCCAGACAATGGTGTATATTTCAGGGATACGGTTTTCTTTTGAGATCGATCCAAAACTCTCGATCAGGCAAGTGCTTGTTTTCTCCATGACAAAGCTTTAAAGCTAGTGCAGTGCAACAGTGAGACAGCGGTATTGACTTTTTTGGAACTGCTGAATGGCCAAGTGTACCTCCAGATTTAAACGTTACTGAACATTTTGGAGTCACTGGTGAACCAAAAAATGAGGTTCCGAAAGCTATTTCAACACACGGGGTGAACGCTTCTTAAGAATGTTTTACACGACAGCCAAGAGGACATAAAGCTTTCCAAAATAGATTCACTAACCGACCACTAACTGACACGATTCAGGACAAAAAAGCTTCACACTCGTATATTTTCCCCGCCACACGGAAAACACAATCGTGGATATATTTTTTTGGCTTAGAAAACGAGATGATGATGATGATGATGATGCTTGTTGTTTAAAGGGGCCTAACATCGAGGTCATCGGCCCCTTAGAAGATGAGAGAGCGAGTACAGATTCTTTGCTTGTTCCCCTCTTATGAACCTCTTACGACATGCCGAGGGGTACAGATATTCATCCTTTGACTTCACCAACAGGGGAGATAACGGGTTCCAATAAATCGAACGAAAACTGTGCGTAACTACAAATTAATGGTAAGGCTCATGAATTGTGACACAATGCAAGATATTCTAGATTTTACAGTATTATTATTATTATTATTATTATTATTATTATTATTATTATTATTATTATTATTATTATTATTATTATTGCCCAGATGTTGATGCAGTAATAGGTTAGAATGCAAACTTACTGAAGCGAGTAATAAGTAGAGTCTACCCGCACGACGGTATTGCTATGAGGTTTGCATAAATATTAGGGGTTCGGTCCATTAGAACCCCTAGAATTTATGTTATTCCCACTACATTACGTTAGAGCGGGCTAGTCGAAATTTCCTACTAACAAAATTATTTAGTAGGTAACAACATTACTTAGTAGGAAATGTCGACTAGCCCCCTCTAACGTTATATAGTGGAAGTAACATAAATTCTAGGGGTTCTAATGGACCGAACCCCTAATATTTATGCAAACCTCATAGCATTACCGTCGTGCGGGTAGACTCTACTTATTACTCGCTTCAGTAAGTTTGCATTCTAACCTATTACTGCATAAACATCCGGGCCCTAATTATTATTATTATTATTATTATTATTATTATTATTATTATTATTATTATTATTATTATTTACAAGTTGCTTTAAGTCACACCGATACAGATAGGTCTTATAACGATGATGGGAAAGAAAGAGGCTAGGAGTGGGAAGGAAGCGGCCGTGACATTAAGTTATAGCACTAGCATTTGCCTTGTGTAAAATAGGAAACCACGGAAAACCATTTTCAGAGCTGCCGACAGTGAGGTTCGAATCTACTATCCCCAGAATTCTTGCTCACAGCTGCAAGACCCTAACAGCACGGCCAACTTGCTCGGTATTCTTCTTCTTCTTATTATTATTATTATGATTATTATTATTATTATTATTATTATTATTATTATTATTATTATTATTATTATTAGCCAGTCCTGTGTTGTAGAGGTAGCGTGTCTGTCTCTTATTTCAAGTCACAAGTTTAATTTTCCAGTTTGCATCCGGAAGATAGTGGGTTTGAGTACACTGTCGGCAGCCCTGAAGATGGTTTTCCTTGGTTTCCCATTTTCACACCAGGCAAATGCTGGGGCTGTATCTTAATAAGGCCACGGCCGCTTCCTTCCAACTCCTAGGCCTTTCCTATCCCATCGTGGCCATAAGACCTATCTGTGTCGTTGGGACGTAAATCAACTAGCAAAAAAGGAAAGAAAGCCCGTTGAAGGATTTCAATTCTGGACTGAGGAGAGGAACGGAGTTCATTTGATACGAGATTTCCTTAATCTCTTAGTTACAGGAAGAAAGTGCACAGTGAGAAGCTGACACTTCTGGCCTGGTATACATAAACGAACACTGGTTGCCATGGTTACCATGGTATCGGGAAAATGATGATGCTAATTCCAGATCGATCCCCAGCGCAAAAACATATCCATGTTAACACTCAAGGAACTGCAAACTACTGACTACGCATTCGAAGCTGAAGCAATGCGGGATGGTATTCAGTATTTCATATAGCATCAGTGCTCGCTGTGTTATTGTACCCGCCCCCTACCCGAAAAGTGGCTCCGGCGAGAAATCTACAGGGCGTTACTGGGTAAAATAAATAGGCGCATACCTTGAATTAACTTAGCGGCATACAGGGTAGGAGAAACGGGGAATACCTAGCGATAATGAGAACACATTCCATTAAAGTATAAGTTAATGCAAACGGTTTATTAAATCCTGGTGATTATGATAATGAAATATATATACAGAAATGAAGTACATTATTTATTGACATCTGTTGTGGATTAATTATTAACTTGTAGTCTTGTATGATAGACCCGACTACTGTTTATCGCGAAGCGATATGCCATGACACAGCGTGAAGGGAAACATTTACCATAAATACTGAAACTATCTCACATTATTGACAAATGACATTGACAATCATGCAACGGGTCTGAGTGATCCCCATTCTAAAGCACACAATTATTCCCCCCAACGGAATATCTTAAAATAAATTATACAGATGTGGATCAAACACCTGGGTTCGAACCAAACCCTCAATGAACACAATTCGCCGTGCCGATGAGATGAACCATCGCCGACGCTAATTATAGTCACAACATGTCACATACAACAACACAAAGGATCACACATTATGTACAATAAACAGGTAAGGCACACATCCTTCATTTTAGCATTGTGGAAACCAATGCCTACGTAGAGGACTGAATTGAAGACCCCAGAGATGAACATGTGGCAGTGGAAACCCTAGGTAATTTAGACTCAAATAAATAATAAAAATGTAACAAATATTAGTACCAATTACCGTGTCATTTATTAGCGACTACATTATTCTGGCGCGTTGAATATTTCCAAATATTAGCCTGTTCACTCAGGCTCTGCTTCGCAGATAAAAGGCTCCCTCCCATAGAGGTGAAACACATACCAACACACCTGGCGCAAGGTCAAGTATTTCCACCCCGACAACGGGTGGTCACAAGCCTCGGTCTTCACAGGCATAACAAACCATTTCTTTAAAAACACCTCGATCATACTGAGGTCTAACCCTCGTTCATCAAATCGCACTCATGGCCAACCCATGGCTTCAAAATCACATCTATCTCACATCACGACACCGGTTTTATAATACCATTATTATTATTATTATTATTATTATTATTATTATTATTATTATTATTATTATTATTATTATTATCATTATGATTATTATTATTGTTGTTATTATTATTATTGTTATTATTATTATTATTATTATGATTATTATTGATTTGGCTGTCCACTGACTTCCATACGTGATTTGCCTGATAATTAAATCATATCAAACCATCTCACGGAAACTTCTTCATAATTGGAACGTAATTAAAAAATCTAACGATAATTAACTCATAATCAAACCCTCATTCATTTATGGTTAACACATAATTAATTTATAATTAAATTGCCACACGGTAATACAACTCAGAATTAAATATTCACATGCTAGTTAACTCATAATCACACCGTAATTAAATTGTCACACGGTAATCAAATCACAATTAAATATTCACATGCTAAGTAACTCATAATCACACCGTAATTCAATTGTCACACGGTAATCAAATCATCATGAAATATTCCCCCCTATTAACTCATATTTATACCATAATTAAATTGTTACACGGTCCTTAAATCATAATTAAATCGTACACAAAATGATCAAAACAACCCATCTTAATTTAATACACTCACTAGCTAAATATTTCAATGGAGGGATAAGGGGTATCACTCTTAGAGACATCTCTCGTAACTCTGGCACCTCACGTAGCTTAATTATATTACTTACCACTCATGAAATTATCAATACTGGATGAACTACAACCTAACTTAAATTATCAATCCCTGAATCTACTAAACTACTGGTCTCCTGACGCATTAACTTACGACAAGTTTCCCAAAAAATTAAGTAAATAAGTAAATCTTCTACCGCATGCAAATCTCTCAGGCTATAGTTTCCCCTATTTACAATTAAATCACTCAGACCTGTTATTTAAATAAAATAAGAAATAAAAACTACGTGCTCATCTTTGGCACTTCTACATTCAAATAAGGTTACATCCCTAACATATAGCGTCAGCTTATGATAAATAATTCCCATCCCTTCTAGTCGTGCCATTTAAATGTGAAAAATGCTCATCTCTATCATCTGACGACACCTTGGTCAGCTAGGGCGTTCCATTTCGGGGTTTACTTCTGACCCATTGGCACCAAGGCGATCACTGGTAGCTCCATTTCACCTTCAAGCCGGAAGTCCATGGTTCTTGATCGATGAAGTTGCTTTCAGTATCCTGAGCACAGTACACGTCACTATTTATTTTCGCAATATGTTTAATTGCGTTCAGTGTGGGCGTCCGGCCAAGATTTCGGATTAGTACTTTGTAGACCGCGGTTCGGTATCAAATTCTTTGTACCACTCAGCCACTATTTATTTATTACTACCCGACACGGTTGTACTGTAGTAATAATAATAATATTACAATTCGAACTGAGTGTTCGCGACACGCCACAGTTCTAAAAGTTTAATTACTAGCGTCACGTAATCAGCTCTATGCAGTGTTCACACTAACTACCCTATTACATTTGAATTTTAAGTTTGAAGTCACTAAACAAAGGATTAATAGGAGCTTGGCTAAACATAGCTTCGCCCTTGGTGAGCTGAGAATCCCGAATGAATAGCTACCCCTTCGGCATTGCTTTTTACAAGAAGGCAGTTTCCCCCACTCCAAATCTGCATATGGCCTATCCACGGCCCACTAGATGTCAAATAGTACGACCATCAGGTGACCAGTATTCACCTGATGTGCTTCAGAGATATCCGTACGATTATTCTTCGTAGGATCTCCTGTAATTAATTAAAGTTTTTCCTGCTTCCCCTTCCACACTAGGGTTAACTCCCGCATCAAGGAGGTGTGATAACACTAACCAGATGGCCCTTGGTACTTTTCCACGCAGAAATAACAAAGTATTCTTTCTACATCCGAAAGTTATCAAGTAAGAGGACATTTGACACTAAATAAATGCCCCAGTTATAATTATCTCTTTTAAATCGGAAGACGGCTCCAGAATTCAGATTTCATTACTTTTCACATCGTAGACAATCAAGTTGGCTAGGCTGAATTAAAGATGGCTCCCACATTTCGTTCCGAAAAAGTTTGCTTGCCCTCACTTTCTTGGTTGCGAGGTAGGGATGACTTCTCTCAAGTTACGTCACGGTGAACCACCGATTGCAGCCCCACCCAAAACTATACAGGCTCGACTCTGCTGCGGGCTCCCCGCTGGAAAAAGAAAGATATTGCACAATAGATCGCAAATAATATAATTCTGTAGAATACATTTTATAGACTTATTTTATCGGTCTCAATGATATTGATTTTAACTAATTTCGATAATCCTTTCCTCAAATATCATTGTGTCTGCAATTTAAATGACCAGTCTTAACCAAAGTTCCTTAGGTCATGTCCCTGTCGGGTGCAATATGCAATATTACAATGCAGGCGAAATCGGTTATAACGACTCCGAAAGTACCGCCAATCAATGGTATTTATAGCCGATAGTCGCACAAACCGGTTTTTTGTTGTTGTTGCTACAAATCTCGTGTGTAAGTTTTTGGCTGCACGCTTAAATGATTAATTAGCAGAATTAGTTTAATACTTCCAAAAACTTCAAAAACCAAAACTGAAATAAGTACTGTGTTTAACAAGATCGTATTTGAAGCGCTTATCAATCAATCAATCAATCAATCAATCAATAAATCAATCAATCAATCAATCAATCAATCAATCAATCAATCAATCAATCAATCAATCAATCAATCAATACTGATCTGCATTTAGGGCAGCCACCCTAGCCTTTTCTTAAATGATCGCAAAGAAATTGTAAATTTATTGAACATCTCCCTTGGTAAGTTATTCCAATCCCTAACTCTCCTTCCTATAAACGAATACTTGCCCCAATTTGTCCTCTTGAACTCCAGCTTTATCTTCAGATTGTAATTTTTTCTTTCTTGGTACCTTCGGTTCAAGGTCAGCAACTGGGCCCTTACTTGTTTTATTCTGTGATAAATAACTGGATTAGTAGGTCTTCTGTCTAGAGCTGGCGTAAACATTGATAGTAAAATTCAGTTGTATGTCTATACCTACATCCGATGGGAGCTGTACGCCTTCACGAATTTTATAACTCCGGGCTTCGCATACAACAGCCACCGGTCCAATGTGTCTTCATATCGGTTTGTTTTGCCGTCCTCATCGTTGCCATTCTGTGGAAAATTGTTCTTGTAACTCTATATCTAGTAATATAGTTTGATTTAGTTTCCACGAGCCTCTTCCACCGGCTGTGCCTAGAGCTGGTGGCCATTTATCCTAATCGGGAGGCTCTTATGTTGTAGAAATAAGTGTATCTTGCAGATTGCGACCTTTCCAGTTTCCACGTATCTTTCAGTCGTAGCCCTTGTGTCAAAGCAGCCAAAGCTGGACAACTTTGAAAAGAACCAGTGTGGTCTTTCACTGACACGACGGCATTAAAATTGCCCCCAAGTATCATGTTGCCTTGGAAATGTTGGATAAGAGGAAGAATATCTGTTGTAAGAAATTGTCGTCTTTCAGATCTCGCGTACGCTAATGCCTCGCGCGTTCAAAAGAAAGGTAGGGTCATTGAATGGAATGCTCTCCTTAATGAATATAGCGGTACCTCGTTTACTCTCATTTACAACCACAAGAGTTTCGTAGCCAGGAATGGTCTGCGGATCGGTTGATCTAACATCTTGTAACAGAGCAATATCAATATCCTGGTCTCGGATGAGTTGTTATAGTAGACGTTACTTATTTACAGTTTGTACACAGTTTATATTCGGGGTCATTATTGTATAGGTTAATAACATTTCTATAATGATAAAAGTAGTTAATCTATGTCTCATGTGCATCATCGATCACCTGAACAGCCTGAGGGGTGTCTACTTTTTAAATCTTGGATCGTTGGGGCTTGTGTATGGCAGCGTTGCCTCATGTGTTGCCTCTTTTGAGGACCATACTGTTTTTAGTTTGGAAATGGATTTTAGAAAGAAGGCGAGTTACTGATCTCCCTCCCAGTGTGTTCTGACTCTTTCTTTTCGACGTTGTTGTCTATATCCTCTAACCGTCCTTTCAGATGCGCTTTGAATTCACCAGTCTCTCCTGCTGGAGGGTATTGTGACAAATCAAGGGGTGACTAGTTACGTGTCCCATCGGAGATGTTTTGCAGGGAATCTTAACTAGTCTGAGTTGTCATTTCAATAGTGTGCCTGACATCCATCTGTGTGTCCTCAATTTGTCTAGTATGAATTTCCGTATTCATGTAAATATCCTGTTGGCTCACATCAGAACTGCTTGTTGTTTGTAAGTGTATCTGTTCATTCTGAAGTTGATTATTTTGTTGTGATTCCTGTTCCCGGGACATGTTTGCCTGCGTGAGGGGCCACAGTGCCTCAGAGCTTTATTTACGTTCTAGCGCCTGTGCATGGCGAACCGGCTATGTGCTATGTTGTGACTCTCTACTGTCTGGGGTGTTGAATGCAACTTCCGCATTGTTGTGGTGATCTTGTAATGACGTATTCAATAACGGAGGGAAATCTGCACTATCTAGTTGTCTCTGCAGTTCCTCTTGACTGTTATGGGGATAGTGGTTGGCAAGCCGTACGCATTTTTTTCTACGCGCATCCATTCAACATGGAGTTCTGTGATCGCGTCAAAAATACAACATATTATCTATTGTTCGTTGGTCTACTTGGTACACATCAAGATTAACAGTGAAGGATTTCGAGTCTGCTACATCAAACGTTCTTGAAGAGGCCGGATAACGTGCAAGAAATGACTGACTTTTCCCGTCAAAGTATTTTGTACACTTAATTATAGTGATGCTTCCTATAAGGGGATTCCTAGATGAGGTAATGAAAGGATGTAGATTCGATACCGCTGCCAGGAATTCGCAAAGTTAGAACGTATAGTTTGTCAAATTAATGTAACCAATTCACGGAATCTCAAATGCCTGATTATAGGAAGAAATAAGTGATTTGGAAATCTTTAGATAAATGACAGAAGTAGGCAGATCCAAGGTGGACGTGCGGAAGTAGCATTTTCCATCCAACATGGAACTTTTTTTTTTTTTTTTGCTATTTGCTTTACGTCGCACCGACACAGATAGGTCTTATGGCGACGATGGGATAGGAAATGACTAGGAAGTGGAAGGAAGCGGCCGTGGCTTTAATTAAGGTACAGCCCCGGCATTTGCCTGGTGTGAAAATGGGAAACCACGAAAAACCATCTTAAGGCTGCCGACAGTGGGGCTCGGACCCACTATCTCCTGATTACTGGATACTGGCCGCACGTAAGCGACTGCAGCTATCGAGCTCGGTAACATGGAATTTTACGATTACGGCAATATCTACTGTACGTTGGTCTACTTCTGGAAAGGAACATGGCTATGAGGTTCACTCAGAATATGCCAAAGATGAGTATCAGATTAATTTCTGGTTTAAAGGCAGTCGCGCATTGATTTAGCCACACTACTCCACTATAATAATGATGGCGTATGGCCACCGGGAGTGCCAGGTGCAAGTCTGTAGGCCTGTCGGTGACCTGCATGTCTTTGAGGATGAGGCCCCGCCTACAATGATTTCTAATGTTGCAGCCATCACAAACAGCCAGCCCCGAGCAAGACGAATTAACTAATTAAGATTAAAATCCCAATTCGGCGGGGTTTCAAACCCGGGACTCTCTGAATAGACGGCTTCAACGCCGACCACTCAGCCAAGGAGTCGGACACTACTCCGCTTATTTCCGACGTTAAAAATAGAGGAAGTCTTCACCTTCTATAGTTTTTCCCGAAGAGCGTTAGGGCCGAATTCATAGACAGTACTTATACATAAGTGGGACCCTTAATAAGGGATCACTTATAGTAAGTATCCACTTATAAAAGTTTAACATTTCATAGACAATATTTAGAAAGCACACACACTGATACAGTAAGTATTCACTGGAGATGTGGCAATGCTGTATATTATGCCCATGCTTCCAGGATCGTATAGTTCTGGCTACTAAATAGTGCGATGATCTGTTGTGTTTTGTTTATCGAAAGACATCGCGCGACATTTGTTGCCATTTTTGAGGTTAGAAAGTCGTCTACATTGTATTTGGTTATCAGAATGCCTAAATGATAACAATACAGGGAGCTGAGACGGAACCTGCAAGAACTTGCAGACCGACGCATTTTCTCAGCAGAATATGAATGACTTGGGAAAACCTTGTTGTGGACAAAGCAAACTACGAAACTGCCCAGAGTCGAATTTTCTTCTTCATATAACGTGTTTATAGCTATCCAGGCACTCGAACTACGCAAATATTCCTCCAGATGTAAAATATCTAGCCTTCCAACGCTTTTAATTATTGTTTTGAAAAATATGTCCACAGCTCTTACATTTTAGTACCGGTGGGCCTAATTATTTCCCTAATAAAATGTAAATATTATGTTCTTATGTGCGATGCCATGGTTTCAAAAACGTCTGATATAATCCGACAAACTTGGTTGACTAACCTAATATAATTAGAATTGCAACACGTTCATTTTTCTGGTAAGTCAGTATTGTTCTTTACTATTCTATAGGCCTACAGTATTGATAACTTATCAACTTGTAACACATCCAATTGAATAATAATAATAATAATAATAATAATAATAATAATAATAATAATAATAATAATAATATAATAACCTGAAATTATGGGGTGGCATAAAATCTCAAAACAATATTTTCATTAATGGTGAGATTAGTGAGTCCTCTAGGGGTTATGTTCATTCTCTCAACCAAAGGAAGAAGAATATTCATTACTGTCACGTTACTAAAACGAAACCTTCTTTAAATTGTTGGCCACATTACATTTCGACAGGATTTTCCATCTCTGCTGTGTGCACGGAAAGCATTCTGTGAACGAAATGCAACATATTCAGCAAAATCATTATCCTCCACCTTGCTGCAACATAAGTGAGTCACTTAAGTGTGTGTAGAAGGTCCACCTATAGCAATAAGTGGGACACTTAAGTAGGTAATATGAAATGAAATCTGGCTTATAAGGGGCATTTATGTATACGTGCTCTCTGTGAATTCGGCCCTTAATGGCCTGTACGGGATTGGCTTTATTACTTCATTTACTATTGTATGTTTCTATAGTGGTGTGTTGTGTTGTGTGTAAGTGAGGAAGTGTCAAGATGCACATAAATACCTAGTCCCCGAGCCAGAAGAATTAACCTGGAGCGACTAAAAGTCCACATCACAACCGAGGACCCTGTGAACTGAAAGCCGTTACGTTGGCCATTCACTTAAGGAGACGGACGTGCTAGTTTCGATAGAATTGGAAAATATTTTCTTAACTGCAAAATGTGACGTTTTGGATATTTTATTTTAATGTATTTGGTACTTCGTACACATCCATTGTTTATCCATATATTTAGTAAAAGCCTGTGATATTAATTAGGCATTGTTAAGTTTAAACTGACTTTGAAATAACTTGTTCATTTAATCACTCTTTGTATACGGTATAATACGTTCATTTGAACATAATCTACTCATTGTGAACTATAATTGAAAATCAGTGTTATCCCAGTCAGTACTGGCCAGTGCAGACATTAACGAGAATTATTTACAAAATACAAAATAGAGAATCACACAGCCGAGTTCAACGAACGGTTTCTATAAACTTCCGTGTTGTTCCACTATTATAGTACATATCGGGAACTTGTTCGGTAACTAAACAATGTGCCGATTTCCAAGGTACGTATGGGCACTAACAATTGAACTATAGTTTGATAGAAGAAAGGAAATGGGATGGGTGTGAAAGCCCATTTACAAAGACTATGTTCATCTGAATAGCCTGCCCACAGATATGTATAGTTTAGGAACATATTTCTTTGCGTTTGATGTTTCCCGTCAGACAGTTCAAACCTCTACTACGTATTTGTGCAGGCTTTTCTCTCTCTCTATTTCAACTGGTTTATGTTCCACCTAGTTGCACACACCCCTTACTGACGGGTTTAAAAGGACCAAGGTACAACGACTTAACGTTGTGCTACTGTAGAACACACTCAAACATAGCTTTTCAAATGACCCCTAAACTTCCTGATAGACATTGTTTTTTCGGGTACCCTGTGGTGTGCAAATAAAAACTGCAGATCTGCTCCTGATCTGAAGCGTCTGCCCTCGAGATTTGTTGATAGGTCACCGTGAAGCAGACGCTTACTGCAGGCATTTAAAATAAAAAGCTTTAACGCAGCTGAGCTGATCACCGGGCAGGGCAGAGGACGATTTCAGAAAATTTCATCCTGTCCGCATTTTTCATAAGACAAAAGTTATTGAAAATTTATTTCCAAAGCTTTTATTCTTCAACATTTCTTCCCGAATCCAATATTGAGATATATCGAAGTGTGTATTTCACGCTTCTTCTGATTAATGTAATGAGGAGATGATTTTCTAGTTGTACTTCCACTTCAAATCATAATCACCATTATTAGCCATGCGTATCCATGTGTATGTGTGTTGGGTGTAACCTGTTTCTGTCTGGTAACCTCTGGTAAGATTGAGATGGAAGTGGCCATGGTTTATATGTTATTATTGTTATTGTTATTATTGAGTGTCAAGTTAACCCTCAATGAACTGCGGGATAACAAATTTCAGTCTCTAGTGCTTGTTCTTCTTGCGGCTTTGACATCCTCCCGCTGTTTCTTGAGCCCATAATCCACCACCTTCTTGTGTTCTTCGGATAGATGTCCTCTTCTCCTTTCAGATTTCGATTCCATCTTGAAGCCTTGATATTTCTTTACCATCTGTCTAAATTTGACCCTGTTATTACCTAACTCTGACTTAGTGTGACATTAAATCATATAATACGTGCATGCTGAGGACTGAAAGAAACTAGCCACCATTAAATTTATATTTGGGTAAGAGGCTACCGTGGTTTTAATTAAGGTACAGCCTGGTGTGAAAATTGGAAACCACGGAAATATTCAGGGCTGCCGACTACCTCCCGAATGCAAGCTCACAGCTACCAAACCTGAAGTGCGAAGCTGGCTTTCTCGATTAATGCCATTTCAGCACCTCACCATTCTCTATAGCCATATTATCAGATCATTGTTGGATCCATACGAATTAGAGGTTACTTTGGAGCAAACAGAGACATGTGTTTTCTTATCCTCACGCATGGACTTAATAAAATTTTACCAATCTGAACTCTGTGGGTAGGGTGACTCAGCTACTTCCGTAGCATCCAAAATGTAACTTTACTCCCAGCGTGAGAAAAAGATCTGCTCGGTTTATTACGTCCTCTAAACATCGTAGTTGAGGTTGGTAGTGAGTGACAACGTAATAAAAGTTATATACAATTCACTGAGTGAACAGGCTACGTGAAATGGGCCGTGTTATTTCAGGGTGAGCACGGCAAGGATTGTCATCATTCCTGAGTGTCTCGTGTCGGTAAATGAGAGCATGGTCCCTGTCACACCATTCCCGTTCGCCCGTAGAAAACTCGCCAAATTTGAGGAATATATAATCAGATTGACGAAAACAGAATAAAATGTACCCCGTTAGAGAAAGCGTTGAGAATGTTCTCCCTCAGCCTATACACAAGGATTGTAGCGTGTGATGATATTTCGATTCACTTTCTGCAATTCAGCTTCATGAACCTTCAGGATTAAGTGTTGAACAGCATACTTTTGTGTGCTGTAGATTTTTTAATGCAGTTCACACCGAAATTTTGAAGATTTATGCCCCATCAAATGAAATAAGAAAACAGCCCAGTTTTTCGCCTTTTACGAACAGTAGTACGCAGGATTTCTAACGGTGTCGAGTTCCAGAGCTGGAATGAGCCGGCCACAGACAGTGGTGAACAGTCCTTCGCCGTTTTTTATTTAAGTGTGCTCACTCCTCATTCTTATCAGCATCTCAGAGCAGGAATCGAATAGCTGGAATACTGTGATGAACCAGTGTGTCATGTACCAGTAGTTATCAAAATATTCCCCTAAAACCGTAAAAGTAGTTAGTGGGATGTAAAGCCAATAACATCTTCATATATATGTGAATAAGACCATTAAGACTGCGTAAAGTACTTAGAGGCGTACATTTGCCTTCCTTCGTGCCCATATTTCCTCCATTATTTTGCTCTGGGCTTCCTTTCTGTCATCAGAGCAGGTTGTTCCAGTCTTCTTCTCTGGTATTTCCTCTTGCTCAACTTACCATTTGTGAATTTTGGATCTGAAGATTACCCTGTTTTGGACATCTGCTGGTGTAATTCCTACCTGTTTCAAATCGGTTTTTATTCGCGAATCCATTTCATTGTGTCTGTTTTAGCTTTACTCCTGTTCACATAGAATTCGACAATTTGTTTGGTAAGTGTCTGGATGCATTCCTTTAATATGCCCATAGAATCTTAGCCTGCGTTTTCTAATGTCACTGTGAGTATTTGTGTATTGTTTGATTTGCTGTTTGCCTCTAAATTGGTAATGTCCGTCTTTGAGTTTTGGGCCTAGAAATTTTCTTATGATTTTGTGTTTCTTTTTCTCAGTGTCTTCATTGTCTGCTTTCCTGTTCAAAATTAGCGTCTCTGGTCCATAAAGACATTCTGGTTTAGTGACTGTATTGCAATGTCTTAGTTTTGTGTGCTTGGAGATGCATTTTTTGTTATAGATATTTTGGGTTAGTCGATATGCAGTGTCCATCTTTTGGCATTTAATTTTGTTGGCTTATTGGTATTATTATCATCAGAATATATATGAATAAGAGGAATAGCATGTCAAAGAAGGAAGTTATCTAACTCCCCAGCTACTTCGCGCCAATATGCAAGCAGGCCGTTATACTCAGGGCACAGCAGTAATTCCGTCTATCGGATATGAATGACAGCAGAAGAGACAAAGCACATCACAACAAAGCATAGACGATGAAGTGTTATTGTTGACCAGTTTTATATGGACTTCCGAGATTATAGGTCTTCACATTTAATTTTCTTCCGACTCCATGACTCCTCCTTTCATGACTCCTCATTCTTCTTTTATTTTTCAAGCGATCGGTCCTTTACGAGTTTTTCTCATTTCGATAATTTTCTTCATAATTTTGCTTGTCGATACGGGTTGATGATAAGGTGGTTTTTCATTTTAAGACAAGCACGAAATAATCACCACCATCGCCAGTTATAACTTCATCTTCTTCCTTATCTGTTTACCTCCAGGGTCAGT
Source organism: Anabrus simplex (assembly GCF_040414725.1). NCBI lineage: Eukaryota > Metazoa > Arthropoda > Insecta > Orthoptera > Tettigoniidae > Anabrus > Anabrus simplex. The sequence continues at coordinate 193,235,340 of NC_090271.1, read as the reverse complement.
TTTTCCCTCGGGCTCAGCGAGGGATCCCACTTCTACCGCCTCAAGGGCAGTGTCCTGGAGCTTCAGACTCTGGGTCGGGGGATACAACTGGGGAGGATGACCTGTACCTCGCCCAGGCGGAATCACCTGCTCTGCTGAACAGGGGCTTTGCGGAAGATAGGAAGATTGGAAGGGATAGACAAGGAAGAGGGAAGGAAGCGGCCGTGGCCTTAAGTTAGGTACCACCCCGGCATTTGCCTGGAGGAGAAGTGGGAAACCACGGAAAACCACTTCCAGGATGGCTGAGGCTGGGAATCGAATCCACCTCTACTCAATTAACCTCCCAAAGCTGAGTAGACCACTTTCCAGCCCTCGTACCACTTTTCAAATTTCTTGGCAGAGCCGGGAATCGAACCCGGGCCTCCGGACGTGCCAGCTAATCACACTAACCACTACACCACAGAGCCGGACGACAGTTAACACGATTGAACAATATTTCCAAGTTCGTGATGCACGGCGTTGACGTGGACTAAGCAACCAAAGGCTAAATTCATTACTTCTGTTATCATAGTCGGTACGATAAAACTGTGTAAGACATGCTGTTCTTGATGTTGCTGTTTGAGTCATCAATCCAAGGACTGGTTTGATGCAGTTCCCCCTCCATGCCATCCGATCCTCTGCTAATCTTTTCATTTCTACGTAAGGTATAAATGATCAGAAATTGTGTTTTCTATATCACTTTTCATGTAGCATTTATTGATAGAACCACTAATAACATACGTATTTGAGAATTAAATGTTAGTTCTTCCCCTAAGCTACCATTTCACCCAACATGAATACAATTATTTTCAGCATAAAGTGTAGCGCCGTACTGCCCAACTTAACATGTCGATTTTCATCAAATTATGTTCAGTCATTTTATCGTGATGCACAGACAGACAGACAGACAGACAGACAGACAGACAGACAGACAGACAGACAGACAGACAGACAGACAGACAGACAGACAGACAGACAGAGCTGACAGGAAATTAAAAACTGCATTTTCTTGTTACCGTTGACAGAAAATGAAATGAAATGGCGTATGGCTTTTAGTGCCTGGAGTGTCCGAGGACATGTTTGGCTCGCCAGGTACAGGTCTTTGATCTGACTCCCGTAGGCGACCTACGCGCCATTGTGAGTATGAAATTATGATGAAGATGACTCATATACCCAGGCCCGTGCTAGCGAAATTAACCAATGGTGGTTAAAATTCCTGACCCTGCCGGGAATCAAACCCGGGTCCCCTGTGACCAAAGGCCAGCACGCTAACCATTTAGCCATGGAGCCGGACACCGTTGAGAGGACCGATACAGAAATACCATTCTTTGTCAATAACTAAACTATATACAGACAAAACTCTTATTTGATATACATAGATGAGAGAATCCTCAGTTAGTGTAATGAGGTTAAATGAATCTTGTCCCAACACTTCAGCTCAGGAAATTAGCACAAATAATAATAATAATAATAATAATAATAATAATAATAATAATAATAATAATAATAATAATAATAATAATAATAATAATAATAATAATAATAATAATAATAATAATAATAATAATAAATCTCCTTATTCAACGCCCCTTCTACTGCTCTATGTTTTGAGAGCACCGGGATATATTGTCACACAGCAATTATCACATTTTAAACACCCTCAGATGCCAGACCTTATCCAGAATCGAACTCGCTATCTTAGGAACAATGACAAAGCGACTAAGCAACTGATGTCTCGTGGGGAGGGAATTTTTCAATTTCTTCAACTTCATACTAAACGTCGTTAGCGGTCACTGATCTACTTCTTATCTTAAGCCTCATTTGTCATCCTGCACACTCTTAAATTTGTTTGATCATAGGTTACTTGGCAATAGTCTTTCTCATTCAAAGATTTATTCTAATGGATTCACGTTGTGTAATATGACTGGAGAGATACGTCTTATTTATGTATTGTTACATGTTACAACGACATCCTCATTCGTCACATATATTTGATCTATGCTATCATCCATCATAGTTTCGGAATATCTTTCCGGAAGACGTTAGCAATTGCTTATCGTTTAAATTATACCAAAGTCGTCAATAATTCCTAAACTAACGTTAAGTAAGGAGGCCTAACAGTACAGCTGATAATCGTACTGCATTCAAATTCAATCTAATAACTACTATCACACCGTGCGCTTCACTATATATACACATTGCAATGAGTTTTGAGGGAAGATCGCCAGTAAAAATGGCCTTTGTTACATAAAGAAGTAATAAAGATTTTTTAAATAATAATGTTATTTGCTTTACGTCCCACTGACTACTTTTACGGTCTTCGGAGACGCCGAGGTGCCGGAATTTAGTCCCGCAGGAGTTCTTTTACGTGCCACTAAATCTACTGACACGAGGCTGCCGTATTTAACCACCTTCAAATACCACCGGACTGAGCCAGGATCGAAGCTGCCAAGTTGGGGCTAGAAGGCCAGCGCCTTAACCGTCTGAGCCACTCAGCCCGGCAATAAAGAATTGAACCAGATACGAAACATTATTAAAATTAAAATGCAAAATAAATTCAATAATACAATGTACATTCATTAATCCTTTTAATGAGTACTTACCGTGTTTTGCTCCTTAGGTCTAACTTCTTACACCCTAGTTCGACCCATCTAGAGACTTTTGAGATGTTTTTTATTTTTATGCGGATCATGAAGTGTTAGGTTCTCGAGTATTTAATTAAAAGTTTCTAGTGGGCCTGTAAGTACGTGAGGAATTCAAGACTAGATCATATTTATGTCTTCCTTGAGACATCACTACTTCCACTTAATAGTATACTATACATTAATTCCTTTATTGTACCGATCATTTTTCAAAAATAATTGCGGGGTTGGGTGTCAAAATATAACGAAACTCTTGTCCATCGCTTTGGGACAAAGTTTTCCACTGGGTTCAATATTCTCACGCCTTGTGTACTTATACTTTTTTTCTTCTTAGCATGAATTTAGGCCTATAAATCCCAGTTCGCCCTTTTAGGGTGTTTCGGGGATTTTCGTTTTTTCTAACTGACGAGATTCTATGATACCAAGTTTTAATTTCCTGGGATACCTAGAAGATCCACATGAATTCATATTTATTTTCTCTTACCTAATTCTCCAATTCACTTACACGTCAACTTTCATTGATTAGTGTCGATTAAAAAAACAAGTTTGTAACTTTGCGTTATGTTGACATCGTAATGCCGGCCCCGTGGTGTAGTGGTAGCGTGCCGGCCTCTCGCCCGGAGGCCCGGGTTCGATTCCCGGCCAGGTTTTCTCTCAACCTGAGGGCTGGTTCGAGGTTCACTCAGCCTACGTGATTAGAATTGAGGAACTATTTGACGGTGAGATGGAGGTCACGGTCTCGAAAGCCCAGAATAACGGCCGAGAGGATGCATCGTGCTGACCACTCGACCCCTCGTAATCTGCAGGCCTTCGGACTGAGCAGCGATTGCTGGGAAGCCCAAGGCCCTTTCAAGGGCGTTAAGTGCCGTGGGGTTTGGTTTGGTTTGAAATCGTGATCCAAGCCACAGTAATTCCTATTTTACGTGGTATACGAACCATAGATACGTAGCTTTTCAAATATTTCACTCGCATTGGCAGTGATTTGAACCGCGTTCGGCTTCGTGAGAAGTCCGTGTCTACACCACAGATGACAAACGTTCTTATAGTCAGCTGAGTACTTTGTAGAATAAATAAAACATATCGCTCACAGTGAATTACCACTTACGTATCCTATAAAGTGGATTGAATCAATTCATTTATGCGGATGTAGAGAACAGCAACGAAATAAATTAACAAAGAATGAACCAAAAACCGTGTACCAATATTAAGTTAATACAAATAATCAACACCACCGCCATCATTACATACAAACATACATACGAAAACCGTTCGTCTCTTGGTAGAGATCCACGTTAACGATGTAATCGATTATGAAGTGTTCGGGTCATTGAACTTCTTGGCTGTTGTCATCCAAACCATGGTAGGGAGCAAGTTATGCCGGAGTTGCCAAGAATGTTCTCCTCGCACAGTCTGTTACAGGTCATCCTGATGGAATGAGAATTGGTCAGTTAAATGCTATTAATAATACGGGGCGAGTTGGCCGTGCGGTTAGGGCCGCGCAACTGTGAGCTTGCATCCGGGAGTTAGTGGGTTCGAATCCCACTGTCGGCAGCCATAAAGATGGTTTACCGTGGTTTCCCATTTTCACATCGGGAAAATGCTTGAGCTGTGCCCTAATTAAGGCCACGGACGCTTCCTTCAGACAGCTAGACCTTTCCTCTTCCATCGTCGCCGTAAGACCTATCTGTGTCGGTGCGACGTAAAGCGAATCATAAAAAAATAATCTATTAATATCTATTTTATATCTGTAGAATTATTGCAATGGTGGTAAGAATATTTTCCTATGGTTTCAGATGTTTCTAACTGTGTACCTTGCAACTGACGTTTCAGAAGTACGTGATAATGAAGACACGGCTCGAAATTACTAGACCGTTATAAGTTACGAATTTCGTAGTTACATTTTAATCGTTTAGCCAACGGCCGTAGCCGTGTTTAAACACCGGATTCCGTGAGATCTCCGAAGTTAAGCAATATTGGGCGTGGTCAGGAGTTGGTTGGGTTGCCACGCGCTGTTGGTGGGGGGTAAGGGAATGGAGGAGCGGAAAGGAACTGACCACCCTACCGAATGTAAACTCCGGCTCAGGAACACCTCTGCGGAGGTTCGGACCTGCCTTCGGGCAGAATAACCCTTACCTTACCTTTTAATCGTTTCTTCATTTCTTATTTTATACATTCTTTCCTTCAAGTAACAGGTACTACAGGGAAACTTCCTCTCTCTTACTGAGAAGCATTTTTATTCTGAATATTCGAAATGACCTAACAGATGGAAAAATCATCACAGACTGGCTGCGTTGCGTGTGTGTTAGGCAATTACGTTCACCGAGCTCGATAGCTGCAGTCGCTTCAGTGCGGCCAGTATCCAGTATTCGGGAGATAGTAGGTTCGAACCCCACTATCGGCAGCCCTGAAGATGGTTTTCCGTGGTTTCCCATTTTCACACCAGGAAAATGCTGGGACTGTACCTTAATTAAGGCCACGGCCGCTTCCTTCCAACTCCTAGCCATTTTCTGTCCCATCGTCGCCATAAGACCTATCTGTGTCGGTGCGACGTAAAGCAACTAGCAAAAAAAAAAAAAAAAAAAAAAAAAAAGGCACGTCTCTACAGCATTAAATAACGACAAAGGGAATTTGCATTTAAGGAAACTCAGGTACAAGGGAACAAGACTGGTAGTATAAGGGTGAGGTGCCTACCGGAGCCCTTGGTTTTGATCCTCGGCCCGTCTAGGCATTGTAATCCTGGACTAGGGGCTAGAACGGTACTCACTCAACCACCTGAAAGAGTACGACGGAATGTAGAAATCGAAACCTACACAACCTAAGCAGCGTCAAATTTAAATCGTGAGACCAACAGAAGATCCGTCTTATACGAGAGGCTATGAGTACGGTCAAGGAAGTCAAAGCAATATGGTTAATGATGTCTGCAGTACTGCAGAACATTTGGCTAGGCAGAAGTCGTCTTGGCAGGCTACGATCCTAATGGGCTATATTACTATGAGTCTATCATATACAACGGACCTAAAATAACACCATCCTGCTGAAACCCTGCAACCCCGGCGTCCCTTTCAGCTTCTCCATACCAAGCTAAAAACGTTACACTAAATACTAAGCGTGGTACGGAAGGGAAACGGTACTATTTATCATGTTAAATGTACACGAACAAGAATTACCATATGAAACCTTCTGCTAGTTGCTTTACGTCGCACCGATACAGATAGGTCTTATGGCGACGATGGGATAGGAATGGCCTAGGAGTTGGAAGGAAGCGGCCGTGGCCTTAATTAAGGTACAACCCCAGCATTCGCTGGTGTGAAAATGCGAAACCACGGAAAACCATTTTCAGGGCTGCCGGACAGTGGGGGTTCGAACCCACTATCTCCCGGATGCGAGCTCACAGCTGCACGCTCCTAACCGCATGGCCAACTCCCCCGGTGAGGTTCTTGTAATATATCACACAAAATATTACGCACTCTGTCATGCATAAGAGTCTTCCGGTTTGGATATTTTGTCTTCCAAATTATGTATATATTTATTGGTACAGTAGATAAATCGATAGGTAGATAATTTATCCTGGCCAATTTAGGGTCAGATGCTCCTGTCTTACATTTAACGAGTAACATAATTAGATTGATAAACAACAGAACAAACCTGAAAATTATATAATAATTAGTGTTTCTCTTCCAGATTTCATTAATACCCGATTTGTTGTGATAAAACCATAGTTTAGCGTTTTCTAAAGCATTAAAATTAAAGCATGAAACTGGCAATGAGGAAATAACTTTTGAATTAGCATTTATGAGGTTCATTAATATTTTCTAATTACCCAGTGCCTAAACCATTTACTGTTATTTTAGAACAGTTATTCGATACACAGAAATTTTTTGGAAGAGGAACAACCGGAACTGTTCCAGAAAAGGAAAAACTTCGCCCATCTATATACGTCATCAAAGTCAAGGGAAAAGAGAACAATATTTCAGAAAAGGGGTACAGTTTTGAAGATATATAAAAACTATAATGTTGTAAAAAATGAGAATTACGAAACAAGATAGAAATACCTTTGAAATAAAAGTTACTCTTGTACTGTGAGTTTCCACCCAACTTGAGAAAGGTACAGGGGAAGCATAAAGTTGATGGGGCGAATAGAATTTGAAAGGAAATGGAAAGACGCAGTAGGAAAGTGATTATGTCTTGCTGTCTTTGCTATTTGTATGGAGTGTGCTGTTATGTGGAAGCGAGACTTGGACACTCGGGGAAAATGAAAGGAAAAGGATTGCTTCTTTTGAAACGTAGTGTAATCGGAGGATTCAGAATTTTCTGGGTGGAAAAAGTGAAGAACATTTTTTTCTATTTGCTTTACGTCACACCGACACAGATAGGTCTTATGGCGAAGATGGGGCAGGAAAGGCCTAGGAATGGAAAGGAAGCGTCCGTGGCCTTAGTTAAGGTACAGCCCCAGCATTTGCCTGGTGTGAAAATGGGAAACCACGGAAAACGATCTTCAGCGCTGCCGACAGTAGGATTCGAACCCACTATCTCCCGAATACTGGCCGCACTTAAGCGACTGTAGCTATCGAGCTCGGTAAGTGAGGAACGAAAATGTTCTGAGGAGGGTTGGATTAACATAGCAATGCTAGTGGAACCTCGTTTGCAAGAGAAGGAATATGAGGACTGGACATGTTCTAAAGCACGAAGGAACACCGAGGACAACTCTTGAAGGAGCTGTGGAGGGATGGAATACTAGAAGCAGACTGAGGTTGCGGTACAACCATCAGGTCTTGAGGGATACCAGTGTTGTCGGTCCTATACGACTCAGAAGACAGAGAACAGTGGAGCGCTGCTTGCGCCGCCGGAAACCAATCTTAGGATTCATAATGCACGAAAAAGATGGCGTGTTGGAGGTAATAAGTATGGCTCACAAGTATAAAAATTACAATGAATTTGTCATGTCTGACGAGTATTAATACTAACGACCTTGTTAGTTGAGTTCCACGCGTTTCGTTAAACTTGGCTCCAGTGACCTGTTTACTTTTCTCTGATATACATATCTTCCTTGTCATGTTACTTGGCGCCACTCGCCGCTGTCTGTCAGGACGAGCAGACTATCCTGCTCATTACAATCAGAAGAAATACAAGCCCACAACTATTAGCGTTTAATGAACATCCTCTTGACACGTACATCAGCAAGGCCACGTCTGATTCAGAGTGATTTTGTATCTGCCGTGAGGGCGACTTCCTGAGCAGATTGAAGCTCCGAATTTCATTAACAATTTATTGCTCTGTAGACAGTAAAATTACTGCCATCGTGCCTTCTTAAGAAGTGTACAATGTGCAGGTGGGGCCCACGGACAACGCCGGCGGGCGCAAGTCTGACTGACTGAAATGAAAGACAACTAATTAAAACTACTATTTACGAGTGGTTGGTGATAACTGCCGCCTCTGTGGTGTAGTGGTTAGCGTGATTAGCTGCCACCCCCGGAGGTCCGGGTTCGATTCCCGGCTCTGCCACGAAATTTGAAAAGTAGTACGAGGGCTGGAACGGGGTCCACTCAGCCTCGGGAGGTCAACTGAGTAGAGGTGGGTTCGATTCCCACCTCAGCCATCCTCGAAGTAGTTTTCCGTGGTTTCCCACTTCACCTCCAGGCGAATGGCGGGATGGTACCTAACTTAAGGCCACGGCCGCTTCCTTCCCTCTTCCTTGCCTATCCCTTCCAATCTTCCCATCCCCCTACAAGGCCCCTGTTCACCATAGCAGGTGAGGCCGCCTGGGCGAGGTACTGGTCATACTCCCTAGTTGTATCCCCCGACCAAGAGTCTGAAGCTCCAGGACGCTGCCCTTGTGGCGGTAAAGGTGGGATCCCTCGCCGAGTCCGAGGGAAAAGCCGAACCTGGAGGGTAAACAGATGATGATGATGATGATGATGGTGATAACTCCTGTAAGATATGGATGGCATTGTGGAGAAGGGTTACTGTATATCTAATGAAGAAATAATACCTTATCTGGCTAGTGACGTATCGACAAGGATAGTTAATGATATAGAATAGAATACTCCATTCCCCTAGTACCGGATTCACCTTAAACAGAGAAGAGATAGGCCTAATTAATTTATTGGGATTCATTCATTTGATATATGTATTAAATTATCCTTGTAAAAATACATTAAATATTACACTTAAACCTAACAGTGATTCTATTCATTCCACTGATTATAACCCCCTTTTTGCCACGGATGCAATACAATGTTATGTATTATAGGAAAACATGCATCTTACTCTTCATTATTTTCGTTAATGCTAATTTTATATTTTCATATTTTCTTTTGGCCGGCCCCGTGGTGTAGGGGTAACATGCATACCTTTTACTCGGAGGCCTCGGGTTCGATTCCCGGCCAGGTCGGGGATTTTTACCTGAACCTAAGGGCTGGTTCGAGGTGCAATCAGCCTACGTGATTAGAATTGAGGAGCTATCTGACTGTGAGATAGCGGCCCCGGTCTAGAAGCCAAGAATAGCGGCCAAGAGGATTCGTCGTGCTGACCACACGACACCTCGTAATCTGCAGGACTTCGGGCTGAGCAGCGGTCGCTTGGTAGGCCAAGGCCGTTCAAGGGCTGTAGTGCCATGGGGTTTGGTTTTATATTCCCTTTTGCCACATATTTGTTTAAACACATTACAATTTTGCTGTTCTTCCTGGTGTAATCCACTTTTTGTTTAATATTTTAGTAATATTTGCATATAATTCTCCCCCTTTTTCCACTTTGGCATTACATCATTACCATACGCATCACTCTCCCCACAAACTTTTTTTTTCCAATTGGCTGTACGTCGCACCGACACAGGTCTTACGGCGACGATGTGATAGGAAATGGCTAGGAGTGGGAGGGAAGCGGCCTTAATTAAGGTACAGTCCCAGCATTTGCCTGGTGTGAAAATGGGAAACAACGGAAAACCATCTTCAGGACTGCCGACAATGGGGTTCGAGCCTACTATCTCCCGAATACTGGATACTGGCCGCACTTAAGCGACTGCAGCTATCGAGCTCGGTCCACATACTTTCAATAGGAACGCTTCATATAAAAGAATACAGTAATTTTCGTCATGTTTCTCTTTCCGACCCTTATTCTTATATACTCCCTTTAGCCACTACACCATACCTCTTACTTCTCAATTTGGGAGCCTTTCTTTCTTTATGGACATATCTTTTTGATAATTTAGCATATTTCCGATATGTTCTTTTAGTCTTACATTCTTTAATAATAATCTGCTTCACAGTATCTTTCAGTCTAATCGTTACTTTTCTGCTCAATTTCCTATCTTTGTTGTGAATCTTTCTATCCCAGTAGTCTCTCATTCCCATCATGTCAAGCATCCTTTTAACTTTCATTAGCCATTAATTCTCAGTTAAATGTTTCATCTGGTGTAGGTATGCTCAATTCAATGTTTCCCCTCCCGCTTCTTAATCTTAACTAATATTTTATTATTCTGGGCCAATGGTACAGCCCGGGCGTGTGAGTCAATATATTTGGAAATTTTCTATCTGTCGTGCACCATATAACTTCTGTCCTAATTATACTAAGTCCATCGCAATGGTACCATTATGTCAACCGTAAGATTCTCTATTCGACAATACACACATTATGGGTCGAAGTTAGAGGTCGACATGAAGCAAACGAAGAAATTCTTGCATTTTATACCCTACATAACTTTGTCCCAAAGCCAACCGTTGTGGTACCATTACTCGTACTCAGAGATTGATTTAAAATATTAGTGCAAATGAGGACCGAAATGGATATTTAGACGACAAAATCGTAATGTTTCTTAAACGTCGTTGCAAATATTCAAATTTCACAGTCCATTATTCAGAAACTTAACTTAACATTCGCAGTAATGTCTCTAATACTTGCTAGCCTGTCGTTTGACAAATAAAACGAGATCTTAAGCTTTTAAATAGGTCAAAGAGTTCCGTATTTTACTGGGTGCACGTAATCGAGCACTCAAAACACGAAGCCGGTGCTGGAAGAGGTTGAAAAACTGCAGTATATTTTTCGATATTGCATTTAGCTGAGGCCTCGAATTACCTAGAAGTATTAGAATATTGGCTGTCTAATGTATAGTTTATCTTCACGCCAACTTCATGTGTGCAGCCCTGTGGAGTCAGATGCTGTTACGCGAAAACGTTCTTGAAATAATGGTAAACCAGTAAGAAAGAATTTCAGTATGTTTCTGTCACATTAGCAAGATGTGCAGACTAAACCAATACAGTAAATGACGTGCCCATACAAAGTTTTTCAACCTGCGGTATTCGTCTGGAGATCGAATGAAATGACTTAAGTTGTTAATCGTTGTCATCCGTACAATAATACTGCAAAAGTTCCTTGATCGCGTTGCAAACATTCTTATCTAGCAGTCCCCCGCACTTTGCTGTATGTACTGGATGCTTCAGATACATAACCCACAGTTTGTTTGGTTGCCGCATCTCACAGGCGCTTTTGTATGGAAAGGTAAGTGACGGTAAATCAGAAATATTTGCACGAATATTTAAAAAAGTAATTCTCTCAAAGAAAACCGTAATTAAATTTCATTGATTGTGAATGTTAAAGTATTCAATCTCCTAAGGCTTTTTCAATCGTGAAATTACCAGCGTTACGAGTGTATTAGTGAGCTCATAAATTAGATTACTACGCGTATCGAAGAGCGTGGCGGCTAGTACTCCGTTGGGATACCACTCCAAGCCTTCTTTGTAGGATTATGCAGTGACGGAGCACTTAGTATAAATGACTGCATTTGGGTTTTATATCAAGCATAAGTGCCCTGAAGGAAACCGTCGCAATTATGTATGAATGTTGTTGCATGTTTCATCGCAACGAATGGTCTAAACAGCCTCATACCTGTTGCATACAGGCACATGCTACTACTACTACTACTACTACTACTACTACTACTACTACTACTACTACGAATTAGAGATGGCTGAAAAATAACGTAGCAGTTACTTTGTCCCAGTTACATGTCTGTCACTGTTACAAATGTAACGAGGACGAGAAATAACAGGTTATCGAGTAACGACAACAGAAAAACATACTAGTGAAAACAGTAACTGGGAAGTGGGGACCAGTCACTAGTAGCAGCTTGCACACTAGTAGCACCTTACAGACACAGAATGTGACCTTCAGATAGTACGCATGTCTTCCAAGTGAGAGCGGTTTCGTAGGAGATTGCTTTAAGTTCCTGCTGTCATCTGGTAGTGGTAACTAAAGTGTAAACTGTTATCACACATTCAACTGTTCGTGCAAGGCTACCTACATTATAATATTATAAGTTTCACCCGTATAATTTTTCTTGTACCATAAATAAATTATTATGCTAACTTTCCATACTGAACTGATATTATAGAATGAACGTAGATAAAATGCATTTTGTAATACTATTTCACTTTGACATCATTATAATTGAATAAACCTGACCCCGCCGGGAATCGAGCCCGGGACCGCCAGGTGACAGGCGGGCGCGTTGCCCCCTACACCGTGGAACACAATGAGCACAATTGTTTGAATATTCATAACAAGTACAATAAACATTTCAGATTGTCATGAATGAAACGAACGTGATAACGTCTCTTCACCCACTTAAGTTTTTATTAATTCATTTCACACAATCCATTATAACAAAATAACACATCGGTTCTTCATTTTACTTAAACGATCCTCTTGTACCGGTTTGTGCAAGGTTTGGCAGACAGATCATCATGTTTTCTTGTCTTCCATCCTTAACTGGGGAATTGTCAAACTCACTCCTCTAGATTTCAGAAAAAGATGCTATGTTGTCTTCTCATTTCATCCCCTGTCTGCCTCTTGATAACTTTATAGCAAATTGGAATGCGTGTTTTGCTGTTCAACAGTGTGTGTAGTGATGCGTGCGCGCATGTGTGAGTGAATGAATGGCAATTTGCAACACAGCTGTAAGGGGACAAGCTTGAAGCCGTGACCAGGCTGTGACCAGTAAAAGGTGAGTAACGTTGGACGTTAAACGGGGACAAGCTTGAAGCCGTGACCAGGCTGTGACCGCACAGAACACCAATGTGTGACCGGTAAAAGGTGAGTAACGGTGGACGTTATTTTTCACTGATACTTTTCACAATTACTTTATTGTAGCAGTGACAGATGTAGCAGTTACACAAAAATCACAGTTTGTCGCACCTCTACTACGAATACTACATCGGTTGGATGGCAGGCGCGCCCAGCTTATCTGCCTCCCGTTGACTCATCACTCCCCGCTCCGCGGCATAGAAACAAGTACAGCACTTCGCTTACTTTATAACATGAGATAACAATTAAAATTAAGAAAATAAGAATTAAGAAAATTATTAATTAAGCTAGTGCCTTATGACGGAAGATGTTGGAAAAGTTCTCCTCCTGCATCCACACATTCCTGACATCGTCTTAGGAAACTCCGATTCACCCGCATATGCTCGTCTTCCGTAATTGAGGCTATTTTAACATTTTATCATTTTTGTAGCCGCCATGCTGAGCTCTCCGAAACCCCGGCTTCTTGTACAATTCGTCTTAGAGATTTTGTAGGCGTAAGTACTAATCTGTCTGCGATTTCATTTACTTTTTCTTCGTTAAGTAAACTTTTTTAACACTTCAGTTCTTATCGAGTAAGGAATCAGTTCCACCAGTTTTTGCACAGTTTCTCTATGTGGAGGACGTACACCTGGAAATTGTGTTACAAATCGCATAACGACTTCCTTGCAAGACTCTGTTTTCACATAATTATCTTGCATAAATACACTTACCTCTAACCGTGTACCCATGTGGAGGCATTATGAGAATTATACCCCGAAGTAACACTTCATAGTTCGAGAACAATTGGAGCGACAGATCAGCCCTTATTGCACGTTCTAAAAACAGACCTGAACTCGGAAGTTCGGGCATTCCCGTGTTGCCGCTGCGCTGTGTAACGGGAAGATAAGCTGGGCGCGCCTGCCGGCCAACAGATGAGAGACTCTCACTGTACTACTACTACTACTACTACAATAGTCTCATTATGCTCTCCTATTTGTATATTTGGTCGATCACTTTTACCTTATAAACCAGTGGACCCAGGACTGCAATTCAACTTCTGCTTCAGAATTCCATAGTATGCCATCTGTACAAAGGATCCTGGATTCAATCAACCCAGAAGGACGATGACTAGGCTGGACAGAATTTGGACTGGCCGTGGTGCTTGCGCTGATGTACTATTCAAGTGGGAGAAGTTAGCGTCCCCCGCGTGTGATTGTTGTGCCGAGAGGCAGACTATCATTCACATTGTATATGAGTGTTCTTTGAGAACTTACCTGGGCGACCCCAGGGATTTTATGCACGAAAGACCTGCCTGAGTGGAGTATCTAAGGAACATGGACATTAATTTGTGAATTGTGTAGATATGTGTCCATGTCATTCTTGTATAAGTAATGTAGCCAGACTGAGTGGCTCAGACGGTTGAGGTACTGGTCTTCTGATCCCAACTTGGCAGGTTCGATTCTGACTCAGCTCGGTGGTATTTGAAAGTGCTCAAATACCTCAGTCTCGTGTCAGAAAATTTACTGGCACGTAAAAGAACTCCTGTGGGTCAAACTTCCGGCACTTCGGCGTCTCCGAAAACAGTCAAAAGTAGTTAGTGGGACGTATAACCGATGACATTATCATTATTAACCGGATTAATTTATATCGTGTTAAAACAGGAACAGGACAAACAAGAAATAATTCAGCATGTAATTAGAAGGTCAAGAACTGGCAAGAGTATGTATGCAATATTTGAGGTTACTCCCAAGCTTTTTCAGGCTATGATAACTGGTGGAAAATTCTACATAGGTTATACCCGGTGCAGTGTTAATGAATATATATACACTGACTGACAGTGACAATGCAACACCAAGGAGGAGTGGTTCGAAAGGGATGAAAGTTGGGGAAAAAACAGAGATGGCACGGATGAATAATTGATGTTTATTTCAAACCGATATGCAGGTTACACAATGCGCACGGCATCGACTCAGTAGGATGTAGGACCACCGCGAGCGGCGATGCACGCAGAAACACGCCGAGGTACAGAGTCAATAAGAGTGCGGATGGTGTCCTGAGGGATGGTTCTCCATTCTCTGTCAACCATTTGCCACAGTTGGTCGTCCGTACGAGGCTGGGGCAGAGTTTGCAAACGGCGTCCAATGAGATCCCACACGTGTTCGATTGGTGAGAGATCCGGAGAGTACGCTGGCCACGGAAGCATCTGTACACCTCGTAGAGCCTGTTGGGAGATGCGAGCAGTGTGTGGGCGGGCATTATCCTGCTGAAACAGAGCATTGGGCAGCCCCTGAAGGTACGGGAGTGCCACCGGCCGCAGCACATGCTGCACGTAGCGGTGGGCATTTAACGTGCCTTGAATACGCACTAGAGGTGACGTGGAATCATACGCAATAGCGCCCCAAACCATGATGCCGCGTTGTCTAGCGGTAGGGCGCTCCACAGTTACTGCCAGATTTGACCTTTCTCCACGCCGACGCCACACTCGTCTGCGGTGACTATCACTGACAGAACAGAAGCGTGACTCATCGGAGAACACGACGTTCCGCCATTCCCTCATCCAAGTCGCTCTAGCCCGGCACCATGCCAGGCGTGCACGTCTATGCTGTGGAGTCAATGGTAGTCTTCTGAGCGGACGCCGGGAGTGCAGGCCTCCTTCAACCAATCGACGGGAAATTGTTCTGGTCGATATTGGAACAGCCAGGGTGTCTTGCACATGCTGAAGAATGGCGGTTGACGTGGCGTGCGGGGCTGCCACCGCTTGGCGGCGGATGCGCCGATCCTCGCGTGCTGACGTCACTCGGGCTGCGCCTGGACCCCTCGCACGTGCCACATGTCCCTGCGCCAACCATCTTCGCCACAGGCGCTGCACCGTGGACACATCCCTATGGGTATCGGCTGCGATTTGACGAAGCGACCAACCTGCCCTTCTCAGCCCGATCACCATACCCCTCGTAAAGTCGTCTGTCTGCTGGAAATGCCTCCGTTGACGGCGACCTGGCATTCTTAGCTATACACGTGTCCTGTGGCACACGACAACACGTTCTACAATGACTGTAGGCTGAGAAATCACGGTACGAAGTGGGCCATTCGCCTACGCCGTGTCCCATTTATCGTTCGCTACGTGCGCAGCACAGCGGCGCATTTCACATCATGAGCATACCTCAGTGACGTCAGTCTACCCTGCAATTGGCATAAAGTTCTGACCACTCCTTCTTGGTGTTGCATTTGCTCTGTCAGTCAGTGTATATATCTGTGATTCGTTGTTATAGATGGTCTGGTTATGGTCATTTTTCTTCTGACTTTAAAGAACAGCTAAGATGTTCTAATTGTTCTGAATCACATGACTTAAAGGATTGTTCTAAAAATCAAACGTAATGCATCTACTGCAAGTTACATAATCAGAAACAGATTACAAGGCAAAAACACGATCTAAGAAACACTAATCACCCTGCTACATCGTTCACCTGTCCAATATATATGAAAGTAGTAGATATTATTAAATCCAAAATTAATTATGGCTAAACCGAATATTTATCACCAAAATTTGCATAAATCAATCGTACCAACGCAGGAACTTATATTTAATTCAAACTATAATAGTGTTACACAGGAGGATATAAATTTGCTTTGCATTCAGGAACCCAACACCAGGAACAACAAGATTATGGGTTTCGGACATATCAGTTATATATATATAACTTTGTAGATAGTAATCAAGAAGAGAGAATTCGAGCTGCCATCATCACAAGATATCAAAACAGCCTTCAGTTAATGCAGTAGTGTAACCCTGATAGAGTTCTTCTCTGCATCAATTTCGACTGCAATCGACATTGCGATATCACTGGACTAGCTCCAAATTATATGCTCGGAATTAAAACGGAAACCTCTTCTCATAACTGGTGATATAAATGCTATACATGCAGCATAGAGCAGTCCCGCCACAGACAAACGTGGCAAGCTATTTTACGATTTCTGTTGTAGTAATAACTTTTTCATTCTTAATAATGGAGATGAGCCTACATATGTCCGTGGTGATTATGAAAGTTACATTAATGTGAGTATTTGTAACTCTGCATTTCTTCAGTTTAATCCGGAGTGGACTGTAAGAAGTACAACAACATTTTCTGATCACAGATTTAAAATTGGAATCCAATACGTATATGATTATGCCAACTACCTCAAAGTATTTAACTCGAAAATACAAAACCAAAAATGTCAAATGGTCTTATTTTCAACGATTAGTTAAAACAAAACTAGCAAACGTCACTGAAAAAATAAAGAAATGCGCAACTTCAGCAGAACTTGACCAAATAGTCGATAATTTAACAGATGAGTTCACAGCCATTTGTGATGCCCATCTCCCACAGATTTCTGAAGCACAACCAAAAAACGTTTGGTGGAATTCAAGTCTCAACATTATGAGAAAACGAGTTTTAGCCTCCTACAGAAGATGGAAAAGATCTAGAAGTGCAACTTGACGAGAAATATACGAACAAAGATATTATGAACTTAAGTGAGTATAAGAATTTGATAATGCAGGCAAAAACAAATGCCTGGAAAAAGTTCTGTTCCTTACAGAATGCTAGTAATCCCGGATCATTGCGTATAAAATGTGTCGGAAGCCCAGAGACTTCAATAGGATACTGACTTCGATAAAAACAGAAAACGGTTTCACCAACTCTACACTGGAAACAGCAAATGTTTTGATGGACCATTTTTTCTCGGTAGAAGACAATGACAATGAAATTCAAAAGATTGTATCCAAGTTTGCTTCTAATTCACCAGATACTGAAGATGACCTTGTGTTCACGAATAAGGAGGTGGACCGAATTATCTCTAACTTGAACGACCAATAAGTTCCTGGACTAGATGGAATTTCAGCCAATATTGTTAAACATATTCATTACTGGCTTTCGTCTCTTTTTATAATTCGTTTTAATAAGTGCCTGAAGTTATGTTTCTTTCCCACCTTCTGGAAGAAATCTGTAGTCAAAGTGATTCCTAAGCAAAACGCTAAAAATGTATTTGCCGTCAATGGATTCCGACCATTGTGTCTGTTGGCTTTACTTGCAAAAAATATAGAAAAGCTGTTAATTGATCTATTATGTATTTTCTTCGTGCAAACAATTACTTGAGTGGTAGACAATTTGAATTTTCTCCACAAAGTTCTACAGAAGACTCAGTAACATATGTTGTAGATTGGGCTAAGGAAATCTTCTTACATCAGCAAGTTGGCGTACTGGTATCTCTGGACATTTCTGGGGCACTTGATAATGCATGGTGGTCCAAAATTCTTCATCAACTAAAAATTAAAGCCTGTCCAAAGAATTTACATAAATTAACACAAAGTTACTTTAGTAATCGCAGTGTACAGTTAACAATAGCTACCAGAAAAATAACTAGGACTCTTGTTAAGAGATGTCCTCAAGGTTCAGTATGCAGTCCAGGTTTCTGGACTATACTATATGATGATTTACAGCAACAAACTCTTTCACAAACTGCAATATTATAGCTTATGCTGAGGATGCTCTTCTCTTGGTTAAGGATAATCCTGTGAAGGAATTGAATATTTCAACAAATTCTGCTTTAGAAATCATATATAAGTGGGGATGTGATAACAAATTACAATTTAATCCTAACAAAACTACTGCAATGTTAATAACAAGAAAAAGAAAAGTGAAGAAACCAAAGATCAGATTGAACTCAAAACAAACAACATTTTCAGACAAAATATCTTACGTGGGAGTCATAATAGATAGTAAATTAACATTTCGAGCTCATTTTCAGTGCTTAGCTGAAAAAGCTGGTAAATTCTTGCAAGGATTATCCATTGCTTGTAAACCATCTTTGGGTCTGAATTCAGATATCTTACGCATAATATATCATGGATCGTTTGAGCCAATGATGTTATATTGTGCTTCAGCATATCAAAATGTCCAGGAGAAGAAATGGGCTCAATGTAAATTTGCACAAATTCAGAGAGGATTTATACTCAGAATAATACCAGGTTATAGAACATTATCCACAGATGCTGCTCTTATTATAGCTGGTATAGAACCTTTGCATCTGAAAGCCATAGCCAAAGCTGAATTGACTAACATTAAGAAAAGAAGACAATGCAATAAGGTAATACAAGAATATGATATTGAGCAAAAAGTCAATATCCTTGAATGTGGTCATCCAGCATATCATTATGATTATGTTATCACTGAATGTTTTCTCTCACATGAGGTACAAGTTTACACAGATGGCTCAAGAACACCCAAAGAGGATTGTACTAATCTAGTAGGAAGTGCCTTTGTTGTGTATAAAGATGAAGCAGAAATATATTTTAAGACTATATAATTTTCCTCCCAGTGTTCCATTTTTCAAGCAGAACTTCTTGCTGTAAAATGTGCAGTTCAGTGGATAAAAGAAAGAAAGTTTAGTGCATGTATACATAGTGACTCGCAAGCAACTCTGAAATCTATAAGTATCAAATATAATTTAAATTCTTTGGAATGTAGCATTAGAACAAATCTCTCACAGTATGGAAGACATATCTGTTTTAAGTGGGTTAAAGGGCATGAAGGTCTATTAGGTAATGAAAGAGCAGATGCGCTTGCTAAACTTGCAGCATTTAGTGACAATGAAACTGTATACAAAAGAGCCCCTATATCAAAAGTGAAACATGAATTATATAAATTCACAATCAGTGAATGGTAAAAGCTGTGGAACTCAAGTAATAAGGGTGAAGTTACAAGAACAATCTTTCTTTCCACGGTACAGGACCGTTTGGACTGCAGTTTATTGAAACCAAACTTCACCAGCACTCAGTTTCTTTCGGGTCACGGAAAACTTAAATTTTATGTACATAAATTCAAAATTAGTAGTAATAACAGTTGTGTTTGTGGAGATGAAGAAACTGCAACTCATCTTATTTTTGATTGTCCATTCTTCAGCAAAGCTAGATATATTTTGGAACAACACTTAAATTGCTGTACAGTAATGTTAGTCAAACCTAATTTTAGGATATTTCACAAGATCTGTTGTTTGAAAGAATTTTTTAAGTTTATGCAGTTTATTTTAGAAAAACTTTAAGGATGGTTTCACTTTTCTCCCAGTTTAGTTAATTGTGTGTGTAATCACTCATTCCAAAAATTTTGTATTATATGTTTGTAATATTTAAGGTAACTAGTTATAACCTACAGCCCTAATATGCTAGACAAAGTAGGGCTTTTTTCATGGATAACAAATAAATAAATATATCGTGTCACAAGCATATATAAGTTTTAAATTAAATGTAAGGAGAGAACATAAAACATAATATAAATTCTTCAGTGACGAAGAGCCACACTAAACTATGTAAGCCCAAAACCTTGCGACATCAAGTGTATTTGGCTTCGCTTCAACCAGGTCTTCTGTTGTGCAACTGAATGGGCAAGAACTACATTGGAGCTAATGGGCTGTGGTCTGCTCTTCTCCACATACACACAAGGTACTGTCCCCTTCGAAACCCCATTTTTTCTGGTTGACCCTGCACCGCGTAACACCAGAGCGCAGTCTATTCCGTGCTCTCCAAGTCACCCAATCTGTAACGTGGCCAGGAGTGAGTTCCTCTTTTGGGGTCATCCATTGACTGATACTCGTATGTTGACTCCTGGCGCGCTGTTCTTGAATTCTTGCTTGCTGCGCTGTTCCTGCAACTGTTTCGGTTACTCTCAAGAAGCTTTTCCTAGACTTAAGGCGCTGGCATGGTGGGTCATATCCAAACAAAGGGTGGGTTTCAAATGTCAACGTCTTTCTTTTTCCTTTCTTGGCTGCCACTTCACGGCGGATATCCGGAGGTGCTATCCCTGCAAGGTAATATACTTTTTCCAAAGGTGTAGGTCTCAAACATCCAGTATATAATAGTTTCGTGTGGCTATTTCTAGCCGAGTGCAGCCATTGTAAGGCAGACCCTCTGGTGACGGTGGGAGGCACCTGCCGTGTGTAGGTAACTGCGTGTTATTGTGGTGGAGGATAGTGTTATGTGTGGTGTGTGAGTCGCAGGGATGTTGGGGACAGCACAAACACCCAGCCCCCGGGCCTCTGGAATTAACCAATTAGGATTAAAATCCCCGACCCGGCCGGGAATCGAACCCAAGATCCTCTGAACCGAAGGCCAGTACGCTGACCATTCAGCCAACGTGTCGGACAAACATCCAGTAATAATGCGGCAGGTCTCGTTGAGTGCTACGTCAACTGCTTTGGCATGGCACGATTTGTACCACACCGAGCATGCGTATTCAGCTGAGGAATAGCAGAACGAAAGGGAAGATGTCCTCACTGTGTCTGGTTGTGCTCCCCAAGATATTCCAGTTAGCTTCCGCACAATATTGTTTCTAGCAGCCACTTCCTGCTTTATGTTCAAACAATGTTTTCTGTAGGTTAGGCACGATCCAGAGTGACTGCGAGGTACTTCGGGGTAGGACAGTGTTGTAATGCTAAGCCTTGCCAAGTGACCTTCAGAGTTCGGGAAGCTTCTCTGTTGTTTAGATGGAAAACACAGGTTTGCGCCTTAGTTGGGTTTGGTGTTAGTTGATTCTTCTTGTAATAGCCAGCGAGAGTGTTTAGAGCTTTGGACAATGTTTGGTCAATCGTCTCAAAATTACCCCCTTGAGAAGTGATGACACAGTCATCAGCATTTATGAAACTATTCGTCCCGGCGGGAAGAGGCTGATCATTGGTGTAAATATTGAAAAGCATTGGTGCCAACACACTTCCCTGGGGTAGTCCGTTCTTCTGTATCATCCACCTGCTTCTTTTTCTCTTAAACTAAACGAAGAAACGCATACACTGCTATGTAGTTATTTCGCATGGAGTCACACTCTAATTCATCACTACGATACGGTTATGAATTTAATTTAAATCGAGAGTCGCCAAAAATTCTAACGTTAAGGAAAATTACAATAAAAAGAAAAGTTACGATGAAAAAGAAAAACTAAGACGCTATGGGACGTGATATGAACTATGTAAAATACTAGTGGCATGTCCTACGCTATACTTACAATAAATCAAATAAGCGACACTAAACACATATATTTACATCGGATAAAGAGAAAAAGTCTTACGTGCTACGCAGATTCTACGTGAATCGAGGTTCACCACAAAGGATCTAGTCAGAACTAGATTGACCATCAATAAAATTTAGCACTCGGGCTGTTCCCCATTAAAACAACGGGACAAGGTATTCAAACAACGAGAAACAATATACAACATCATCCTGAAAGGGAAAAACATATAAATAGCCACCAATATCATGTAGAAAGCAATGGGCAACATTGCCTCCTTCTGCTGCATTTGAGCGCTCAACAGCGCGATCATCCGTCATGTATTTCCGGGTAGGCTGCGAGCTGAAAGGAAATGTTGAACTCAACACTGTACTAAAGTATGGATTCTGTCTCCCAAGGTTGTCACAAGGAAATACCATCTCATTCGCGCCGTCTAATACAAACACGGCCAATATATCAGCTTGCAATGAGATGACGTCTTTCGTCGGCTATACGGAAAGTCACGTATAATCATTCCTTCCTAGCATGCTTTTACCATTTAACACACATCAGACTCATTAGTCTGGAATTAATTCCGTCAATTCTGATAACAATATACTCTCAGAAGACAATTAGCAGGTACATATCCACAGCACATTATTCTCTCACATATCAGGCATGCACTCGGCCTGCATAAACACTTTATCATTCCGCATGCAATCTTATTTCTCATATCTCTTATGAATCACATTGGCCTTCTACATTATTAGATCCGTTTCGTTCCCTGTGCAAATCATTGGGCAAAAACAGATTCCAACCTAAATTCGAAGATCCTATTCTTTCAACGTTGTTATGCAGCTCCTTCGGACAGCTTCTGAAATACCATACGTCATGCAATTAGCTATACCTGTCTCCCTGAATAACCAAAATAAAATGACGTAGTAAGTATATAACTTTAATCTTGGATGAAGTTGTCAATCTAATCCTCCTAGCATTTATATATAAGGAAAACTCGGAATATCCTACACTCGGTAAACATGCATAACTGAACAACAAACTAATCCTAACAAATCCCTCATTATCCCAACTATCTAGTCATAAATCAGAATGAAAATCAAAAGTACATGCATCATTCTCTTATCCGTATATACAACAATATCAAAATGTATCAAACACATGCCGTCAGGCTTACTTTACATGAAATAAAAACCCTATCTAAACTGCCCTAGTATTTTAGCATAATTCATATAACATTCCATAATTAACACATGCGTCTTATCTTAAATCATGGCGACTCCCGGGATACATGGTAGCAGCTCACATCCCTGCTATATATAGGGATCTACTCCATGTCGATCACAACTTCAACACGTGGAAATGCACTTCCTTCTTCCATAAGCGAAGCCACCTTCTTGTTGAAAAGTTATTTACACTGGAACACAGAAAGCTTGGGATGAATATCTCTTCACCGCTCAATGCTATAAGTGCCGAACGACCCTTTGTTATTAATTCAGTCAAGCACACTGACACATTAATAATGCAAACTTCAACTTTAAGGGTATATACACAGTTTTGAAAGCGGCACGCGGTACTCTACGATAGTCCCTCGCGAAACGCGACCGATACGAAAATGTAAGACAATGGCACGTCTCTCCTGCATTTGCTCCACTGCGGCTAATTATCATCGTATATGTTGATTTTATATTATAAAATAATGTAATTTGCAATTTACTCTGGAACAGTTATATCTTCCAGCTGCACGACTGAAACACTTGTTTGAAATCATATACCGTTACTGGTATAACACTTCAATATCTGCGAACAGAATACACTTCTGCACTATCCAAGCTCTTCGATCAGAATACACTTCTGCACTATCCAAGCTATTCGATCAGTGTAACGCTCTCCGGAGCTTGGGTACTGAGGAAAACTCGGTAACGCCGTTTCAACTCTGGGGTTCCCGGTTATCTAAACAAACCACCAATCAGAAAGCTTGCTATGTATGATGACACAATATTAATTGTAATACATTTATGAAACACAGTTCAAACAATAGCAAATCTCTTCCTCTAAATATTATACCGCATTTCTGATTATATTTTGCTTCTAGGCCTATGGAAAATCGATGAATGACAGAAATTAACTCAAGCAACTATACACGTTGGTCAATCTGGGAATTAAGACTTGGCGCGATGTAGACTCCATACTTGCCAAATCTTCACGTTCTCATTGGCCGAAATATTGCTTGGTCATCACCTTGTACACGTGCGGATCCTTCCCAACGCTTGGTTACGCTAAGCTATTCTCACGGTCACCAGGAAGTGTTAGGCAATATCCAGCGACTTGATATCTTCATAGACATCCGGTACCAACTATCTTAGGATTCAATACTTTAACATTTATGACTGTAATTTATATGAATAAAATTTATATATAATTTGTCAAATAATACTCTGAATATTTCTTATGAGCCGGCAGGATACGGCTCAGTATATTTACCCAAAAATGCCAGCAAATTACTCTTGCGAATTTTTCTGGAGTAGAATCACAGCCGCATTTAGGGTGGTAAACTTATGGGGCGGCAAAAATGAAGAGCTCTAAGAGTTTGAGAAGGAGTATTTAGAATGCGCGCACTTTCATAGTATTCTAAAGCGAAAGCTCCCGACAAGAATAACATAATTTTCATGCCGCTTATGCGAAATCTGTCGTTTATAATATTATAAATACAACCATAATGTTGAAGCACAGCTTCCTCAGTTATGCGTAGCCTACGGGTATCAAGAACCGAGCTTGAGAGCTGCAGTCGTGTAAGAGCGGCCAGTATCCAGTATTAGGGAGGTAGTGGGTTCGATCCCCACTGTTGGCAGCCCTAATGATGGTTTTCCGTTGTTTCCGATTTTCTCACCAGGCAAATGCTGGGGCTGTACCAAAAATAAGGACACGGCCGCTTCCTTCCCACTTCTAGCCACTTCCTGTCCCATCGTCGCCATAAGACCTATCCCTGAGCGACGTAAAGCAAATTGCGGGTATCAAGATGACTTCGGGCTGCAAATTATTCAAACGGGCGGCGAACCAACGCCACATAGAGACAATCACGTGCTCATTGTAAACTTTTCGGAGGGACATCCCAATTCGCAACAGCTAGCTTCAATGTTTGGAAGCATAGATATCAGCGGTTAACGCAACATGGGAAATTTCACTCTAATCGTGTTAATGTTTAAAACACGGGGTAGCGAATTGTGCAGAATTAACGGGCGCCTGCTCTCTCAGTTGTACTATTATTATTATTATTATTATTATTATTATTATTATTATTATTATTATTATTATTATTATTATTATTATTATTATGACGGTCAATGGTGCAGATATTTATTCAAGGATTTTCTTATATACGACATTCTTCATTCGTTTGCAATGTTCTTTACGACGCACCTACACGGTTAGGTTTTACGACGACGATGAGATAGGAAATGGCTAGAAGTGGGAAGGAAACGATCTTGGCCTTAATTAAGGTACAACCGCAACATTTGCCTGGTGGGAAAATAAGAAACCATGGAAAACCATCTTCAGGGCTGCCAACAGTGGGGTTCAAACCCACTATCTCCTGAATGTAAGGTGATAGCTGCCACTTGCTCGGCGCATTCCTTGTACATTTACATTTTGGCACTATTGCAACTTGAAGATATCGCTCTCTTGACATTGCAACATTTAACTGGCCATGGCTGAAAACTGGCTGAGGTAAGTAAAGACCTTCATGTCCCTTGATGTTAATTAATCGTGATAGAAAATGCCAAGCGAACTGGAAATTGATGCGTCTTGAATTAAAATCGGATGTTGTTAAGTCAATTCGAGGAATTAGAGCTCAACTTTATCTCCAATTATTATTTCAAAATCTAAACCATTTTCGTACATAATACAATTTGGCCCTAATTTGGTTCCGTTCCAGAGTCGGGAAGCGTTCTAAGGAGCATAACCATGGTTCCAATTTTTATAATAAGAATATGTGGAGGCAAACCATTAATTCCAAGTAATTCAAGAGGTACGTAGGAAATTTGGAGTAGCTAGCTTTCATCTTCAGTATTAATCAGTTTACGCCAGTGAATGGTTTTGAACTTCCAAATATAAGCCCAATGACTTTCAAATTAATATTAAGAATGGCAGCTTTAGAGAAAATGACGACATATTTCACAGAAGTGAACGTTATGCTGTAAATTTCAATAACTATACCATCACGTGCTAAAATTCTGGCCGTTAGTTCAATAACATTTTTTTTTCTAGTTGTTTCACGTCGCACCGACACAGATAGGTCAGGAAAGGGGCTAGGAGTGGGAAGGAAGCGGCCGTGGCCTTAATTAAGGTACAGCCCCAGCATTTGCCTGGTGTGAAAATGGGAAACCACGGAAAACCATTTTCAGGGCTGCCGACAGTGGGGTTCGAACCTACTATCTCTCGAATACTGGATACTGGCCGCACTTAAGCGACTGCAGCTATCGAGCTCGGTCAATAGCATTTGAGCCGTTACCAACTATAGATGGGTAGTCGCTATTACCGATTTCGTGCAAAAAATCAGCGAATTCCATTTTTAATAGTTTTTTTCTCGCATATTTTTATTTACGCGACGTGTTTTGAAGAAGAGTAAACGAGGAGAGTATTTAATACAGCTATCAATAAATAATTATTTAGCGATAAGCATTTTTCAAAACAGGAAAAATCTTTTATGAAGTCTTCCGCAAGAAAAATAATTTTCCCTCCACAAGTAATGGAATTTCGTTATCTACGATATATTTTAGAAGACAGTTCACACACATTAATGAATGATTAATTGTCATTGGGGCTTTATCCCATATTGAACCGTGCTAATCGTATATCGTCAGCTGCTACGGAATTTAATGTCAACCAAGACACCGAACACATTAAAATTTAGAGGAATTTTGAATGAAATGTGCTCTATACAAGAAAGACGCCCGACTGCGCATTCGTGCCTACCCCCCCTTCCAGCTCCCCTATCGTGCCACCTGTTCAGCACTCTTACGGTTTTGGGCGGCTTTGAAGGTACTCGCCAGCGCTTTAACGAATCAGAATTCTACGTAATTTTAAAATATATGCTCTGCAAATCTACATGCAAGAGCTTTCGTCAGAATCCTTTACGATGTCAATCGTTTCAATGATTCTCTCAAAATTGTGGTTACAAAAATCAGCCTACTGTTTTATGTAGATTACTATTATTATTATTATTATTATTATTATTATTATTATTATTATTATTATTATTATTATTATTATTATTATTACATGGGATTAATGTTTGATAGTTTGCCTTGGAGGTATATTACTGTATTAGTTTATTCATCATAAAAAATAATAGTAATTGCAGTTTTGTCTCATCAAGTTTAAGGCGAGGGGCACAAAATTATTTGGACCCAGAGACGTTGCAGTTGTTAAATTTAGCCCTGGGTAGAATACTACAATAACTACTAGGGCAGCAGAAGAAGGTCAAACTCTTATTATTATTTTTTTTAAATTTGCTTTACATCGCACCGACACAGATAGGTCTTATGGCGACGATGGGTGAGGAAAGGCCTAGGAGTGGAAAGTAATCAACCGTGGCCTTAATTAAGGTACAGCCCCAGCATTTGTCTGGTGTGAAAATGGGAAACTACGGAAAACCATTTTCAGGGCTGACGACAGTGGGGTTCGAACCCACTATCTCCCGTGTGCAAGCTCACAGCTGCGCATCCCTAACCGCACAGCCAACTTGCCCGGTGCGTGTCAAAATAATGTGCTCGCATACGCCCACTTAGCTTGACCTCGGCAGCTCTTCCTATGCTGATTACTTTGAAACTTTTAGAAATATTGTATTACACAGTTCATCACAGCTTTGGTCATATTTTGAGGCTTTCAATTTCGAATCTTTTTTAATTTTTGAACTAAAGTTACATTTGTCAAACACTGTGAGAAAGTAGTAACAGACAGAACAAAGAGAAACGAATAAAAATCCTTGCTTCTTTCAGTGAAGCTTAGATTACATCGATATATTTGCTTTGTGGGTGCTATAGTGGGAGTGGGAGTGATCGTTTATTTAATTATTATGCTTTTCTAGGCAGGGAATTTAGGGCTCTTGGCCCTCCCTTGCACTTAACCACATCAGTATTTTATTTAATGGAAACAGAGCTTAGTGTATTTAATAAGAAATCTAAACTTTAATACATTACACTTTAATAACTGACAGTCATTCATTCATTCATTCATTCATGCAGTCATTCAAATTAGTCAGCTGCACTCAGCAGGTGGTCTCGGTAGGCGGTCTTAAGTCCAGATAATGCGGTGGAAGCTCTGACACTGACAGGCAGAGAATTTCAAAGTCTGGAACCCGTGATAACAAAATAATTGTTATACAAAGGGGATCGGTGGTTAGGAATGGAAAGGATGGAACTAGAATTTATATACCTGCAGTGAAAGTAGAACACGTATTTAAATTGCGGTAAAACGTACAGCGGGGTACCTTCAGTCAGCAGCCGGTATATGTGTATCGGCATATTGTTATACGTTCGTCGTTAACAGGTTTCATCCATAAAATAGCATGATAATATGGGGTGCTATGTGTACTTATCATAACTCAGATTACAATCTGAGACAACAATATTAACCACTCGCTGAAGTTTTAAAGTGTGCTCTTTTGTTGCGTGAACAAGAATAACATTAGTGTTCAAGACTAGAAAGCGCCAGTGACCGAAAGAGTTTGACTCTCGTTTCACATAACAATTATGTTTCTTTTGAGAGAATGAAGCGTCGTAAATACCATTTTTAATATGTTGAAACCAGTTTGAACTTCCGTTCATTGTCAGTCCATGATTCATCATCGTTTGGTTGAATGGAATGTCTCTGCCATTCAGTAGAACCAGAGGAATAGTTTCATCTCGTAGTGTAGTCATCAATTTTTGAGCCGGGATGAGTGGCTCAGACGGTTGAGGCGCTGGATGAGTTAAGGAATAGATGCCTTTTCAAAGAGTAAGTTAAGTACTAACTCACTGAAGGTGAGTATTAAGTTGATGCTTCGTAAAACGCTTCCTAAAAACCTAGACGTAGTTGTTCTACAATATTCTGTATAGTAAAAGTAAATACGTGCCCTCGTTCTAAGGTGGTGCAGCTTTTCTTAGGTATACCTACAATGGATATGCATGTACATTTTTAACCACATACCAGCCTTCCTACCGGTTTAAAATTTCTGGCAGTAACGGGAATTAAATATGCCCCCAACTCGACCACGAGGATGAAAGCTAATTGCGCTAACCATTGCACTACGCACTAATGAAGGGAGAAACTGACCATACACACTGGCTGAAGTTTCATTTCAGTAAGCCAGGTACTTTTGTGTTCCTAGTCCTATGGACAGAAAATGGTCCATCATGTCAAGTACTGACCAGTGATGTTCGACATTATAAATCTTAACGAGTCTGGTATTTCAACACTTTTAGACTTCAGGTGTTTATTCTGTCCAGACTTATTCCTGTTCGTTCATCATATATACGCAACAATCACTGTGTTTCCCATACTAGTGCATTTTATAAGCTTGTCTTTTTTCCACCTCATTAATACCTAATGATTTCTTGTTATTTTGAAATTAAGATTAAAGTAAATTAATTACAATATAATGTATACATATAATAATATATAATATATTATATATAAAATAGCCTACTCCAAAGTACAGCTTTATTCTATCACTTAACAGCTATAGGCCTAGCAATGTTTTACTTCTGTAACAGGACTTTTACGTTACATTGCGTGACACACACATCAAGTAGTCATTGACTAACTTCCTACTCCGCTCAATATGTTACATTTTATTTTAATAGCGCACGCAACCACATAATTGTGCTGAGCTATTGAGGACTCCTGTGAGAATAAGAATGTAAAAGCAAAAAGCAAAGTCATCTCCGTACAGGCCATGAAGGCCCTTGGAAGGGTGGAAGGTAAAGGCTTCCACTATCCGTAACCTCGGCACTTGACGGGGTAGAGTGGTTAGCTCTACGCCCGGCCGTCTTTGCCCCCAGGAATTAACCTGGTACTCATTTGTGGTGTAGGCTGAGTGAACCTCAGGGCCAGATGCACCTCCGGGAGTGGAAGTCTCATTTCTTAAATTTTACGATTTCCTGACGGGGATTCGAACCCACGTCCTTCCGGGCGAGCCGAGAATAAGAATGTACAAGAAAATATGATGATCAATACCATCATGGACAAAACCGATGAAGAAGCACGAGAAATTGAGGCCCTGATGAATTGTTATATAGGTTTCCTATGAGGTCGCGTAGTGTCAGCAAAATCCTCTACATTCGGAAAGTTTTCGACAAAGCAGTTAGTTAACAAGAGGAAGATATGAATATGAATTATTAGCGAGTATTATAAAGTATATCTAACATTATTGAACAGTATTGCTGATAAAGGGGCTTGCAAATTTTGAGATGTATTTCGTCTTCAAGCCTGGAACTGACACTGAGACCTGTAGCATTTTTCAGGTGTTTTGCTCCTCTTTCTCCAGAGAATATCGACTTGTAAGCTTAAGGTGGTGACCACAAGGTGCCTTTTGATTATAGTGTTGCTTCAACGCGTTTGCGTCAGTCTCCTCAAATTCATGTCCCCTATCATTTGATCAGTTATTGCTCTGATATGATTGCTATTTTAAAGTAACAAATATTGAAGTACTGACCTCAATTCTTGTTCTCTTCTGACATTTTGACTTCAGTTATTCTACATTTTAAGCCGGCCCTGCGGTGTAAGGGTAGCGTGCTTGCCTCTTCCCCGGAGGCCCCGGGTTCGATTCCCGGCCATGTCAGGGATTTTACCTACATCTGAGGGTTCGAGGTCCGCTCAGCCTACGTGATTATAATTGAGGAACTATCTGGCGGTGAAATAGCGACCCCGGTCTAGAAATCCAAGAATAACGGCCAAGAGAATTCGTCGTGCTGACCACACGACACCTCATAATATGTAGGCCTTCGGGCAGAGCTGCGATCGCTTAGTAGACCATGACCCTTCGCAGCTGTTGCGCCATGGGGTTTGGTTATTTACATTTATGAGTTTCATTAAAGAAATAATCATTAATTAATGGTCACGTAATCTACTATATAAATAAAATCGTAACGACCGTGTGTCTGCACATTGACTATTTTGGCGACATTTCCGTACAGTTGTCCGTTTCAAGTTTAATAATGACCATCTGCCATTATAACGAAAACTACCCAAATCGATTGTGACCGCGCAATAGGTAATGGGGCCTCCCATTATAATGAAAACTTACCTACTCGATTGTGAATGGCAATAGGCAAGTGAGCCTGCCGTTATCATCACAACGCCCCAACTCGCACTTTACATTGGTAACAACATATGAGAACCTCCTCCTGCTGTTTCTGGATAACATTAAGAGACATGCAATTAAAAAAATCTCATTAACTGCATGTACTGTAATTTACTTCGAAATCCGTATACAATATAGAATACCGTAGCGAAGCACGGGTACATTTGCTAGTGTTATTTATAATTGCAACTCTATGTTATGATGTCAGATAGAATTCACTAATCGATTCATTTCTGCACCTCATTGTTATCATCGCCGTCGAACATATTATTCCAGACAATGTGAAACCAAACTTCAGAAGAAGTAATATTTTCAGTTCTATAGTATTTTAAATAAACCTACCTTTGTCAATAATTAAGTAGTATTGTAACAATTTGATGACTACCAAAAATAATAATAATAAAATAAAATATAAATAAATAACATTACTCAAAAACTTCATAGAATACTTTAAATGAATTACTTTAATAAAAATAGTTAACCGAACTGTCCGTAGTATGGGCGCCAGAGTTCACCAGAATGGATCCCTCGAATTTTGATAGAGCATGATAAACTTTATATCCCAGGGCGTGTACATAATGCTGCGTACTGGTACATCTGCTCCTGAAAACGACTAAATAGGTAGGAACTGCACCTAGGTTCATCAATAACTCCACTGATTCTAAAATAGCTAACTATATTCTTAACAAATTCCGTGCATGAGCACCTCATCAACACACAAAATTATACATATAATACACACATAAAATATTGCTGGAAGACTCCATATTTACAACAACAACAATAATGAAAACAGAGGGAAAACGAAAGCGAGAACTAAACTACCATTTGTAGATAGTCCGATGAACAATGTACATACATGTAGATAAATACCCTACACTGTCTCTGTATCACTACTGCTTGCCAATTCTCATAATCAGCACTTCTAACATCACACAGATACTGTACCTCGTAATACTGTGTTCAAAGAATACATGTACCTATTTTTAAAATCATGATTATATCTGGCTTTTTTTTTTGCTAGGGGCTTTACGTCGCACCGACACAGATAGGTCTTATGGCGACGAATATCTGGCTTTTTACGCGGTCTGTTTGTATTTCTTGTATGTTAATCATCATACATTTCTGTAGAGTCTACTGTAATTAGACTCTCTTTCTGTTGTATACTGAACTGTATATACATAATTAAGTAAATAAATTAGGTTTTGGAGACCCTGAAAATCTTTCATCTTTAAGACCTTCACCGTCACTTTCCTTCCTTATCCAATACATATTTTTCGAGGGATCGGTCATCTCCGTATTTCTCCTAAGATTAGAATTAAGGAGAATAATTTTATTTGTTTATTTAGGTACCACCAACTGCGATATTCTACCATAGGTGACGTCTCCAAACAACTACCAAACATAGGAACATGCGGAGGAAATGGAAATGAAAAGTTAATGAGAAATGTAAAGAGGATTGAAGAAGGAAAACGGAACAATTGAAATGAAGTGTACATTAAAATAAAAAATACAACTTAATAATGTAATGTACTATACAAAAAGCATATTATCACTTTAATGAGAAAATATATTTTAAGATATCAACGTATTTGTTATAGGCCTACCCGTAAATAAAATCAAGATCAATATGAGATTTGTTAGTTAAGTGGTCATTTATTTTACACAAACTAATCAAAGTGATATATTGGAAAAATTTCGTTTCGGAGATTGGAATCATAAACATTAGTAGAAACGCAGATTCTTTTCCTATCACTGAAATGTGTTCTTAATGTAAATTGCTTTTATCAATGAATTAGTCTCTGACCCTAAATATTAAAATTTGTTACATTATAACTTACCTTTTTTTTGCAATTGGCTTTACGTCGCACAGATACAGATATGTCTTATGGCGACGAAGGGATAGGAAAGGCCTAGGATAGGGGAAGGAAGCTGCCCTGGTGTGAAAATGGGAGACCACGGAAAACCATCTTCAGTGCTGCCGACAGTGGGGTTTGAACCCACTATCTCCCGGATGCAAACTCACAGCTGCGCGCTCCTAACCGCACGGCCAACTCGCCCGGTTCTTGCCTATTTGACAAGACATATTTAAATTCACTCATCAAGAATTCGTATTAGTATAATTTCTGGAAATACATGCATTGTACCTTTAGCAGAAAATATATTTCGCTGTACTTCCATTTCACATGACAGTCACCAACACGCAGGCTCACAATTGTACCTTTGCAGAGCTTAGTGGTGCAGTCAATTAGCAGTTGCCCTTATGTTTCCAAAATGACACATACTATCCTAGCTGAGGTCGCACCAAACACACCCTAGTTACATGCAACCCATTAATAGCCTTGGCCTACCAGTATGATTGCTGCCCAACCGGATGGTTTATAGGTAACAGAATGAGAGAAAGGCGACACCCTGGCCGTATCGCTTGGATTTCATTGCCCGTTCCACTGCCTCTCATACTGACAGTTCCTCGGCTGATCTCTCCAGGCGGAGTGAACTTCATTCCAGATCTCAAGATGGGAATGAAATCTTTGGTCGAGCTGGGACTGGAACCGGGAGCTTTTCGGTAATAGATAGATACGCTACCTCTACACCACGGGGTTTATCCAGAAGCTTTAAAGGATGTTAAATGTGACAACGGGCTTCCATCGCGTTGGAGAGCTGCTGAGAAAACAAAACTCGAGCATCCCAAAGTCTGACAAGATCCTTGAGGAACGTTAAGAGAGGTGGTGGTGATTATTGTTTTATGAGGAAGTACAAGTAGGCAACCATCCTCTCTACAATACTAATCAGAGAAAAACAATGGAAGGGATCTGACACTTCGAAAAGTGAAGGTATCGGTCAAAGGAAGCTAAGGACCACGAAGGGCGTGAAAATGAAAGACCCCCTAGCCCTTGGAAAGCTAATAGTGTCGGGGTCGGAAAGGAACAAGAGTTAACCAAGAGAGGTCGGATAGGATATATTAAAGTGAGGAGCCTGGCACAAGTAAATGGAAGCAATGCTAGGACTCAGCTAAGGGGCCCGTGGTCGCCAACCCTCGCTCCAATGTTCAGATCCCTGGGGCCCCTTTTAGTCGCCTCTTACGACAGGCAGGGGATACTATGGGTGTTATTCTACCGCCGTCACCCACAGGGAGAAATACGCTGAGAGATATTAAACAATAATGATATTTATTATGATGTAGCTTCTTAAGTTGTAGCATGTCTTTTAAATAATACGGTACTTGCTTACAAACAATTTCTAAAAACTCAGCGCGTGGTTTTCCTAAGTTAGTTTATGAAAGTTGCCTGTTAATATTAAAAGTAATAAATCATCTAGTATTTGTAGCAGAATTTTTCTCATATCCTGCAGAAACTTTGGCATCTCGATCACGGACACGTTTCTCTGTAAATCAATGAGAAACTGTTGTTAGTTGAAATTTATAATTTTAATCGTGTGCTGTCAGCTACCTAGAGCAAGCATTTGATTTGAAACCATTTAGCATGCCTGTGTGCTATTTTAGATATTCAAATTTCCTCTTAAGTATGTCAGAGAAAGGACTCTTTGTTGGTTGATATTTGCCTGAGTTTCAATTATTTTTTTCGGTTAAATACCAGACACAGTATTCATGCATACATACGTACTGTACGTCTTCATTATAAACTGTGCATGATGATGTCAAAACGTAATGGAGTGATGAATGAAGTTTCTTCTACCCTTCACTAACCCAACAATCTCTGCTGGGTTTGTACTTGCTATCTTAGTATTCGGAAATCTGTATTCTATTAATTATTTTCTTCTGCAATTTGTTTAACGTCGCACTGACAGAGATAGGTCTTATGGCTTCGATGGGATAGGAAAGAGGTAGGAGTGAAGTGGGAAGGAAGCAGCCGTAATTAACTTAGAGCCCCAGCATTTGCCTGGTGTGAAAATGGGAAACAGGAAAACGGTAAAAAAAGGCGTGTTAAGAGTTTCACATGACTGCTGGGTTCTTGAGATCATGAGAGTCCAGAGCGGCAGGTTAGTATTAGCTCCCATAAAGTAACCCAAAACCTAGAGTGGAGTAGAAGATTCTTGGCGCCACGTAAGGCTGGTGTCAACAGTCTTCATTAATACACGTGGCCTAGTTACTACCGGTGTTCTGAAAGTAAACAGTGCACTGCGCCGCCTTGGCTTGATTCAGTGAGATCCGGTTTCTAACCTTGCCGCTATGTGGTATTTATCTTGTAAGTTGAAGGAAAAAAGTTATGCTATTTTTAAACGGCTATAATTTGTAAAACTATTTCATCAAGTACTGAATATTAATTGTCAACATCATTAACAAAGGAAAAGGTTCTGCAACGAGAATAGAAAGGAATATGGCCCAATGTTGAAATGTAGAGTACTGAGCTCTTTGTAGTTTTACTGTATACAGTAAGTCCTAAAATACAGTGGAACTATGATTAGTCATACTTCTGTTTCTCGAAATTAGGTTGACACGAAGTAAATTTTAACTCCCGGGCGAACTTGCTATGCATGGTCTTACGGTAAATGGAGCCTCTAAGCTGATAGATTTGGTAGCCAATGCAATAGAACGAACTCATGGATTTTAACGGACTCTACGTTAGAACTGACGTCTTTGAAACCCAGCCTTGGATGTTTGTAAGTAAAGTGGAATGGCCACTGATTCACAGATCCATACTTTAAAGAAAAGTAAGCTTACTAACATATACAGGGTGTTTAAAAAATGGGGGGGCATAATTTCAGGTATGTATTTGTTATACGTAGACAATCAAAATAGTTCATTACAACATGTGTCCGGAAATGCTTCATTTCCGAGTTATGACCTTCACAACACTGAACTTCACCGAAACGTTTTACTTCCGCAGGTCATTGTCATTACAAAAAATGTTCAAAATGTCCACTTCCTGCTTGAATACAGACCTCACATCGATGTCTCATTGCCTTGGATCGAATGTTTCCTGATCGATGGATAGGTAGCGGTGGCCCGATTGCTTGGTCTCCACGCTCACCTGATCTGAACCCTCTCGTTTTCTACTTGTGGGGCCATTTAGAATTATCGGTGTACTCGTCTCCGGTGCCTGATGTGGAAACCCTTCGGAATCGAATTGTGGTGTCGTGTGAGGACATACGCAATTCTCCTAGAGTTTGGGATCGTGTCCGCAGGTCAATGAGACATCGATGTGAGGTCTGTATTCAAGCAGGAGGTGGACAATTCGAACTTCTTCTGTAATGACAATGGCCTGCGGAAGAAAAAAGTCCCGGTGAAGTTCAGTGTTGTGAACGCCATAACTCGGAAATGAAACATTTCCGGAGACATGTTGTAATGCACTATTTTGATTGACTACATGTAAACAATACATACCTGAAATTATGCTCCCTATTTTTGAAACACACTGTATAGATTTATTAGTCTTATGACTTAATTTAATTTCCTTCACTTTATTGCTTGCTACAGGATGTTCATACCAATAAGAGCAGCATTTCTTGTAATACAAAGTGAAATAGCAAATAATTATTACTTCATGTTACCTATACATATATATTGAGAGTTTCTTCTGCACATTGTTAAGAATTTGAAAAGAATGGTATTTCTCTATCGGTCATGTCCACTTTTTACTTGTCCGTAATTTCTGTCTGTCTGTCTGTCTGTCTGTCTGTCTGTCTGTCTGTCTGTCTGTCTGTCTGTCTGTCTGTCTGTCTGTCTGTCTGTCTGTCTGTCTGTCTGTCTGTATGTATGTATGTATGTATGTCTGTCTGTCTGTCTGTATGTACACGCATCACGAGAAAACGGCTGAAGAGAGAATTTAATGAAAATCAGTATGTTAAGTCGGGGGTGAGCCGCTACGATCTAGGCTATGAAACATTTTATTCACGCTAAGTGAAATTGTAAGCTAGAGGAATGCCTAAAATGTAGTTCTCAAATATTTATATTATTAGTGATCCTATCGATAAATACTACATAACTAAAGTTATATAGAATTAAATTTCCGATCATTTATGTCTTGTACTTTCTTATCGTGCCGGCTGTGATAACAGAGATATTCATTAATTTATATTTTTGCTGCTAAGTCCATATCAACGCCAAGCCACAAGAAAATTGGTAACAGAATTTAATGAAAATCGGTATATGAAATGGGGAATAAATAAGTACAGTCTAAGCTACAAAAAGATTATTCACCCGGGATAAAATTGTAGTTTAGGGGAAGGCACCTAAAATTGAATTTTTAAATACCTATGTTATTGATCCTATCGAAAAATCCTACATAACAAAAGTTATAGAGAATACAATTTCCGATCATTTATGTTTTATTCAGTTTTACCGTACCGATTATGATAAGATTGGTATTTCAGAGTGGGAAGAAAACTAAATGCGAAGGCCTACAATATCGGAAGCGCATTACATTGGTCAACATTAACAATGCATTGACAATTGTTCGCTGTGATGTTCCTTGTCTCTTATGCTGCCACTCAACTCCGATAGATGGGATTACTGCTGCGTACCGAGTATTACAACCTGACTGAATATTGGCGGGAAATAGCTGGGGAGTTAGAAAACTTTCTTCTTTAGCATGCCATTCCTGCTGGTACGAAACACACTGGTTCATCATAGTATTCCAGTTATTCGATCCTGCGCCGATGACCTTCGATGTTAGGCCCCTTAAAACACCAAGCATCATTTCTTAAGAAAAGCTTCTTCTTCTTCTTCATTTTTATTAAATTATACATTAATTTTATTCCAAATTAGCAGTGAAGTGGGTTTTTTTCTTCTTAGAGGAAAAGTTTGCCTCCATATCAGATAGATTTTTCCGCCGCCAGTGTAGTGAATTGAGATTTTCCCACTCATCGGATACTCCTAGGAAACAAATTGGCAAATGGGCATAGTTTTTGACCTGGGACTCTCCACTATTCGAGCCCCCGCCGAAAAAAGACCAAGAGTGTTCACGGATCACGGCTGTCTGCGGTTTGGTCATTCCAGCTCTGGAAATTTGGACTGTTAGATCGGCAGCATATTACTGTTCGTTAAAAGTGAGAAAATGTGTAGTTTTTCATTTGATCGAGTATTTCATATGAAAGCATTGCTTTTATTCGTGCCATTCCTACTGACTTCATTGTGATGGCGTATGTTCATTTCAGTTTGGAAAACCACTAAGACAGTCTTTCTGAAAATGTGAAAAGGCAAGTGGAGAGTGAGTGTCTGTCATTATGATGAAAACTCCCCAGCCTGCTTGCGACTGATGGCAGGCAATCGAGCCTACCATTACAATGAAAATTCTTCAACACATTCTTCATATGAGAAAAGACGTTTGGTGACTTCTCCGTCACGTTTCTAGGGTAACATTAAGAGCTATGCAATTTAATACTGTACAATCTTGCTCACAACGTATACACTACCTAACCTATAATTCTGTATGCAATGTAGAATTCCGTAGCGAAGCACGTGTATATAAAATGGTACAGATATCCAAATTTAATGTCGGAGAATACCCCATCAGGTAGCCTAGTAAGAACAGCCGCGCCAGTGAGGAGCACGAAAGACACCCGGGTGTATTAATACAGGTTCCAGTAGGTAGCGAATGCAGTCAGATGTTTCGATTCTTCCGCCAGAGGTATCTGATTATATACTTGGTTAAGATCTAGGATGTTGAAGAACTTAGCCTTACGAAACAAAGAAAAACATGAATGCAAGTCGGGAAGGAGTCCTGATTGAAATACAATCTTACGATATAATGCCCTGTAATAAATTACTGGCCTAAAGCCGCCTTGAGGTTTTGGCACCAGAAAAATGGGTGAAGAATACGAAAACATTCAATTTCGAATGATACCACCCTTCAACGTTTGGTCTATGATTTCCTTGAAGGCCTTCATTTTAGGTGTAGGTAGCTTGTATGGAATAAATCTTACAGAAATCGAATCCGTAACTTCGATCTTGTATTCAATTAAATCAGTCATACCAAGGTTTTCCTAAAACACATCAGATAATGACTGACATAATTTACGAATTCTGTTAGCCTGATCCTCAGGTAGATGGCTAAGATCTAATGACATCTCACTCTGGGTAGGCGATTTCATAGAAGACGATGCAGAACTACATTTTAAAAGAGGTATATGAAAATTACTCTTGAATTTGAATGTGTAGGTTTTACTTTGATGATCGAGCACAATCCCGGAATATGACATGAAATCTGTCCCTAATATCATGGGGCATGACAAATATTTAGCGACAAACAACTTAAACTTCTACGTAAATTTAGATATACGAATTTTAGCCTGCATAAATCCTAAAATTTCTATTCTAATGTAAACTAATCTAATTAATATAATCCTACCTCTCCTGTTATTGTGGGATTAGGCTACAAGTCTTAGTTTTAATAACGTCCACTATACTGATCATACTGTAAACATGTTTCTGACTCGCTGACTAATTTACAAACATATAAAACTGCTTTTAACTTGAAAAATCTGAATATCTGTATTTAACGTGAAAATTATGAAAATTAACGTTCATTAAATAAAATACACAATCGTCGAACCCTGGACTCACACTTATTTCTTACCTGCTTACTTACACATACGTTATTTGAAGGGCGCCAGCTGCCACTCAGTGCAGCAATAATAGAATGAGAATCTTGACTATCTCTAGGGTGTGGGTTAATAAGCTTACTTTTGACAACATACCATATACGTTCTGGGAAAAGGAGATTGACGTTCGGTTTCCCCATTAATTTTGAGGTTAAGATATTTTACTGTCATTGAAATAAAACTATGAATTCGATTGATAGAACAAAATATATTCTTTAAATAATATATAGAAAATAGTGAGTCTTGTTGCGATAAACAGATGAGAATATGAAATTATGACATTGCAACTGAAAGAAACTAGGCATGAATTTGAATTCTTCTTGACCGGACATTCAATAATTTATACGAAATATTTCCCTCACTGATTCACTTGACTGTACCTTCAACACTTTTAGTGTAATTACGACGTATTCCTTTGATCTGGTGTTTACTGTAGATTTGTCACGCCTAACTTGGTGATACATCCTTGTGACTGCTTCTTCTCCATATCATCTGACTTCTTTGTAAGTCAATATGGTATTACCTCATAGCAGGTAGTATCCCTCTCTGACTCCATGGTAAGCCCTTGCGTCCGTATCCTCAACTAAGTGACCAACTTTGGCCTCACTCTCTCAATGACCAATGATTAATGGCTCACTGAGTCTTCTCCATCTCTCGTTCACACTCGTTGACTGACCGACTGAGGCCTCTTCATCTAGTAGACTTCTTCACTGTTCAGCTTCCATTTAACTAATGACTCTTCACTTATCCATTTTGACTTCTTCATTGTACTGCTTCCGTTTAAATAATGACTGACGCTACAATATGCAACCACCTTTTATAGACGTTGGTTGACACAGCTACGTAACCTCCAGAAATAACAATGACATACTCCCACAACGCCTCAAACTGTTGCATGTAATGGTGAAATCCCCTGGAGCGGCTGAGTCTCTGAGCGAATTGCTAAAAGCTCACGATGACGTAGCCATGACGTGGCGATGACTTGGCAGAAATGGCAGCAGTATAGCAATATAACAACGTCACATCCACATCTGATATATCGAAACTCTCACTGTACAGGTATTTAAGGTTAATCTACATATACGTATATATGCATACACTCAATTACAAATACGCAAGCGACAAGCAATGCATAATCGAATTGAATAATAATTATAACAAAATAATAGTAATCTCACAGATAAAATAATAATAATACGGACATAATAATAATAATAATAATAATAATAATAATAATAATAATAATAATAATAATAATACAGATAAAATAATAAAAATACAGATATCACCTTGTAACGGGATTTGAACCGTTACAATACAGTGTCTTATTATAATTGCTATCCTTTAATGCTAGCCATGTACAGTTTTAAAAATATTGTCATGTTTGTACTGAAATCAAAAGCTTTATTTTTCCGAGATGAACTGTTATAGATACTGCAAAGTCTGCAAAATGGTGAATTTTGATGGGCAGATATTCTAGTTTTTTGTTTGAAAATGTTAAAAGAAATCTTGAATTTGGGCGCGGCAGATGAAAATTCGGGAGTGAAAGGAACTCAGGATTATCAATTTGGGAATTTATTATTTTGTATATGAACTTTACCACATTTTTCTTCCTTCGATCTCTAAACTCTCCATTTCTAAATTTAACAAAAGATCGCTGTACGACACCATTTGTGGATATTGAGATATTCTTTTAAAATATAAATATTTCAAGTATTTCTCTTACACACTTTCAAGTTGATACACATGCAGTTTGCTCCTAGGGCTCCACACCACGCTCGAGTATTCCAGTTTTGGCCTGACCAACGTGTTGTGTAACTCAATACACGTTTTTATGTTATATGGCTTCACATTTCTTATCACAAATCCTGAAGTTCTATATGCATCAACGTTCACCTTCTGTACCTGAGGAGTAAAGGTCAGATCTCGGTCTAGTAATAGTCCTAGATCTTTCCAGTCTGTCATGGCTCTCAGGTCATCGCACCCTGACTTGTAAGTGTTGAGGCTGGATGCTTTAACGTCGGGTGAACGACAAGGACACCCATTTTGGAATGTTTAGATGGTAATTTATATTTTGTCGTCCAGTTCGTTATGTTATTTAGGTCTAACGGGGGTTGTTCATAGTCGCTAATGGTTGAAATGGCTTTTAATACTTTGTAGTCATCAGCATATAGTAGGCAATTAGAATAATTCACTCGATCAGATAGATCATTGATAAATGCGAGAAATATTAATGGGCACAAATTAGACCCTTGAATTACTCCTGATTTTACCATGTATTCTTTAGAATCATATATTCAGTACGACACATATTGTTTTCTTCCAGTCGGATAGGAAGAAAAGAAACATAACAATGGGAGATCCCAAACTTACTTAATTTATTTAAACGTATATCGTAATTAATTTTGTCGAAAGATTTCTCAAAATCCGTTAATATAACACGGAGCTAGAGGTAAAACGAGAGCCAGATTTGCTCAATACTGTAAACTGTTCACCTTTTCCCCTCCGTAGTGTAATGTTTAACGCTATTAACTACCGTCCTTGGAGGCCCAGGTTCTATTCTTGAAACTGCAGAAATTGAAGTTTGGCAGGAAGGGTGGTGTGTGAGTCTAAAAATTCATGAGGCTCACCTCCATTGCGTGCCATCTTCGGACGAGGGCAAAAATTTAAATTTCTTCTGAATGGAAAGGAAATTAAGTATTTTCTATATCTTCATTATAAAAGTATTATGAGGGCTAAGCTGGTAACCGAAAATCTCGGAGAAATCTAAATGTACAGGGATACTCAGCTAAGATATTCACTTCAAACAACTCCTGAACCATTACAGATAACGATATTCTGTTTTCATTTTCATAAATATTACCAAGGGACTCATGATCGAACTTGCAGTATTTTTACAGGGTATCATCTGTTGAGCAGTTAAAATCCAGACTTCCTTCACCTTCTTCCGACAGCTAGATATACACCTCCACTGGGCCAATAAATACAGTATGATATTATCTTTAATTTCCTTGTATATAACAGTTAAACGACAAACATATCACGATGGGTTTCCTTACCTATCAGACTTGCGTTGTTCAATTCTTTTCTCACCTCGACGGTTTTAGCTATGAGAGGCCGAGCGAGTTCTGCATTTTCTCGTACTTCGAGGCAGTTGTCTCTCCGCTGTACATTAATCGAAGCCCTTCCTCTCTCTCGGATTAATGTTAAGAGGAGCGGTTGCCTAGTTGTACTTCTTCTTAAAATATCATTTAATACCGTTTTCAACTCCTACGGTCTAGAAGCTAACAGATTCACTTCATATGCCGTGCTGAAGCGATCATAACGCTAAATTGTCACTTAATTTGTCCGAATCTGATTCCTAACTCTGCTGATAATTTAAAGTTGTTTTAGAGCACTGGCTGCCACGGCTGGCATAAATTTCCCCAGGAGCTAAATGGATTGATGATGATATTTTATTTGTATTTCTTCTCCTTTCTCTACCAATTTTCCCACACCCTGAGAGAACGCTGGTGCTATCTATGATATACATGCAGATTTGGGCCAGTAAAAATGAAATGGCGTATGACTTTTAGTGCCGGGAGTGTCCGAGGACATGTTCGGCTCTCCAGGTGCAGGTCTTTCGATTTGACGTCCTTAGGCGACCTGCGTGTTATGATGAGGATGAAATGATGATGCAGACGACACATACACCCAGCCCCATGCCAGAGAAATTAACCAATGATGGTTAAAATTTCAGACCCTGCCGGGAATCGAACCCGGAACCCCTGTAACCAAAAGGCCAACACGCTAACCATTTAGCCATAGAGCCGGACATTTTTCCCAGTTTTACTGCTTGATGACCTTCCTGACGCCAACCCTCTGGGTTCCTTTTTTGGAGTTTTAACGTCGCAGTAACTAAAGTAGTTTTCTGATGGTTACGGTATAGGAAAGAGCTAGGACTGGTATGAATGTGAACGTAGCCTTTATTAAGGTACAGAAATAGAATCTTCCTAGTGTGAAAAGTTGAAAAGCGCGGAAAACCATTTTAGGTTTGCCATCGCATATCCGTTTTCCCTGTACATATTACCTGCGATAATATGAATGGTTTTACATCATAGTGTATTTGTGACCTCAGTAGAATGACTACCTAGCTATCAGAAGTAGGTGAAGGAATTCTGTATGTCAACATATTGCTCCTATTGACTGCCTGTTTTGTGACTCAATCGAATAGAGTGATCCAGGACCAATAA
This sequence comes from Anabrus simplex, assembly GCF_040414725.1. Lineage (NCBI taxonomy): Eukaryota > Metazoa > Arthropoda > Insecta > Orthoptera > Tettigoniidae > Anabrus > Anabrus simplex. The sequence continues at coordinate 193,191,461 of NC_090271.1, read as the reverse complement.
ATAGAACATGCTTGAATATATCCCATTCTCTCGATAAAAACGTGTTACATTTGCAAAATAATTACAGCGCTGAATTTGTAAGGTATGTAGTAATGTGTGTAGACCCGTTAGAGAAAAATACATTTAATACTCTTTACTCAACAGATATTGATACCCTGAAAAGAACTACAAGTGTGATAATTAGCCCCTAGGTTTATACCGTTAATGAAAGTGAAAACCGAAAATCTCCATCATAAAGGGTTTACGAGTTATTTGAGGTGATTATGTTGGTATGATAACGCTGTGTACTGTAATTATACGCTTAGGATGAACATTTTTAAAAGTCACATATGACTATTCCAGTTTGTGTTTTGCGTTGTGTCCTCTTCAAGCAAGTGGCGTAACTTACATGCGAGTGACCTGCCTGGTGACCATTATCCTTAGCTGTTAAATATGTTACACTATTAGTGTACAATGCTGGCCCCGTGGCGTAGGGGTAGCGTGCCTACCTCTTATCCGGAGACCTCGGGTTCGATTCCCGGCCAGGTCAGGGATTTTTACCTGGACCTGAGGGCTGGTTCGAGGTCCACTCAGCCTGCGTGATTAGAATTGAGGAGCTATCTGACGGTGAGATAGCGTCTCCGGTCTAGAAAGCCAAGAATAACGGCCGAGAGGATACGTCATGCTGACTACACGACACCTCGTAATCTGCAGGCCTCCGGGCTGAGCAGCGGTTGCATGGTAGGCCAAGGCTTTTCAAGGGCTGTAGTGCCATGGGGTTTGGTTTGGTTGTGGTTTATTTTATTAGTGTACAATGGGCTTCTTAGGCTGACCTGATAACTAACTAAGTAACTAACTAATTAACTAACTAAAATAAATCATCACGTCTGTATGGCCTGACACCTTGGTTAACCAGTTCCAGTCCCATTCGCGGAAAAAAATTCGCCATCGAAATGTTGGCTGGCAGGGTAGGAATGGTTATGGTACACAATTTATAATCACTAGATTGCGAGACAAAAGCCTAGTTGAAATTCCAAACCTCTCCACAGTGTTCATAAGGAGTGTAGACATATGACGCTGTCGATTGTGATCCGTCCAGACGGAGACGTTATGCCTTGAGCTAACTCAATGATGCTATTAGACAAGAGTAGACACCGGTTTCACCCTCTCCTTTCTTGTTATAGGCTGTCACGTCATTCATCTCATTATATTCCGCGATGAGGTTGACGTCAGAAAAGACATCCTGCATTAAAAACTCCGTACGAAGATTATCTCACTTCATTCGCGACGCCGTGGAAAAACGCGACAAAGATAGGAAACACACAGTACTTCAAGGTGCCATATGAAAATTTGTGTGCTTAAGATTGTTGTATTTCAGCAAGATTTTATTGTGTCTTATTTGAACCACATTAAAACATACAAAATCTCAAAATGTATCTCTCCGTTTCCTCAACTTTCGGGGTTCAAATAATTAGGCACTCGCATACTATAGCGCACATTGTTCAACATCCCATCACAACTGCTGCCTGTCGTAGTGGTTGGCATATTTATCAAGGTGGAAAAGTATGAGATAATTTTTAAGAATAATTCAGAGAATAAGGATTTTATTTCCTTTATTTAAAAATAATCTATTTCTCCTCATTTACGAATTTTGACGTAGAAAACTTGTACTGTTTCGGAACAGTCCTGGGGATGGTGGGTATTTCAAGAACATGTTTTAAATTCGAATATTTCTAAACAACAAGTACCGAGACAATGTTCAATTTCTCATTGTGAAAGCGAAAGGACCAGTGTATATAGCAACAGGAGATTTACCTCGATGTGACGCCATCAGGTGGTGCAGTACGGCAGCAATAAGGAGTTAGTCTGAACTAGCCTTGTCAGGCGGGTAGCAGTTAGCGTAGGCGTACCTCTGGACTCCAGCGTGGTAGGACGTCGTATGAGTTGTCGGTTGATTCCTATCACTGCGGTCTACAAGTATACGGTGAAATAGAGTCGAACAGTGAACATGAACAACTGTGGTACGAGAAAATGTGTTGAATTTCGCAAAACATGGACAAGAAATGGCTTTAGCATTATGGAAAAGGCATTCGAGAGAATAGAGAAGCTTGTTAGAATTACAGAACCTCCAAAAAAAAAAAAAAAAAAAAAAGAATTGATACTCAGAAGAGTCTTATCGGGTGTGTCTCAACGTTAAGGTGGCCGAGCATCATGGGCAAGTTCTGTCCAACTAGAGCCGCAGCCGAGCACATCTCCTTCCTCGTCCCCTTTTATGGAAACACATTTCTAAAACTAGATATTTATCACACGGGACGCATTTTACGCCTAAATTTGTGGTCATGACCCTGACATTTCCTTGCTCGATTTTTATTATATAGCCTGCGTGGCTCAGGAGGCAGCGCGCCGGCCTCTCACGGCTGGGTTCCGTGGTTCAAATCCCAGTCACTCCATGTGAGATTTGTGCTGGACAAAGCGGAGGCGGGACAGGTTATTCTCCAGGTACTCCGGTTTTCTCTGTCATAATTCATTCCAGCAACACTCTCCAGTATCATTTCATTTCATCTGTCATTCATTAATAATTGCCCCAGAAGAGTGCAACAGCCCGCACAATTTCTATCCTCGCCGCTAGATGGGGGATTCATTCATTCCATTCCTGACCCGGTCGAATGACTGGAAACAGGTTGTGGATTTTCATTACAGATTATGTCAGGTGGAGCGAAGAATTTCCACGACGTTCAATAAAAATGAGAAAATAAATTTAAAAATTATTGCTGCGCTAGCACGAGTCGAGATGGTTTCGAGTATCCAAAATAAGTGCAGCTGTAACTATCCTGTTACATTCAAGGATAAGCACTCAACGACCTATCTACATGTAGAGGAGACTGGCGATTGTCAATAAGATAAGTACACTCTTACCGGATGAGCTGGCCACGCATTTCGATTCACTTGGTTGCGAGCTTTCATTCAGGAGGTAGTGGGTGTAAATGCAGCTCTCGGCAACCCTGAAGACAGTTTTTCGTGGTTTTCTATTTTAACACCTGGAACATGTACCTTTATAAAGTCCACAGTTGTTTCCTTTCCAGTCCTAGACCTGTCGTCGCTCATAGACATCATAAAACCTGTCTGTTTCGGTACGAAGTAAAACATGTAGCAAAATGGAAAAAGTACATTCTTGGAAGAAATTTTAAGCATTTATGGAAATTTTATTACTAATAAGAACACTTTTAATGCATTTTAAACTATTGAATTATTATTATTAGTAGTAGTAATAGTATAGTGTTTAAATTGAGTATACTGTACAAGGATACGTACATTTTAAATGAATTTTTGTAGAGATCTGTACAGGAATTTTTTTCTGAGACCTGGAAACATTATGATCAGTAGTGTGACGTAATTATGAAATGCCAGTTCGTTGTAAAATGAAGAAACGAAAGAGAAAATTGCACATATTTTGAAGAAGGCGTTGCAATTGTCCAACCGTCGTCATAACAGACATTTTAGGCCTTGGACATTCCAAGATTACGCAGTCATGGGGAATGGTCAGTGAGTGAATCTATGTTCACATCACTTAACATGATTCAGACATTTTTTGGATGAAGCTGAAATGCAAGGAATGAAGCAGAATAATATGAAGAATTTCACACTTTGACAAAGTTGTAACAACGTCTTAAAAAAATAAAACTCTATTGATTGCTCCTATCATAATATGTATATTTCATCAATAATGAAGTTCACTTCTCATTTTATAAATTTAGATGATGAAGTCGTACAGGCCTGCATATCGTAGGAGCGTGGCGTACATGACATTCTTCATTCTTACTCGTCTCCACAATCCGAATTTTTGATAAGTAAAATTTATTTGAACAACCCATAACGTATCGATATTCAACTATATTTCATTCCTGAATTTAGTTAGGGATCTGTTAAAATTATTTCCGTAATTTATACGGTGTATTTACATTTAATATTAGTACAAGCATAGGTTTCTGGTGGGTTGCATTTCATTATTCTGTACCCAGACTTCAGTCCGGAGAGTAGCTCATTACCAGGTTATTCTTTCTTTAATTCTTATACAATCTTTTTTACTAGGAGTAAATGTTAATTTGGTGGTCTGCCCAACCCTGCCGGTAAAGCCGTACTTGTTTCAGTCAGTAAGTGGCAAAATTTACGAATGAGGCAACCCTATCTGGAGAGGTATATTTTGCATTCCTTATATTCAGTGAACCTACGACTCATATCTGTGAACAAACTTGGCTAGCCATATAACACTTATCACACTAGTAAATGTACCCGTGCTTCACTACGGTATTCTATATTGTATACGGATATCGAAGTAAATTACTGTACATTCAGTAAATAAGACTGTTTTAAAATTTCATGCGTCTTAGGCCTTATCCGAGAAATAGCATGGGGAGGTCCCCATACGTTGCTTCCAATGTAAAGTGTGGGTTGCGGAGTTATGATGATAACTTGCCTACTGCCATTCACAATCGAGTTGGGAAGTTTGAATTAAAATGTCAGGTCTTATTGCCTATTGCGTGGTCAAAATCGATTTGGGTAATTTTCGTTACCATGACAGACCCCTTTTTCTACTTCCAGAGATATTACAGTTGATGAGTATTTAATATAATGACAGGCAACTTCCCTACTACCAGTCGAAATTGAGTTGTGCAGATATCATTGTAATGAAAGTCCCATTTTCGTACTGCCAGCCAGCTTATTGCCACTCACACAAAGTTGGTGAGTTTCCATTAAAGAAGCAGGCCATTATTGCCTAATGCCAATCACATTTTAGAAGGGTATATTTCTTTATAATTGCGGGCACTTTTGCCTACAGCCAAACCCAAACGCATAAGGGAGGTTTAAACAAAATTGCATGCCCCCTTGCTTTCTCCAAATAAAATTTAGGAGTGAATTATTAATTACAATGGTAGGCGCTCTTTACTAATGCCGGTTACACAGGAGTTGGAGAAGGGCCCCATTCCTACTACCAGTCAGAGTAGATGTGGGGAGTAGTGATTACAATACCAGACACACACGAAAGTATATGTGTTTTTACAATATTGCAGACCATCATTCACAGATTAACTGCTGATTAACAGAACGTCATATAGACAAACGGATGTGTACCATAAGACACCATATTTAGTGGCATAAATGGCTGGTCCTCTGATATTTTCTCGTACCTCATCTATTTACGGGCCAGATTGAGTTTAAAAAGTTTTGGTAAAGTTATCTCACATTGCATTACTTTTCGGATAATTATGTGACAGCCATAAACATAGCATTTAGCTCACATATGGCTACTGGGTGGGCCAATGTTGGTGTAGAATTTGATGATTCTATCTTTCCTCTAACCGATTCAAAGTATTAATTATGCGTATACAAATTTCAAATGTTTTTGAAATCGAGAAATAGAGACAAATCTAACGTATAAGGAATACTGTACCGTTCCCGTCTGAAATACAGTCTACCGGCGCCAATCGGAGAGCTGCGTGTTCGGTTCTTAAAAAATTGATCGGGCTAAAATAAATTAAAAATCTCAGGATAAAATAAATACCATGGGTATATGAACGGGAAACAGTATCATATTTCCGAAATAAAATACAAAATAAAGGGGTAAGATGGATTTATTGACTAATAAACATTATTGAACTTTGAGATAAACAAAAAAAATGGAAAATGATTAAAATCTGGCTCAAATAAATGCCAAAAAAATTAATATGTGCCGGGCACATAATTAACATAAATTACACCAATTTACAAAGGACGGGCAATGTCCCGTTTCAAAATGAAAATATTTACAAAATAAACGCAACGACCTGGGGAAGAAATTCACACTTCGCTTCGACTTACACAGTTAAATTCATTTTTAACGCATCCTGACGGATATCATTCAAATTATAATTACAGGACATACCGCGACAGAATAAAATTATGCTAAATCCGATCCATAATAAAACTATATGTACATCACTTATCATCAAATCAATATTTCAGGGACCTTAGCTTACATCTACACTGAATTTACTTAACAGACCGTTCTGTTATAAATTGGATGGCTTAAAAGCCTACCTCCCAATAGAATGATTTTCGGACTCATATTTAAGAACAAATCCTTTTCAACGCTGGCCATAACATAATCAACAACAATCCAAGTAACACAAATTAATACAAAAAAACACTCTCGGAGAAACCTGTAATGACATGCAATAAAAAAATAATAATATCATCTGTGTATTCAATATCTGAAATATAAACAATAAGATACTAGACTCCTTCATATAAAAAAACACCGCACTCCAGGCTCAGCTATCCGTCTGTTGATCTTTCACTAGCACGCTGTAATATAAATCACGGAACACTTCTAATGCTCCAGCTATGAGACATCTTCCTTCGCCAGAAAAGACTCTAACTAATTGGTTTGGTAAATCTTGCCTGAGAAATTCTAGTATATTTGAAAACATAGATTACGCTGCCATTCACTACTCTGTTCATTTAATTAACACAGGGCCTCGAACTCACACTTTGGCACCCATACACATTCCTATGGCCTTAACTACATATTCCAATATAACACGGCTTACAGATATGATACTCAACACATCTGGCCTAACACTTTGGGGTCCGTGAGTTCGATTCTCACAACCATAATGAACACTTGAGGCAAATCAAACCTCTCTCTTTTCATGCAGCTGACACCATTATATCTTTCCGATATTCACTTCCAGGCACGACCGTCCCGTAATAACACACATTGTAATCTCAGTTTCAGGCTAATCTTGCCTTTTTCTCGTAAAAACATAACTCAATACCAATTAGCTAGTTCTATCTGCGGATCTAGAAGATATTAGTTCGACGGTGCACTTTTACGTTGGTCATCACTGCCATGTACTCCTATAAACGTGCTACATGCAGGAAAAAAAAATACCTTGCTAAATTTTATTCCCAGACCAAACTTTAGGCTGTGTAGCCTTCATACTAAAAGAGTCTACATCTTGTACCAAAATGGAATACACAGTTACCTTTAGACATATATATCCTCATCTACACCTAATCATTTCCCTCTTTCCCATCTTATAAAAAGTAAATAAAGTAAAATATAAAAATCAGGGTTCCAAACATGCATTTCCCTGAAACATGACACTAATCTATAAAAATACAACATAGCTCAGTCACAACAAGACTGGCATTTACATTTACATTTACATTACATTGCACTGGGATCGAATTAGCATAATTCCTTCTATCTAAGCATGCCTATAATTAAAATGAACTTAACTGGTAGCGTCTCAGTTTCTTCATGATTTCAGGCCACAGCGTCCAGCAAATTACGCCATTATTGCACCAAACTGCATGGCGTTATCAAATACTCTGTAAGTCTTTTCTTCTCTCTTCTTCATTATGTAATAGTGCTTCGCACATACCATTTAATTGTACCGATACGATGACGATGGTTCGTACAAGTTCTTCGCGAAACCGAACGCGTACCGGACACGGTATTTGCACAAACCGTATGCAAATTACGCATACGCGGGTACGGAAATATCGACAGTAACTATCGTTTTATTGATATTATCCCGTGTCACCACCGCACTTTGACATACGTGATACCTGATATTATTTATATAGCAAAGGTAATTGCTCTGCTGCACACTCGTAACTGCAATCTATCACTTGCATTCATGTAATGCATATTTTCATAAAGGAAAACGTTTCAGCTTCACAAATTGACTACTTATATGTTCAAACTGGTCACTAAAAAAAAGTTACTTTCCTATACCACTGGCTTAATATCAAAAACACCGACCCGCGCGGTTCACACTTCAAAAGCAGAGTGACTTTCCATTTCCAGATGCTACTATATACACCAAGCTCCCGGTATTAGTCATATCTTAGGGGATTCCACTGGCGTGATTACGTTACTGCTCACCCACTACTCTGCAAAGCACTGATTCAATAAAAATATGTTAATTACTTTATTAATTCAAATTAAGTATTGCAACTGTCTACAGGTAGTTCTTTTAATGTTTAACTGGCTTCTATTTCATATAAAAACCGTGGAGTCTAGCTTTATAACAAATTGCCTAATAAAATAAAGAGTAGTGCAGCACTGTAAATTTAGAAGTTGGTAAGACTGACTTAATTTGTTTTGTAAATCCCTTCATTCTGCCATATCGCTTCCAGGGCTGTGATTGGTCCTTTTATAATCGGCCGCTCTCAAACACTCTCGTGCATCCCCGATTGACTCGTACGAAGTACGCGAGATATTCACAGTTGCTATGCTTAGATAAGAAGCTATTACTGATGTCACGCGATGACGGAATACTGCATTACGCAACTTCTAGGTCGCATCATGACTCCTGCTTGTATTTGATGCACAATGTTACACCATATTATATAATTAATATTTGGGGCATATATGATATGGCACATTCTCCCCATACCCCGTAAAAAAATATATGTGAAAACGTATTTTTAAAAAATTTTATCTCATGATTCACTACTGCGGCTCCACTTCAGTTATTCTTCCGGATAATAATAGTTCACGTTCAGCTAGCAATCTCTCCTTCTCTTTCCGAGCTTCAAAAAGTATTTCCAAAAGAGCTTGAAACTTGCGTTCATTTCCGTCACATTGATGACAAATTTCTGCTGATAATGGGTCTGTGTCTTCCATATTTGCCATGTTTACATCCTCTGTAGCTTCTTCTTCGTCTTCTTGATCCACCTCTTCTTCTACTGGGTCATCTTCTTCGTCAATGTCATCATCATCTTCGTCATCTCCTAAGTCATCATCTTCTTGTACTTCATCAGTAGCTATAATTGAGTCATTTTACTAATGGCTCCAGTATTCCTCATATCGTAATCTGCTGCATGTGGATCCAATCCTTTATTTTGTTCTGCTTCCCGGAATCCGCGGTAAGCATTGCTCTCTGCACCAAGGTTTTGGTCACTCGTGTTTCCCTGTATGGCCTGTTGCCATTGATCTCCGTCCTGTCGTTTACTTCTCAACTCCGTCACGTATCTCTGCGACTCAGCATTCCTTTGTTGATAATCAGATCTTTGTCTGAAATCATTCCGAAAATCCATATTCCTTCTATTCTCCCATCTATTATAAGGTCGCCGCTGACCTGCATAACCTCTATGCCGATATCTAAATGTTCGTCCATTCCTTCCATATGAATAATTATTTCCTCTATTATCATTCCTATCGTGGGTATATCCTTGTCCTCTCCTATCATCTGGATAATTATTGAAATTCCATTCACCTCTCCGTGATTGCTCATTTTCAACTGGTCTAGCTTGCTGTGATATCGTCTGCGTTCCTGAACTTTGCACTCTACCTCCCTTCCTAATCTTAGGTGGTGGACTTCTATCTTCCGTTAAATCAATCGTATGTAAAGCCTCTGCATGTCTGATCCTTGGTTGATTTTGTGTAGAAGTTAAATCCAACTGACGTAAAGTCAATTCCGCCTCAGTCGCTGTTCTAACATTTGCTGCTATTAGAGTTCTCTGCACTTCCAACGGTAATTGTTTAGATATCGCTACGATCATCTCGGACTCGGAAGGTGGTGTGTCCAAATCTCTGAATTTGATAATTTGGGAAATAAAATAATTAGCAAACCTTGTTGGAGTAGTAGTAGTAGGATATTTTCTTGAATAAAGCTCCATACGTAATGACTGCTGTATAGATACATCCCAGAATTTCTTTAAGAATGCTACCTTAAATTCCTCATACGTACTAAATGTATATTGGAATGCCATCATCCATTCTAAAGCCGAATCAGATAAGAATTTGCTAATTGTACGTAATCTTTTATCAGCTGGTACCTTCGCATCTGTCATAAAATCTTCCATCTCTCGAAGAAATGCCCTTGGTGTTCTATCATCTAGCTCACTAAATTTACGGGGTTTATCTCCTGAAGATGTACGAAATATGTTGTAAATTTGGCCTCCATTCGTCTCTCTTGGCGTAGATGATTTTTCTTCCGGTCTTGGTAAATTTAACAGATCGTTAAGTAGAGCTGGTTCACTAGCTTGACTCGCTTCTCTTTCAATACTATCATTCTGCATTGAACACTTCAGTTTATCCATCTGCTTATTTGTTCTTAGATCAAGTAATTCTATTTTATCCTTCAAATACTGTACTTCCTTTTCCACAGATATCAACTTATTCGTATTCTTCTGCGAAGATTCAGCCCATGCCTCAATATTTGCACCTACTTCTTGTATATTGACTCTAGCATTCTCTCTATCTACCAAAATCATTTTCTTGATCTCTTCACCCTTAACTGCAATTTGACCTATAACCTCTTTTCTCAATTCCTTTTCCATCGTCCTCATCTTCGACTCAGTTTCCCGTTGTTTTTCACCTAACTTCGCTTCCAACTGATCCGCATTCTTCCGTTGTACTTCGGCTATCTGGGCACTAATTTCCTCCGTAATATTGGAAAATCTTTCTTCTGTAGCCTCGCTTAAGTGGTCGATCGCGCTTCGATTCTTGCCTATCTCAGTTCGCGCCTCCTCTAAGCTATTTGTCATTTCCTCCAATTGCTTTTCAGTCTTTACGGCTCCATCGGTTATTTTGCCAGTTAACTCCTCAACGGTTTTTCTAATCCGGTCTACCTGTTCCTCATTTCTATTCTCTATATCATCCATACGCTTCTCTAAACGTATCATCCCTTCCTGACAGCACTTTTGAACTGTATCAATCTTTTCCTCTAATTTTACATTCCCCTGTACTATTTTAGCAGAAAGTTCATTAATATTTTTAAGTTCGCGATTTATCGCTTCCGCAGTCACCACGTCTATTTTCTCCGTAATCTGCCGCATACGCTCCTGTTCACGTTTTTCATCTTCAACCGCTGCTAACTCAATTGTTTCCATGATATTAGCCATGTTTTCCTGATTACGCTCCCTTTCACGTTTTTCCGCTTCCGCAGACATCAAGTCTATTTTCTCCGTAATCTGCTGCATACGCTCCTGTTCACGTCTTTCCGCTGCTTGCTCACGCTCCTTCGCCTCTTTCTCCGCCAAGTCCAACTTAGCCAACAGGTCAGCTAAGGTTACTGCCATAATACCAAATCAAATACGACTACGCGGCCTAGAATCACTTTCGAAAGCTTTAAGTGTGTTCCCCAGGTTTAAAAAAAATTAATTTCATCAGTTTCTGCGATTTACGTTACTCAAGGAAAACAAACAATATGGCTTTACAATACGCCATGCAGAAACTACCTACCGAATGTCAATAATGTTTTCATCACGCGCAATCAATATAAAATCCCCGCGTGTTCAAGTATTTAAAAAAAATTTAATCCATAGCCCCAAATATTTTAAATAAATATAGGCTTTTCCTAATATGGGCTCAAAACTATGCATTAGACAACAATGCCTAATTATATTTGCATATTATCTCCAGCTAAAGGATGATATTTCCCGTTACAGTGGTCCATACACCTTCAACCTTCAACAACAATGCCACTATAGTTATCCTTTTCCATCCGAGATTGAGACTATCTCGTGTCCCTAACTAAATGTAAATAACAAAACTACCAACGCACTGGCTATTTAAAATCTGCTATACAAACAAATTATTCAGGCTATGTCTACGATCAATTATATCTGAAGGATATAACAGCATCTGCCTCACGTGAAATCATTTTATTGTTCACGAATTCCAATGGAATCATTCAATATTTGACATGCCTTTCTCATCGGCTAACATGTTCTATGCACGATATCTACCATATAAAAATATAAATGCCGATATTTTCCCAACGTAATTTAATATATTCAGTAATTACTAATTTTTTCTAAATATATTTTGACTTCTTGTATTCTCATACAACTAGTAATATTGAACACAGGACCTTAGACTCAACTGTCTACTACGTTAGGTTGCCACTTAATATGACTCCGTCCGGGTATCAAATAAGAATCTCAGACTTCATCATCTATCATTCGCCCATTCGAAATTATCTCTACCTATCTAAATTTATAAATATTAAAGCTCAGGTATCCTTTATGGACATTCCCAAAATTTCGAATTCCAAAATCCTATAAAAGCCTATATAACAAATTGCTATGTGTGCGAAGAGCATCATTCTGTTGGCTCCAAATAGGTGCGACGTTTTTCACTATTTGTAGTTTCAATATCCATATAATTGCCTTAACAAAAATATATAACGTCTGCCTACATTAAATATTAAGTCGCACATTCAGGGTTAGCAATATAAATTTAAATAATATACTACTCCGTTCCTGAATAATAATATCCGGACATAGCAATGATAATGGGCGACAACAATGCGCTAACCTGGCTATGGAGCTTACCTAATCAACATGATAATCCGCCCCACGTACGGAAGCCAGAGATAAAGATGTACCGTTCCCGTCTGAAATACAGTCTACCGGCGCCAATCGGAGAGCTGCGTGTTCGGTTCTTAAAAAAATTGATCGGGCTAAAATAAATTAAAAATCTCAGGATAAAATAAATACCATGGGTATATGAACGGGAAACAGTATCATATTTCCGAAATAAAATACAAAATAAAGGGGTAAGATGGATTTATTGACTAATAAACATTATTGAACTTTGAGATAAACAAAAAAAATGGAAAATGATTAAAATACGGCTCAAATAAATGCAAAAAAATTAATATGTGCCGGGCACATAATTAACATAAATTACATCAATTTACAAAGGACGGGCAATGTCCCGTTTCAAAATGAAAATATTTACAAAATAAACGCAACGACCTGGGGAAGAAATTCACACTTCGCTTCGACTTACACAGTTAAATTCATTTTTAACGCATCCTGACGGATATCATTCAAAGTATAATTACAGGACATACCGCGACAGAATAAAATTATGCTAAATCCGATCCATAATAAAACTATATGTACATCACTTATCATCAAATCAATATTTCAGGGACCTTAGCTTACATCTACACTGAATTTACTTAACAGACCGTTCTGTTATAAATTGGATGGCTTAAAAGCCTACCTCCCAACAGAATGAGTTTCGGACTCATATTTAAGAACAAATCCTTTTCAACGCTGGCCATAACATAATCAACAACAATCCAGGTAACACAAATTAATACAAAAAAACACTCTCGGAGAAACCTGCAATGACATGCAATAAAAAAATAATATCATCTGTGTATTCAATATCTGAAATATAAACAATAAGATACTAGACTCCTTCATATAAAAAAAACACCGAACTCCAGGCTCAGCTATCCGTCTGTTGATCTTTCACTAGCACGCTGTAATATAAATCACGGAACACTTCTAATGCTCCAGCTATGAGACATCTTACTTCGCCAGAAAAGACTCTAACTAATTGGTTTGGTAAATCTTGCCTGAGAAATTCTAATATATTTGAAAACATAAATTACGCTGCCATTCACTTCTCTGTTCATTTAATTAACACAGGGCCTCGAACTCACACTTTGGCACCCATACACATTCCTATGGCCTTAACTACATATTCCAATATAACACGGCTTACAGATATGATACTCAACACATCTGGCCTAACACTTTGGGGTCCGTGAGTTCGATTCTCACAATCATAATGAACACTTGAGGCAAATCAAACCTCTCTCTTTTCATGCAGCTGACACCATTATATCTTTCCGATATTCACTTCCAGGCACGACCGTCCCGTAATAACACACATTGTAATCTCAGTTTCAGGCTAATCTTGCCTTTTTCTCGTAAAAACATAACTCAATACCAATTAGCTAGTTCTATCTGCGGATCTAGAAGATATTAGTTCGACGGTGCACTTTTACGTTGGTCATCACTGCCATGTACTCCTATAAACGTGCTACATGCAGGAAAAAAATACCTTGCTAAATTTTATTCCCAGACCAAACTTTAGGCTGTGTAGCCTTCATACTAAAAGAGTCTACATCTTGTACCAAAATGGAATACACAGTTACCTTTAGACATATATATCCTCCTCTACACCTAATCATTTCCCTCTTTCCCATCTTATAAAAAGTAAATAAAGTAAAATATAAAAATCAGGGTTCCAAACATGCATTTCCCTGAAACATGACACTAATCTGTAAAGATACAACATAGCTCAGTCACAACAAGACTGACATTTACATTTACATTTACATTACATTACACTGGGATCGAATTAGCCTAATTCCTTCTATCTAAGCATGCCTATAATTAAAATGAACTTAACTGGTAGCGTCTCAGTTTCTTCATGATTTCAGGCCACAGCGTCCAGCAAATTACGCCATTATTGCACCAAACTGCATGGCGTTATCAAATACTCTGCAAGTCTTTTCTTCTCTCTTCATCATTATGTAATAGTGCTTCGCACACACCATTTAATTGTACCGATACGATGACGATGGTTCGTACAAGTTCTTCGCGAAACCGAACGCGTACCGGACACGGTATTTGCACAAACCGTATGCAAATTACGCATACACGGGTACGGAAATATCGACAGTAACTATCGTTTTATTGATATTATCCCGTGTCACCACCGCACTTTGACATACGTGATACCTGATATTATTTATATAGCAAAGGTAATTGCTCTGCTGCACACTCGTAACTGCAATCTATCACTTGCATTCATGTAATGCATATTTTCATAAAGGAAAACGTTTCAGCTTCACAAATTGACTACTTATATGTTCAAACTGGTCACTAAAAAAAAGTTACTTTCCTATACCACTGGCTTAATATCAAAAACACCGACCCGCGCGGTTCACACTTCAAAAGCAGAGTGACTTTCCATTTCCAGATGCTACTATATACACCAAGCTCCCGGTATTAGTCATATCTTAGGGGATTCCACTGGCGTGATGACGTTACTGCTCACCCACTACTCTGCAAAGCGCTGATTGAATAAAAATATGTTAATTACTTTATTAATTCAAATTGAGTATTGCAACTGTCTACAGGTAGTTCTTTTAATGTTTAACTGGCTTCTATTTCATATAAAAACCGTGGAGTCTAGCTTTATAACAAATTGCCTAATAAAATAAAGAGTAGTGCAGCACTGTAAATTTAGAAGTTGGTAAGACTGACTTAATTTGTTTTGTAAATCCCTTCATTCTGCCATATCGCTTCCAGGGCTGTGATTGGTCCTTTTATAATCGGCCGCTCTCAAACACTCTCGTGCATCCCCGATTGACTCGTACGAAGTACGCGAGATATTCACAGTTGCTATGCTTAGATAAGAAGCTATTACTGATGTCACGCGATGACGGAATACTGCATTACGCAACTTCTAGGTCGCATCATGACTCCTGCTTGTATTTGATGCACAATGTTACACCATATTATATAATTAATATTTGGGGCATATATGATATGGCACATTACAGATACGACAAAAAGTCATAAGACCAAGGTTGTGGATCACTAAAAATTTAACAGAGATTGTGCCATCCATTATATGATAAAACTTCCCGTTTATCCCACGAAATACCTAGAAACGAAGGTCTGCACCATCATTAAAATTGGCTTTACGTCGCACCGGCACAGATAGGATATATGGTGACGATGAGAAAGGAAAGAGCTATGTGTGGAAAGAAAGAGGCCGTGGCCTAAAGGAAGGTACAGCCCCAGCATTTGCCTGGTATGAAAATGGGAAACCATGGAAAACCATATTTAGAGCTGCCGACAGTGGGATTCATAACCACAATCTCCCGGGTGCAAGCTCACAGCTGCGCGCCCCAAATCCCACGGCCAGCATGCCCGGTAAAATAAAATAGAAATACGGCATGATTTTGCAATTAAAAATCATTTAGTATTTGAATACACACTAAGAAACTAACAGACACTAAAGAGACGTTCAGACTGACGAATACGCGCGACAAGCGGGTGAATTACAACTGAGTGCCTACGACCTTGGCAAAAAGTATGTATCCCTACTACCCTTACTCACAGCACATGCAAAGTCTCCACTACTTGCCTTAGCGCTATACACATCGGTATAGCGTACAGCGGCGAACGGCATTTTGTGCGCATTTCCACCAATTATTATGCATAAATTAAAGAAAATAAAGTAAAGACTATCAGATAGGACAAAAAGGCTTGTACAAATAGCTATTGTTAAATAATTCCTAGTTCCAGCTGGCTAAAGTGGAATAAAAATGTAATGTTTACTACACGAAGTGCGGGGGGGGGGGCGGCGACTGTCCCACTCCGTACTCGCCGCTACTCTTGCAAACACACCAAAGATGCACAAAAGGAAATTTACTAACTTATTAATTTATACTCGTGTAGACATTCCACTCGATAAAAGAGCTGCTTGTATGAAACAAAAACTAATAATGTTTGGCGAAATACGTGTGTAGAAGGCATACCTCTGTTTGGAGCTTCGGCTGCATTCCGATCAGGTTATCCAGATTAAAATAATGTCTGTATAATCGTCGCTGCTGAACACACTAGCCATTGCCGATATGCAGACAGCAAACATAGTGCGACTGTACCATACACCAGCCTAGAACTATGCGGTGGAAAACGAGGTTTACTAATGCAGCGGGTGCATTAGACCGGTAACGCTGCGAGCGACCGTCCGGTTGTTACCCCTTCATATTCTGACGTAACCTGCCCGCTGGCAGTAGTGCGCCTGTGAAAATCAGTTGGTAGATATCCCATTCATCATTTTTTCATGCGGAACATTTATAAGTAGAAAGTACGGCGTTCTGGAGCCACCTGGTATATACAGATAAGGAATCTGCTCCACGTACAACACCTTTTGGGCTATGTCCGCTGGACTTAACCTGCAAAACCGACCGTTCATGATAAATTCCTTATTAATCCTCCTGTCGAAATAATGCACATGAGATTCTTCTTGTGTATATTGTGGGGGAGAAAATAACCGTTTTTGTTCCCTATAAGCCCACAGTCCATTCCGGAAATTTGAAATGGTATGGACCTTAAAACCAACCTTTGGACACGTGGATGCTAAATATAAAATTTGGTTGAAATATCTTCAGCAGTTTTCAACTTACAAGAAATACGCTTTACACGCGTCCGCTCTTGATTTAAGTCCAGTGGGACTTGTACCGAGAAACGGTCTGTTAATAATGTGTCCCTTATTAATCCTCGTATCGAAATGATTCACATGAGAAAAAGATTTAGAAATTGATTTGCATTAAGCAGGTAGATTGCCATTAAGTTTGGTTGTGTATATTGTGTGAGAGTGCAAAATCACTGTTTCGGTTCCGTATAAACCCTCCAGTTAGTTCGGGGATTTAGAAACAATATTGGCCCTTAAACTTACACATGGACAGGTGTATTCTAAATATGAAGTTTGGTGGAAATATATCCGGTAATTTTCAAGTCATAGACAAACGGACAAACAAACAAGCAAACAAACACCAAAGCTGAAAAAATATGCAGTTTTGGTGTCTGTCTGTTTGTTAAAAAATATGCTGGGTCGATGACTTTCGATGTTAGGCCCCTTTAAACGACAAGCATCGACATAAAAAATATGCAGATAGTCATTATTACAATTGAAATGGATAACTGTATGGAAATTTCTCCAAAATGGTCAATGTACAGACGCACGGTCGTTACGATTTTAATTATATAGATATTGTACCTATACTATAATTCTATTCTAATTAGTGTCGATATTACGAATGGTGGATGCCTTCAGTTTTCACTCCTCCAGAGACCTTCCACATCTATACGGAAACTAAATTTATTTAACCTTTGGCATTAAATATATTAAATATTAAAAACATGACATAAATATTATACACAACTTACACTATTTACAATTTGACTTTTAAGTTGTTAATAATGTCAATAAAATAAACAAATTCGCCTTTGTAGGAGCTTAAAGGACACTATTCTACCATATGGCGGATGGTCTGCTTGGAAGCTCCACAACTACATTCTGAGAGATTAGCACATCTGCTGTGATTTTTCCTAATCCTTGTAGATTAATTATGTATTGATATAAATGTTTCTGACCTAGTTATCAAGGGGGATAATGATTGTGAAGTTATATATTTTAGTTTACGTACTGAATAATATAATGGTGATAATTTCAGCATTCCGTATTATGTATTTCATTCCAGGAAAAAAAATCTCTCCACCATCAGCAGTCCATGCGTCACTGAAGATAAGTACCAGGAAACTAAGGAGTGAGGTGGTTTTCCATTGCTTTCTGGGCCGAGGCAGAGAGTAATGTGACTGAGAGTAGGTCAATGGGAGTAACACATTTATTCTAGCCCATACCTGAAGTCACAGTGCATTAGGAACACTAAAGTCTGTAATGTACGTTTGCTTTATGTGTTTCACTAATTGGGAAGAGAAATTTCAATAGCTCACCTGAAAGTTAAAATCTTACAACTTTTTCTTGGAATGACTGTATAGAACATCAGGGAAGAATATTCATCTTGTATGTACACTGACATTTATCTCAGCCATGGATAACTCTAACATATTGTCGTAAAGGCCATGCTCACACGTTAATAGATGGAGTTACTATATAACGTTTGTTGTAGTCCACACAGTAAGACATGCTTAAAACTGAAAATATCTCACTAACTGTCCGTAAACAAAAATTAATAAGTGCCCTAGAGAGCATTCTACTGTAGAGTGAAAGTGACGAAATTAAGTTAAGAGAATTTCGTGGAGTATTCAGTTATATGGAATGAGGTACTGAGTATTTGTATCTACATACACTGACGGCGATAGTTTCACTTCATTAAGGATAAGAATAAGAATAAGAATAAGAATAAGAATAAGAATAAGAATAAGAATAAGAATAAGAATAAGAATAAGAATAAGAATAAGAATAAGAATAAGAATAAGAATAAGAATAAGAATAAGAATAAGAATAAGAATAAGAATAAGAATAAGAATAAGAATAAGAATAAGAATAAGAATAAGAATACGAATACGAATAAGAATAAGAATAAGAATAAGAACAAGAACAAGAACAAGAACAAGAACAAGAACAAGAACAAGAACAAGAACAAGAACAAGAACAAGAACAAGAACAAGAACAAGAACAAGAACAAGAACAAGAACAAGAACAAGAACAAGAACAAGAACAAGAATAAGAATAAGAACAAGAATAAGAACAAGAATAAGAACAAGAATAAGAACAAGAATAAGAACAAGAATAAGAACAAGAATACGAACAAGAATAAGAACAAGAATAAGAACAAGAATAAGAATAAGAATAAGAATGTTATTTGTTTTACGTCCCACTACTTTTATACGGTTTTCGCCGAGGTGCAAATTTAGTGCCGCAGGAGTTCTATTACTTGCCAGTAAATCTACCGACACCAGGCTGACGTATTTGGGCACCTTCAAATACCACCGGACTGCGCCAGGATTGAACCTGCCAAGTTGGAGTCAAAAGGCCAGCGCCTCAACCGTCTGAGCAAACCAACCCGGCCCCTTCATTGTTAATATAACTGTTGACCTTTGTCCTATGCTGTGATATTTTTATTTTCAGAATATTCTCGTTTCCTTTTCACTTGTAGAGAAACTTTGTAAACATAAAATACGGTATTTGCATTGCTATTTAGAGTGCGACTATGAAAGCGTTCCATGCGAATCGGTGAACTGAATGATTAGCACGTAAGAGCTAATGACATTGTTCTTGTTACACCATACTTCAACTTCGACCTTTTCATCAAAAACAACATTTCATACCGTCTTGAACTGCTATTGCCCAGAAGCTAACACATTCGCTTCATACGCCAAGATGGAGTGATAATAAAGGTATATCGTCGCTGATTTTGTTCAAATCTGATTTCTAACTCTGCTGAGAATTTAAAGTTGTTTTAACGCACAGGCTTCCACGGCTATAGAGCATCCAGCGTTAAGAAAAGACTACAGGCCTTATGGGCTTTTACTTCTATTGGTGTTACCCACTTTAGCTCTACATGTATATAAAAATTATAATGAATTCCTATTAAAATATATAATTTTTATTATCAAACAAGCATAGGTTGTGCCATACAATACTGAAGAAGACGTAAAATCATTTTGATATCTTTGAGTTTATCCTTTTAAATATCGTATATGGGGTTCAGTACACGGAACAGCCGGCCATGCTTGTCGCATTGCGCGCCACATTTCAGCGTGTAGTGCGGAAGTGTGTACAGTAGTCAACACGTGTAATAACTCAGCTTAACCACTGCGAGTCATCATTGGTGAAGTCAGCGCGGCATGTTTCCCTTTTTGTGTGTGTCACTCATTACAGTGATTGCTTATGTAAGGGATATATTCGGCAGAGTCAAGTGATCGTCTTCCTCGGGCGCATAGTGTTTTGTTATAAATACAGTACGGTATATTGTGTTTCATTTTTCGTGCATTGCATTGCTTTTGGTTGTTTGTATCGTGTATTGTTTTTGTTTGTTTAGTATTTTATATAATCAATCAGCGAGTAATACATTTAAATTATAGCTGAACATGTGAAAAGGAGAAGTAGTGAAGTTGTCAGGAGAAACGAACGGCAAATGGTGCTTAATTCATTTTCATATTTGAAAACAAAGCATCCAGGACGAAGTGTAAACTGGGTAGTAGATAAAGCCGTTTTAGGAATTTCGAGGTTTTCCGTCTTCAAAATATGGAAGGAAGCCAGCGAAGGGCCACTCCAGAGTCCCAGCAAGAAGCGGGAAAGAAAAAAGTTAATTCGCAGAAATTCCAGACTCATTAAATACGATGATTTTGTCAGAAGTGGAATACGGCGCACTGCTCATGAATTCTATTTTAGAGATGAACCGCCAACTCTGAACACAATCCTCACTTCCGTAAACAGCAACCCCGAACTACCTGATTTTAAGAAATCATACGAATAGGTCATTCAGCATTCTGTATTTTATGTTGCGGAAGAATATTTAAATGATCGTATTTTGTGATAAACATGAAGCCCTTGCATCTGTTGTCACATACGAGTAATTTTATCTGAAATGAGCTGAAGGATACATCACCGAGATAGAGATATCTTGCCGTCAGCTTCCTGTGTTGTAACCACATAGTATTTGCCTTAATAATGAAATATTTCTGGGGGCTAATACAGTCAGCACTGCGCTCCCTTAAAGCAACAACGATCATGAAACTTTCTCAGATATAAGAAACAAGACAATCATTTCGGTTTCTGGACATGCATGTTATTATTATTATTATTATTATTATTATTATTATTATTATTATTATTATTATTATTATTATTATTATTATTATTATTTAATTCGCATCCCTGCATGTTCAAACTCTTACGAAATTTCATGACTGTAATTTCATTAATGACGGGAGATAATCTGGCATTTATATTATTATTAGTCTTGCAACAGCTGTACCAAGCGATGTATAATTTTGTGTCATCACTGTATTTTACAAGCAGTGTCCGAGGAGCGAGTATGGCAACAGTGGAAGGCAGCAGGTCCATAAGGCCTGTAGTCTTTTCTTAACTCTGGATGCTCTATAGTATAAATTTCCCCAGAGGCTAAATGCATTGTATTATAAGCAATTTTATGTAGTACTGAAAAACATATTCTATACACATCATGTTCTATTTTAGAGTCGCAAATATGTCAGTAGAATGTGTCAGTCTCATGAGGCTTTGCACCATCACGCTAAACGTAGTAAATGGATTCCGACACGTAAGAAGGGATAAAAAATTTACGGGATTACTTAATTAGGATTTCCCTAATTTAAGGCAATCTTTTCATCAATACAAAGCTAGCCCGCCCTACATGCATCCTAATATGTTTGGCATATTGATTCCTTGGTCTCCCTGGGACATTATTAGGACATACACCTCCCTCGAAAGGTAAATATACCTTACATGCCTCACAACGTGACCAACCAACATATCTTCTTTTATAGTGAAATATCGTGAAATTATTCTCTTCACATCTACTTGGTTCAGTACCTCTTCGTTTGAGATACGATCGACCTATTTCACCTTCAGCATTCTTACGTAACACCACATTTGCAAGAGATCTGCTCTCTTTCTTTTCACCAGCAGTTACTGTCCATCATTCACTCGTGTATAAAATACTTTCAGATGTGACAGTACGACATGTTTATCTACGTTTTTGGTGAGTAGACTTTACTTCCACATGAAGACTCTCTATGCTAATGTTAACCTACAGTGCACTTTATATCCTGATTGCTCGTGCTGGACAAAGCGGAGGCGGGACGGGTTTTTCTCCGAGTACTCGGGTTTTCCCTGTCGTAATTCATTCCAGCAACACTCTCCACTATAATTTCATTTCATCTGTCATTCATTAACCATTACCCCAGAAGAGTGCGACAGTCTTCGGCAGCCAGCACAATTTCTATCCTCGCCGCTAGATGGGGGCTTCATTCAATCCATTCCTGACCCTGTCGAATGACTGGAAACAGGCTGTGGATTTTCATTGCTCCTCTGTCAATGGATATTTTAATTTCTACTCAGCAAAATTCCTATGCTTCCTTAATGATTTAATTTCCTAGCTTATATTATGTGCTTAACCTGACCGCACTCCGCTATATCCCATAATATTTATTTTGTATTTGTTTCAGTGAGGCTGTCAAACAGAAAGGTGTGATCAAAGGTCACACACATAAAAAGCATTCTAATATACAATATTAGGAAGACATCTCGTGTTTGCCCACTTTCTTGATAATACGGAATATTTCTTTTCTGCATGGTCCTGCTCTGGTGTAACCTGCCACTGGTACAGAATTTATGAACTCTTCGTAAATGTGCTCCTATTCTCGTAAGTCTGAAAAAATAATTAAGAAATAAAGGTGAATATTTGTGTACCTTGGACTTGGAGTGGTTAAGAATAGACCTATGAAAAGTGAAAACTCAATTGCCAAGGTGGTCCAGCGTGCTATAAAACACCGTAGCGAGAATAAGAATGGAACAAAGCAGCTGTGTGATGTGTGTGAAACACCTTCTGTAATTTGACTGAAATTAAAATCTTAAGTCAAGCAATTACATTTCGAGGAGGGATGGACGTGGAATTTATGTTATTTTGTTTTCCGATAACTTCATATTCTAATGATGTTATTGGTTTTACATCCTGCTAACTACTTTTAATTTTTTCGGATACGCCGAAGTACCGGAATTTTGCCACGCAGATATTTTTCGAAGTGCCTGTAAATCTACTGACACGAGGCTGACGAATTTGAGCATCTTCAAATACCACCACAATGGGCCGGGATCGAACCCCAACTTGAACTTGCGCTCTATTGACTGACCTACCCAGCTCAGCAACTTCTTTTTTCTTCTCCTTCTGGTCCCTCCTTCTCTCTGAAGGTTGGTGACCACCATCGAATAATATGTTTTCCTCTTCCCGTATCATTGCCATAGGTTCCGTGCCCAGGATACACTTCCCTGCTTACGTCTATATTTCCTTCCTATTCCGGCCTCCTATGATCAGTTGTATAAGACTTTATTTGGCACGGTGACATTTTTACTCATAGGATCTTTAACGTTCATGCTGCCCTGCCTTCTACCCCGTGAAGCAGCATTGACAACACTTATTAATATGACCAATAATTGAATATATACTGAGATATTGCCCTGGATAAAAATACCTCTCCCCCAACAATATCGTCGTTATAATTTAATAATATGAAGAAATAATGTTCCAAGTGGCAGACTGCACCATTCTTCAGATGTGAATGCCGTAAAGCAGATATGTTGTAATTATTTGAAGAGATGTTCTGTGGTTATGTTTACTGTTTCTCCTGGTACCAAGTATTCTCGGCTTCACTATAACAAACAATCTAATATTCATGGTAGAACCTGGAACCCAACCCAGGATAACTGGCATGAAAGCTTCGAAGCTACTATCCAGATCAGGATGACATAATTTTTCTTGTAACTTATTATTAGTATTTATGGTATGCCCGTCAGGAATCGTTTCTCAGGCTCGTACAAAACTTCGACAGTCATGAGTGAAATATCAGATCAGAAACGCTATTATTCGGGATGAATTTCGCTTATTCAAACACAGTGAGCAGGAGCATATTCTCTTCTTAAACAGTTTGAGGCATGTGAAATGTAGGATGCGCCGTGATGATGGCGACGGTGGCAACCTGGAACTCGCAACTAAGGTACAGTTTGCCTACCTCGAACCACATGCAGGCGATCCTCGAAAAAACACCTAGTCAAGGTCACAGAACTAAGCTCGCATAGTCAGTAGTAAAAGATCAAGCCATCATGATTTGCCTCTAATAATCTCTTTTACCTATGTATTTTGCTGTTTCTTAAGGCATGCAGTATATTTTAATTGTCTCTTGGCACAGACCAGAACAAAATATAGCTTTACATTCAGGAGCAGATCGCACGTAAAGACACTAGGGAAGCTACCGACAAAATCATTTGCATTTATAATAATTTTTGGGTTGCTTCACTCCTTATGTTAGAGTCCATTTTCTTTTCATACTACCAATATGGATAAACCGCAGACATTATTGTGGAATCAAGCTCTAAGCTGACCAAAATTTGGAATCAAGCTCGCTTAAGCACAGATGTTCTGTGACTCAGAGCCATTAGTACATAGGCTGTCTTCCAAAAATTCTACCTGCGGTGATGTTTGAGTAAAAGTTATTTTTGTGTTTTTGCCATTTGTTTTACGTCGCACCGACACAGATAGGTCTTATGGTGACGATGGTACAGGAAGGGCCTAGGAATGGGAAGGAAGCGGCCGTAGCCTTAATTAAGGTACAGCCCCAGCATTTGCCTGGTGTGAAAATGGGAAACCACGGAAAACCATCTTCAGGGCTGCCGACAGTGGGGTTCGAACCCACTATCTCCCGGATGCGAACTCACAACTGCGCGCTGCTAACCGCATGGCCAACTCGCCCGGTCGGTAAAATTAGTTTTCATCTTGGGCAAAGCGTGTTCGTGCCTCTATCTTTAATCGAGGTGAGTGACTGACGTCGTGACGGGTTTTAATCCTCACCCCATACTCTGTTGGTAGCTTGCAACCCTCTCGTTTGTGAATTCTGGAGTTAGTTCAGCGCGCAGTCTTGCCTACTTTACCAAAAGTTGCATTTCATTTAACTATATATTAAATAATGAAAATATTGAAAAAGTGAACTACAGTCATATCTTATTTTCGGGTATTTTCAGTAGTATTTCTGACGTTTGTGAGTACTTGTCGTGTGAAAACATGGCAATGAACGAAGTGGATGATAAAGAAACGTAATGGATAGTAAGACAGAGTTTTGGCCAAACTTCCAAGACCGGAAATGTGCATGATACAAGTATAATAATAGTAATAATAATAATAATAATAATAATAATAATAATAATAATAATAATAATAATGTTTTCTGCTTTACGTCCCACTAACTACTTTTATGGTTTTCGGAGACGCAGAGGTGCCGAAATTTAGTCCCGCAGAAATGATACAAATGACCAGTGATTATAACATATCCTATTCGGAGCTGGAATCTTCAGTAGATATGAAAAATACGTTTGTAATTATATTGCCTGTTCGGTAAACAAGTAATTATTTTATTTTCTTTGCGTTGTGTTTGGAGGTGAATAATTGCTATGGACTGAGGGAAATATAAACACTAAATCACATGGGTGTCAACTGTTTTATTAACTTTTCCATGCGAATATTTCATTATGTTACATTTTATCTTTTTACTTCGTCCGGGTTTCTAATACAAATATCATGAGCCACCAAACTTCATACTAAAGTCTCGGTTTCATTTATTGCTGTGATGGTATGAAAGCTGCTGAGGTTAGGTGGTGCTCCTTAAGGGTATTCGGGGCATTTTTTATAATTACATAACCTCCGGTGGACTATCTGAGTATCGAACCAGCCTCTAGCCTTATGAATAAAGTGATAAGCTCTGCGATTATTCTGAAGCACACAAATTTAATCCACTGAAGAAAATGGAAATTGCAACACCCAGAAGGAGTAGTGATACGTTGCTGCAATTGAACATGCACGACGAGTGTTCGGTTGTGATTCGATGATTACACTTTCAGGTCCCTTTGACTGCAAGTTTGGACAACAATCAATACAGGATATGCCCACCACGAGCTGCAATACATTGATGAATTCGTCGAGGCATGGAGTCAATAAGGCCCTAGATCGCTTCCTGAGGAATTGTAGTCCAAGCTTGCTGCACTGCACGGGTCAGTTGTTCCAGAGTTGTGGGTGGCTGAGGACGGTTGGCCAGTTGTCGACCCATCATGTCCCACACATGCTCAATAGGACTGAGGTCCGGGGATCTGGTGGGCCATTCTAAGGTTGTGATGTCGTGGAGAGCTTCTCTGGAGATGCGTGCAGTGTGAACCCGGGCACTGTCTTGCTGAAACATCCCATTAGTAATGTTCGCCATCATAGGGACAACCACTGGATTGAGTACCCTATCAACGTACTGTTGAGCAGTCATAGTGCCCTCAACAAGCACTAATTGTGATTTCACATTAAAGCCGATAGCTCCCCAGACCATAATGCTTGGTGTTTACCAAGTGTGCCTCTCGACAATAAGATCTGGGCAGCCCCTCTCCCCGGTACTTCGGCGCACACGATTCCGGCTATCACTGCTGGCAAGACAGAAGCGCGATACATCACTAAAGACGACCCAATACCATTCGTCGACCCACGTCGATCTTTCTCGACACCAGACCAGCCTTACACGTCGCTGTTGTGGGGTCAATGGAACACCTTCTGCAGGGACACGGGCTCGTAAGCCAGCTGCAAAGTTCCAATGTGTAGAAATAACTAAGTTCCAATGTGCCGAAATGTTAAAGTCTCAACACGACACTCGAAGAAAATAAAGTTCCGTGGTGTCGAAATATTAAAGTCCCAACACGACACTCGAAGAAAATAAAGTTCCAACGTGTCGAAATATTAAAGTCCCAACACGACACTCGAAGAAAATAAAGTTCCGATGACAATGTTCCAGTACGTCACTTTAAGAAAATAATAAAGTCTTATCGCGACACTTGGCGAAAATAACTACGTTCCAATGAGATGCTTCAGAAAAAAAACAAAGTTCTTATATGGCACTTTAAGAAAATATCAAAGTCCAATCACGACACACGAAAAAAACAAAGTCCCAATGTGTCAATATGACTAAGTTCCAATACGATGTTCTCAAAGTAAAGTCCCATTCAGGCACTTCAAGAATATGACAAAGTCTTGATACAACACTTAGAGAAAATACCGAACTTGGATTTCGCAGACTGTCGACTAGAAGTTCGACACGCACAACACTTCTCTTGTCACCCGTGTCACAGAGACGGCGGAGTGACAGACACTGAATTCGTAGGTCGGGTGGGCCTCCTTTTATACACGTTCGCATGGAAGTGTCTAGAACTCGGGTACTATCTACCCTTATAACTTCTATAATACTCGGCGGATTTTCTTGAAATCTTAAGATATGATGTCCATTGTAAAGGCTTTCAAGTTGGCAGTGTCAAAATAGCGATGAATTAGCTCAAAAATGTACTTTTGAGGACGAGCTGGATCATTACCATATATGGTAGCGGATAGCTGGCTTACGGCGGCCACGTCACTCGCTGGGTACATCACTGCGTTCGGCGGGCTGCCTACCTTCCACCTCGCGCGAATTTCAACAAACATACTTCGGACTTCTGTCGTAGCGATGTTCCCGGTACAATATATTATCTTATGTTTACAGAAATACCGAGCTCGATAGCTGCAGTCGCTTAAGTGCGGCCAGTATCCAGTATTCGGGAGATAGTAGGTTCGAACCCCACTGTCGGCAGCCCTGAAAATGGTTTTCCGTGGTTTCCCATTTTCACACCAGGCAAATGCTGGGGCTGTACCTTAATTAAGGCCACGGCCGCTTCCTTCTCACTCCTAGCACTTCCTTGTCCCATCGTCGCCGTAAGACCTATCTGTGTCGGTGCGACGTAAAGCAAGTAGCAAAAAAAAAAGTTTACAGAAATAAGGATACTTTTTCCTGAGGCCTGTGCGCGGTAGTAGATAGATAGATATTTATTAAACATAGCAGGCGAATTTTCCCCGATACATGTTTTCATGGACAGCTCACACCAAAAAGAAAAGAAAAGAAATACCGGATTCCCTGGGCGTGCCATGGGGCACAATGGATACTCCGTAAACGTGACACTCCCGAGGTAGAATCACCACGGCAGTCATCCTCATTCCCCCATATGCGCGGTAGTAAGAAAGGCATCTATCCTTAAAACATTGACTAAATTCTAAATAGACCCCAGGTTCTCTGTCAACGCATTGTGAGAAGTTAACGCTGATGGAAAATGTCGTGCTGTTCGTAAATGATTTATAACTGTTAGATTCCTCAGTCTTCCTAAACTAACTATTAAATTTATAAACTACCTGAAAAAGAAAAAAAATGGTAGCAGAATTATACCTCAAGAAAAAGCAAATTAACTAAATTAAAATGCTGATGGCTTTACCTCGCACAGACACAAATGGGTCTTATGGCGACGATTTGATTGGAAAGGCCTAGAAGTTGGAAGGAAGTGATTGTGACCTAAGAAGGTACAGTCCCAGCATTTTCCTGGTGTGAAAATGGGAAATCACGGACAACCATCTTCAGGGCTGACGACAGTGGGATTCGAACCCAATATCTCCCGGATGCAAGCTAAGAGCCGCGCGCCTCTAACCGCACGGCCAATTCGCCCGGTAAATTAAAAGGCGTTTATTCATAAATGGTAAAAAATATGTAGATGAAAGTAAGAAATAACAAACCACTGAGAGCTTATACACGGTCATGGATCAAAATAGTCACTGACTCAACACGGAAGGAATCGGAATTATCATTTAACTCGTTGACATTCTGTAATTCATGGAAGAATAATTAGGCCTCTTACGTGTTTCCTATATCGATTCAATTACACGTGGATGAACGCAGCTCTCCTAACTCTGAGAGGAATTAACTAGTTTGTGTGAGATTACAAACTACAAAGGCCCTGGAACTTGGCTGAAACACGCGGCAAAAGCCCACGAACATTCCAGGAACAATCTCTGCAGGTGGTGGTGTGGGCAGAGCATCATAGATCCACGTGCCTGTTATTACAGATAGTGTCTATAGCAACGTTTAGCACAAAGCAACGAAATTGCAAAGAAGAGCCGTAGATGACCACTTTCAAGGATACAAGATGGACACGGATGAATGAAAAAATTAGTGAATGAGAAGGTACTTGAAGGAATTGGGTAGATGCTAGAGGCACGTGGCTGGGTAATGAAGCTCGCTTTCCCTTGGGTTCGCAGATCAATAGAGAGTAAATGCGCTTAATTCATTTAAATACAATATAGGTAAAGTAGTTCAAGTGGATGTCTTCTTTAGAAAGTCCGCCGATGTATAGGAATTTCACCACTAATGTTACAGACAACAGATTAACATTTAAGTGTAAACTAGTCTTATTTGAAAATAAACGTATATTTTTCAACATGATGACTCAAATTTTCTTCCTCTTCTCCTTTTTATTGCGTATTCGGTTTGGATGTTGGGTAAATATATGGCAATTTCGGTCTGGTTAGTGGTGTTTAGGTATAATTCTGCTGAAGATATCTGGTACCAGTGTCTAGCTCTGATAATACTTTTCTTCACTCCTCATGGTATGCCTCAAGCTATGAAGGTGTTAATTCTCTCTTTCTCTTCATTAATTCGGATGAATACCCTTTTTTTGCTATTTGCTTTACGTCGCACCGACACAGATAGGTCTTATGGCAACGATGGGAGAGGAAAGGCTTAGGCATGGGAAGGAATCGGCCGTGGTCTTAATTAAGGTACAGCCCAAACATTTGCCTGGTGTGAAAATGGAAAAACATGGAAAACCATCTTTAGAGCTGCCGACAGTGTGCTTCGAACTCACTATTTACCGGATGCGGCTCACAGCTGCGCGCTCCTTACCGCACGGCCAACTCGCCCGGTGAATACGCTTTTGGTAGTCACGTAGTCAACCCATAATATTTCACATCTGAGGAAATCCCCTTGTCAGACTCAATAGCCAATGTCCAGGACTCAATTCTAAATAAAACTGATGGAACACGTAGCAATGAATTGCTTTTAGTTTCAATGCTCATTTAGATGATTTATCAAGTTGATAATTTGATTGACTATTTTAATGTGTTGTTATTCTACCAGAAGTTTAGCCTGAGTTTTAGTTCTGCTGTCTGACTCATTGGTTGGATGGTCAGCGTTGAGGCCTTCGATTTAGAGGGTCCCGGGTTCGATTTTAGGCCGCGCCGGGGATTTTAATCCTGTTTGATTAATATACCAGCCCCTTGGGGTAGGGGTAGTGTACCTGCCTCTTATCCGGAGGCCCCGGGGTCGATTCCCGGCCAGGTCAGGGATTTTACCTGCATCTGAGGGCTGGTTCGAGGTCCACTCAGCTTATGTGACTACGTACAATTGAGGAGCTATCTGACGGTGAGATAGCGGCCCCGGTCTTGAAAGCAGAGAATAACGGCCGAGAGGATCCGTCGTGCTGGCGACACGACACCTCGTAATCTGCAGGCCTTCGGGCTGAGCAGCAGTTGCTTGGTAGGCCATGGCTCTTCGGGGCTCTTTTGCCATGTGGTTTGGTTTGGTTTTTAGTTCTGCTAAGCTTGATCTTCTTAATGTTGAGATTCAAACCATCTTTACTTCAAACAACAACAATAGACCAGCAAGGTTCATTGTAAGTAGCACGATATCATCAGCATAGCGAATGTTGTTCAACTACTCCCATCCTGATGTGAGATCTGACTGGACTTCTGAAAAAAAAAAAAAAAAAAAAAAAAAAAAATTCCGAGTAAATGTTAAACGCCTTTGGGGATGACATGCAACCATGTCGCACTCTACGAATCCGCGCATGTTCAGTTTTTACTTTTTATTTTATTTATTTATTTATTTGTCTTTAATAGTGGCGAAGTTAGAAATCATGGTCGTCTCTTACACTTAACCACGTCATAGTAAGATAAACCGTAGAGAATATTAAATATTTTAAAAGAAACTAATTTGTATCATAAATTCAAAATAAATGCAACATCATAATTATACCAATATGAACATATCATTTGTCAAACTACTAAATGAAATTTAGTGATAAATAAGTTTAAATTAA
This sequence comes from Anabrus simplex, assembly GCF_040414725.1. Classification (NCBI taxonomy): domain Eukaryota; kingdom Metazoa; phylum Arthropoda; class Insecta; order Orthoptera; family Tettigoniidae; genus Anabrus; species Anabrus simplex. The sequence goes on along the minus strand of NC_090271.1, from coordinate 193,160,425 downwards.
TTTAAAGAAAAATTAACTAAATGATACACACATCCATACAACACCATTCACTCATCAAGATTCACACGGTAGGCTTATGCATCTAAAAGATACCTTCTGTAGGAAGATTTGAAAGACTCTAGTGAGTTACTACTTGGTATGTTATTTGGAACAGAGCTCCATAATCTACTTCCCGTCGCAATAAATGAGCGATTATAGGCAGCTCACCTGCTAAAGGTAATGGCAAGTGTAGTAACAGAGCGAGTATTATGCTGGTGAAAAGAGGAAAAGTATGTAAAGTTTGATGACAGGTACAGGGGAGTTCTCTTAGTGATCTGAACACCAACAGGGCTACATGAAGATTTTTGAGTTCTTCAAATTTCAGGAGGGAAAGTTGCTTGTAATAAGGTGTGACATGAGTGTCGTAGCGTAACGAAAATATAAATCTGATGCAGGAATTCATGATGCTTTGTATTTTTCTAATTTTTTCTTTCGTTCATCTATGAATACAGCATCACAAGAGTAGAATAAATGGATAACTATTGCTTTTATAAGTCTGACTTTCATATTTAACGGTGATATGTTATGGTGGTATTTCAGAGGATGGAGTGAGGCATATACCCTGTTACAGGTACATGTGACGTGTTCGTTCCAATTTAGGTTTTCATTTATTTCAGTTATATGTCATTCAACTCTGATTTGTGCTTTCTGATGCCAAAAGAGGTTGACAATGACTCCAGTACCTTGCAATACCTCATGAGAGTTAATCTTGTAATAAGTCATATGATTTACAGCTTTACGTGAAATCCAAACTGAAAGGATATTACTTCTGCTTTTTAAATATCCAACTTACATTGAACAGGTTTCAAACGCGGCTGCTTTGATGACAAGATAGTGAGTACATCACTGAGCTATCATGCCTCAATCCCTTGCGCTGAAAAATTCTTCTTCTTCTTCTTCTTCTTCTTAAGACGTTGTCTCCAAACGGAGGTAGACGATCCACATGGCCAGCTCCGATCTTGACGTTGCAGCCGTGCCATATGAATTTATTGGAATATCTCTGAGGATCCTTAATGTAGTGGTTTCCCGTTGCCTTCTTCATCCTAATGCCGTTGACCAAAATGGTTCCTCCGCCTTTGGGAACAATTTCTTGTCCCCAGGACAACAGACTGCCCTTACCCATACCCGCTCATCCACTTTCAAAGAGGCTGTTGTCAGTTGGTGTTGGGAATCTCCTTATACCAGGAGATAATCGGTCCCTTCATTCCGGGAGATATAATAATAATATCATTCGTTTTACGTCCCACTAACTACTCTTTTACTGTTTTCAGAGACGCTGGAGTTCTTTCACGTGCCAGTAAATCTACCGACACAAGGCTGTCGTATTTGAGTACCTTCAAATACCACCGGACTGAGCCAGGATCGAACCTGCCAAGTCGATACCGGCAGATAATCGGTCACTTCAGTCGTTAGCCGCCTGCATACAAAATATTATTTTTATATGCAGTCGTTGCCCAATCTCTACCACGGGGAGGTGAATGTCAGGATTTCACCGTCATTGAAACAAGGACCAAATGGCACATCTTTTCACAGTTCACACGTCAAGAACTGGTAGTGATTTGGATAAGAATAATTCCGCACTATTAATGGAGTAGAAATTAAAATCCTGACATCTGACAAACTATTTCTCACTTATAGGTGGTAAGAAAGAGCGAATGAACTCGCCCCTGCACATAAGTTGTCTATCTGAATACCTAAGTCTCAGAATGTATAAACTTGCTCCACAGAAAGTAGTTCATCTGGCTAAGTTTCTGGTCACCGTAATTTAACGGTTGTTTCTAGAGAATTTAAGGGATAAAATTTACATCGAGCACCTAGCTCGTGGAAGAAAGCTCGAAAAGGGAAGTTAATAAAAATTTACAACCCCGAAAGAAATATATTTTAAAGAGTTCGTTTAAGGTACCATTGTTGTTTGAGGAAAAAATAAGTGGGAGTTTGCTGAAGCACTTTTTTCTATGATTTCAAATTACAAATGCATTGACGTTTTCTGTGATGACATATTACAATATTATATTCATGGAAACTCCAATTATCCTCCTGTAATGTGGGCCAACTTCCTAGTAACCTTCAGCTGTATGCCGAACAACTGCGAGGCGTTTATTACTTCGAATAATTTGCTCTACACCGCCTATCCGCCCACCCACCCACACATTATTCAATTAATTGACGTTTTAAAGACCTTTAAATATTGCACGCCCATTATAATCAGTTCAAAACATAAAGCTAAAAACAGCGAAACCCATGAAAATGAACATTCACTTTATATAATTTTATTTAGTGTATTCGGCAATCGCACATTCATCCTAAATATACAGAGTGGCCGCAAAGTAAAGGGCAACTATTTGAATATGTTGATAAATTACGCCCGTTTGTATTTCACGAGTCTTTTGTTTTGTTTTGCTTCTACATTCGTCTCTTCCCGCTGTTTGTTGATAAAGAAAATGGCAGAAGTGGAAAAATGATGTATAGTATTTTCCGTCGAAAAATACTTCCGAGATTAGATGCCAATTGATGGAACTGTATGGACTCCAGAACCGGGAATTCATGCCATCATTCGGATAAACATGCTACTCAATGAAACACGAAATGTTTGTTATCCGTAGAAGCCAGGGCGTTCCATATAAAAGCATACACAGCAGAATGAAGAACGTGTGGCTGAGGAATTAGCACGCCCTCCTAAAAAGAGCGAAGTCGCAACGTCGGCTATCGCTTTAAGTATTAAATGAACAAGTATTCAGAACATCATCATTGAATTGAAAATGTACCCTTACCGACCGAGGCTTTTACATGCACTAAGCGAAGATGATTTCGGTCGTGGCCTTGAATTCTTTGACACTTGGCTGTTGTTGCTTTGAGATGATTCTGACTTGGAAAAAACATGTCCTTCGGTCGCATGGGACCAAATTTAATGTGTCGGGGTCTGTTAACGGTCATAACTCTGTTTACTGGCGAAGCGAAAACCCAAATTTTACAGTTCCGCATAATTAGCTAGCTCTGGGAGCAATGATGTTGGCGGGAGTGATATATCAGGACTTAATTTGCCTTATACATTTTTCGGCCAGAATTTTACGGGAACATACATGTAACTGCTGCAAAGCGACACTGGTCTACTCTAACTGTCACAGGATTTATTTTAAATGATTTAATTTAACTCTTAATTGCAACAACATTTTATTGGTAATTTTATTCTTTATACAACATTTGCTTCTTATTTTGCGGACACTCTGTACACGTGGAAAGAAAAGTGAAGCAGTAAAAGAGATGCAAGGAGGCCTATAGGTCTATTTACAGGTTTTGTATCTTAAACACAGCTCTGGAACCAGCTTATTGTAATTCATCCAAGGATCTCGAGAAAGAATGCAGTAGGAATTCTTGTACGATATGCTGAATTGTCCGTGCTACATAATCGCAGTCAGGTCAGGAGAATATCTCCTACTCTATTAGTGCAGAGCAGGAGTTCTTACCGTCCTAACTCTCTTATGAAAAAAATTGCGTAATGTAGCAAGAGGAAGATTGAACTTTGAAGTTCGGCGGCGAGATTAGTAACTTGCATTAATCCTGTTGAATGCAGTGATATCCACTGCATTTTACCAGCAGACTTGGAGTTGAAAGAACTGGATGTCAATCTGATGACAGTTCTCTGTCCAGGTCGGTGAGAGTTCCGCTGAAAAGCGCACATTCTTCAATATCCTGATGGCTGCAGAGTGTTTCATTTTTCAGTCTTCTCAACTGCAATTGAGTTAGCATCTTCTGTCTCCTTATACGAGGTGGTGTGAGTTTTCTTAGCACAGAAAGCCAGTGGACAAGGCTAGGAGGAAGTGTGCCGGATACAATACGCTTGATATGGGCTTTTGGGTTCATGCGAAAACAAGGTTAAACTCTATAGAAAAACGTAAAAATCTTAACAATTTCATCAAGGACACTGGCGATCAAAATAAATGTAATGGGCAGCAACACCGAGAGGACGGACGAGGAAGAATGCGAACATAGCGGACGGCTGAGCTCAGCGAGTATAGCAGTAGGACGTAACGTCCAACGAGGAAGTGAGTGAAACTGCTGACTCGTAGGACACCACCGGGGAGAACAATCATGTCGAACTTCAGTGGGAGGAGAGGGCAGGGACCGGAAGCATGGACGCATCACCCAAACGAAGACGGGTGATCCTGAAGGACTTCAGGCCAAAGAAAGGTAATTCAAATGAGGAAGTTCGTGACAGGGAAAGTGTTGGTGCACTAGAGGAGAGTTCTAGCGAACTAGGAGTAACTAAGGTTATGGGGAGTAAGACTGGCACTCAGAGTGAAATGCAGGGGAGAGAAAGTAACTAGAATTGAAAATAGGATGTGTTAATATTGAAGGTCTTATGACTAAATTCCTCCTCTGCGAACCATGTGACCTTGCCGCGGTGGGGAGGCTTGCGTGTCCCAATGATGCAGATAGCCGAGCCGCAGGTGCAACCATATCGGATGGGTATCTGTTGAGAGACCAGACTAACGAATGGTTCATCGAAAGGGGGGTAGCAGCCTTTCGGTAGTTGCAAGGGCGGCAGTCTAGATGATTGACTGATACGGCCTTGTAATAATACTCAACATGGTTTAGCTGTGTTGATACTGCTACACGGCTGAAAGCAACGGGAAACTACAGCCGTAACTAACTCCCGAGGACATGCAGCTCTCTCTCTGTATGAATGATGTACTGATGATGGCTTCCTCCCGGATAAACTATTCCGGAGGTAAACTAGTCCCCCATTCGGATCTCCGGGTGGGGACTACTCGAGAGGGGGCGATCATCAGGAAGATGGATACTGACATTCTGCGAGTCGGAGCGTGGAATTTTAGAAGTTTGAATCGTTGTGGTAGGTTAGAGAATCTGAAAAGGGAGATGGATAGGCTAAAGTTAGATGTAGTTGGTATAAGTGAAGTACGTTGGCAGGAAGAACAAGATTTTTGGTCAGGCGACTACCGAATTATCAACAAAAAATCAAACAGGGGAAATGCAGGAGTTGGTTTAGTAATGAATAAGAAAATAGGGCAGCGGGTAAGCTACTACGACCAACATAGTGAAAGAATTATTGTCGTCAAGATAGACACCAAACCAATGCCCACCACAATAGTGCAGGTCTATATGCCTACTAGTTCAGCGGATGATGAAGAAATCGAAAGAATATATGAGGAGATAGAAGATTTAATACAATATGTAAAAGGTGACGAGAATCTAATTGTGATGGGAGACTGGAATGCAGTGGTAGGCCAAGGAAGAGAAGGTAGTACAGTAGGAGAATTTGGATTGGGACAAAGGAACGAAAGAAGATGTCGGCTGGTTGAATTCTGCACTGATCATAATTTAGTGCTTGCTAATACTTGGTTCAAACACCACAAACGACGGCTGTATACGTGGACGAGACCTGGAGACAGTGGAAGGTATCAAATAGGCTTCATTATGATTAGGCAGAGATTCAGAAACCAGGTGTTGGATTGCAAAACTTTCCCAGGAGCAGACGTGGACTCCGACCACAACTTGTTGGTCATGAAATGCCACCTGAAGTTGAAGAAATTGAAGAAAGGAAAGAATGCAAAAAGATGGGATCTAGACAAGTTGAAAGAAAAGAGTGTGAGGGATTGCTTCAAGGAACATGTTGCACAAGGACTAAATTAAAGGGCTGAAGGAAACACTATAGAGGAAGAGTGGAGAGTCATGAAAAATGAAGTCAGTAGGGCTGCTGAAGAAATGTTAGGAAGGAAGAAAAGATCAACTAAGAATCAGTGGATAACTCAGGAGATACTAGACCTGACTGATGGACGACGAAAATACAAGAATGCTAGAAATGAAGAGGGCAGAAAAGAATACAGGCGATTAAAGAATCAAGTGGATAGAAAGTGCAAGGTAGTTAAGGAAGAATGGCTGAAGGAGAAGTGCAAGCATGTTGAAGGCTGTATGGTCCTGGGAAAGGTAGATGCTATATACAGGAAAATCAAGGAAATATTTGGAGAATGGAAATCTAGGTGTATGAATATTAAGAGCTCAGATGGAAAGCCACTTCTAGGGAAAGAAGACAAAGCAGAAAGATGGCAGGAGCATATCCAACAGTTGTATGAATGTAAAGATGTAGATAATTTGGTTCTGGAACATGAAGAGGCTGTTAATGCTGATGAAATGGGAGACCCAATTTTGAGGTCAGAGTTTGACAGAGCTGTGAGTGACCTCAATAGGAACAAGGCACCTGGAATTGATGACATTCCCTCTGAATTACTGACTGCCTTAGGAGAAACCAGCATGGTAAGGTTATTTCATTTAGTGTGTAAGATGTATGTGACAGGAGAAGTCCAATCCGATTTTCGGAAGAATGTTGTTATACCTAATCCCAAGAAAGCCGGTGCTGACAGGTGTGAAAACTACCGCACCATTAGTTTAGTATCTCATGCCTGCAAAATTTTAACACGTATTATTTACAGAAGAATGGAAAAACAAGTTGAAGCTGAGTTGGGAGAAGATCAATTTGGCTTCAGAAGAAATGCAGGAACACGTGAAGCAATCCTGACTTTACGTCTGATCTTAGAGGATCGAATCAAGAAGGACAAGCCCATGTACATGATATTCGTTGATCTAGAAAAGGCATTCGATAATGTTGATTGGACCAAGCTATTTATGATTCTGAAGGTAATAGGGATCAGATACCGAGAACGAAGAATTATCTACAATCTGTATAAAAATCAGTCTGCAGTGATAAGAATCGAGGGCTTTGAAAAAGAAGCAGCAATCCAGAAAGGAGTGAGGCAAGGCTGCAATTTGTCCCCTCTCCTTTTCGATGTTTACATAGAACAGGCAGTAAAGGAAATCAAAGCGAAATTTGGAAATGGAATCATAGTCCAAGGAGAGGAAATCAAAACCTTGAGATTTGCCGATGGTATTGTTATTTTATCTGAGACTGCAGAAGATTTCGAGAAGTTGCTGAATGGTATGGATGAAGTCTTGGGTAAGGAGTACAAGATGAAAATAAATAAGTCCAAAACAAAAGTAGTGGAGTGCAGTCGAACGAAGGCAGGTGATGCAGGAAATATTAGATTAGGAAATGAAGTCTTAAAGGAAGTAGATGAATATTGTAGTAAAATAACTAACGATGGCAGAAGTAAGAAGGACATAAAATGTAGACTAGCACAAGCAAGGAAGAGCTTTCTTAAGAAAAGAAATTTGTTCACTTCAAACATTGATATCGGAATTAGAAAGATGTTTTTGAAGACTTTTGTGTGGAGCGTGGCATTGTATGGAAGTGAAACATGGACGATAACTAGCTCAGAAAGAAAGAGAATAGAAGCTTTTGAAATGTGGTGTTACAGAAGAATGCTGAAGGTGAGATGGATAGATCGAATCACGAATGAAGAGATACTGAATCGAATTGGCGAGAGGGGATCGATTTGGCTAAATTTGACGAGAAGAAGGGATAGAATGATAGGACACATCTTAAGACACCCAGGACTTGTTCAGTTGGTTTTTGAAGGAAGTGTAGGTGTTAAGAACGGTAGGGGTAGACCAAGGTATGAATATGACAAGCAGATTAGAGCAGATGTAGGATGCAATAGTTACGTAGAAATGAAAAGGTTAGCACAGGATAGGGTGGCATGGAGGGCTGCATCAAACCAGTCTATGGACTGATGACTCAAACAACAACATGACTAAATTAGGAATTAATCTTTTAGATAATTGACGGGAGGCTTACAGATACCTGCTTGTGTAGAAAGCTTCATGGCTCCGGGAAGTAAAATAGAACTAGCAGAATTTACAGTCTATTCCAAGTAAAAACAAAACGGGACTCGAGAGGTAGATATCTTGGGGATATAATGACTATGGTGAGGGAGGAGGTAAACGATAAAATAGAACACATTGAATCGGACATAGAGGAAATGATTTGATTAAAAACAAAATTTTCTGAAGAGAGTGAGGGATATTTGTGCATAGGTTTCGTTTATAACCCGCCTGAAGGCACTCCACTTGCGAAAAAGAATATTTGATGCGCTAGCACTGGAAATTAATAGGGTACAAAATCATTTTGAGGACGTAGGCATTAATGATGGGAGACTTCAATGCCAGGGTTGCGGATCACAGGCCGTTGTATGCCAGAGATGCAGAGGAAATATATATTCATAAGAGAGTAAGTCAAGATGAGGGATTTAATAAAAACTGTGAACAAATATTAGAGTTATGTGGTATTGAAGAACTATATATTTTAAATGGTTGGTGGTGTGGTGATGAAACGGGGAACCTGGCATATAAAACAGGAAGAGTTTATGATATTATGAAGGAGAAAAATGTAATATAGTGGAAAATGGAATAGATGTAATGATTGAGAATAATCAGACAGGCAGAGTAGTAAAATTATTAGAACACACCATTAAGTTGGCGGGAGAGAAGATGCGGGTAAGGGAGATGAAGAGGAAAACAGGTAAGGGGTGGTACAATCATGACAGTAGACATAAAAAGTTCGAAGTATTGGAAGCGCTAAAGACGTACAAGAAACAGGGAGAGACTATCACAGAATGAAATTATGCAGTAAAAGGAAAGTATATAGAGAATTGTTGTACATAACTACGTTTGAATGGCAGTGGCAAGGGTTTCTGAGCTGAAGAGAAATTCGAAACATAATGAAAGTAGGAAAGTGTGGAGTTCAATTAGGTGGATATGTGGCGAGCAGGAAGCTACTCGGCAAACTGTAATGAGCCATGCTGACTGGGTGGAGTACTATGAGAAATTATTAGGAGGTGAATACAGATGGAGATAGAAAATAGAAGGGTGTAGACTATCAGGAAGATTTGGATGAACTGTGCCGTCATTAGATAAGGAAATATTGGTGGAAAAAGTAAGAGAGGTCGTAGAAAAATTAAGAAAAGGGAAAACATGAGCTTTTTCGGGGGTATCAAATGAATTTCGGAAGCAAGTGGTGAAGAACAGACGTGTGCTAGAAAGCATTGTTAAATTAATTAATAAAATACCAGAGGACCCGTGCTGCTCCCCAGAATTCATTATAAATAGGTCAGATAACTCCTCTTCATGTTCCTGTCGTATTCATATCGTTTTGCCTGCCCTTTTCAATGGTTCTATGAACATTCAATAAAAAGCGCGTTATGGCACGCCGCAGTTCTTGGTCAGAATTCATCCATTTTGACGGCATCATGCCGTCTGTTTGGTAAATATCTATCCAAATATTCGCTTTTTTTAAAATCCTGCAGTTCTTGATGTAAAGCTTGGTGTTGTGTCGTAGAAACCAATGGTATTTTTAATCGCAGTTCTTGTGTATAGAACGGCTGTTTTTGAGCTCACAGAATGGTCTTGAAGGTCGATTTCTTGTCAGACGGAGAACTTTTTAAAGATACACTGCCTTCACTCTTTCTAGTGTAGCTAGGTTATCCTTCGATAAATGTTCACAGATAATGTCTAAGGCGTATGTAATGATGGGGTCTGTTTGTTTGTAGACTTCTTCTCTTAGCAGCATATTATTAGGAACGCTCTACCATCTGTTGATTAAATTTGGAAGCTGGGAAAGGTTATAGAATCAAGGAGTATCTAGAGTGGAACAGTATTCTTCGGTGATCAGAGGAAGTGTATACTCTCTGGCTTGACAGGTAGTAAACAAACATGGCTACATGCGAGGACATTACTAATAATGAAAATCACATGTATCAGAATATTAATGAAAGTGTTAGTCGCTTAGCAACCTGCTAAGTACAGAAAGTATTGCGGCTTAGGGTAAGCCTTCGCTTGCAATTATTGGAGTGATCATTCCATGATTTGACTTTATGATTACTCAAAGTCGGCTGAACTTAGAGACCTATCAATGTCTCATGATTCACCAGCAGGTAATTCCGGAGGGAATAAAACAGAAATGAAGCAATACGGTCCTTTAGAACGGCTACATTGATTTGCCAAAGCTTTTTTTAGTAAACTCCTTTAATATAGAGATTTGAAGGGGGAAATTTTTTCGAACTCTTTTCAGAAGGAAGTGTTTTGTCCAATTTATAAGAAATGTGTAACGGTTCATATCCCGTTAAAAACAATCCTCTGTGTTTATTATTATTATTATTATTAACTAGTATTATGTTTTGTATTCAACTCTATTATCTGATTTCGCTATTTATAAATTATCGCTTGTTCGGTTTCATTTACTATGTATAATATGTATGTGTGTGTGTTAGCATTAAGGGAATGTGTACACTATGAGATTTGCTGCTTGATATTAAGATATTAATGTATTGTGTGTGCCTACGTTTAAGAAGTTGCATTAGGTGGTGAAATACAGGTACATTTAGTGCAGAGTCATGGTTCTACCCCATACGTTACTCCGTTCATTGAGAAACAGGAGACGCTCGTAGGGAGTTTTTACTCTGCCTGAGGCGATTGCAACAACTGGTGAAATACTTTGAAGCTTGGTTTGAGTAGGTAATGGTCTGATTTAACCATGATGTAGGCGTAAACCATGTGACAATAAGAATGTATAAAAGGGCTGGTATCCTATAGCGGTCAGTCATATGGACGGTGAGGCCTCAGTCGGTCAGTCAGTTGGATGGTGAAAAAGCAGTCAGTTGGACACGAAGTCTTCAGTGATCATATGTATTAGATGTTCGGAGTGTGTTCCGTGTATGTGTTCGGTCAAGTCTACTTCTGTCGTTCGGTGACAGCCGAAGATTGGTAGAACGGTCGGACGGATTTGCCAAAGCTGTTTTTAATAAACTCTTTTAATATATAGATTTGAAGGGGAGAAATTTTCGAAATCTTGGCAGGAGGAAGTGATTTGTCCAGTTTATAAGAATAAAGGAGAAAAATCAAACCCAAATAATTATAGAGGCAAAACATTGCGAGATACTTTACACAAAATATACACAGGGGTGCTGGCAAAAATAATTATGAAGTGGCTCGGGCTTCAGAGAAGGGATGAGAACTTCTGACAACATTGTACCGTAGGTACACCGGCTCCGTAAATTTAAACTGTGCGCCTCTTAGAGGGCCATCACTAATGTGAACCTTTAACTGTGTATTGGAAGAAGTTTGATCTTAAATCTTCAGATGTCTCTACTATCGACTTAAGTGCCCCCCCCCCCCTGGTGGGAGGATGTACAATTAATTTTCAAAATAATTTTTGTATTTATAAGTTTTCTAAACTGAAGCGTTTGTAGATTTTTTTGTGTTCTAAAGTTACTAGCACTTCTATCTCTTTCTTTTACATGAAATTATTAGCCAATCAGAAATATTGGTGTATATATTAGGTAGCTAATAAAAATTGAGGGTGCGTACACGCCTTCGGCCTAGAGAGTTCTGGAACCATCCCCTCTACTATAAAAGCTGGGAGCTTTTGGGGCATGTTGTATTTTCCATCGCTCCAGTCAAGAGGTTGAGAGTGCATACGTAGCGGAGACAGGGGAAAGCTCACCCGCCATCGGAAGGTCCACCAACTCAATGTAATGACAGACATCCTTTAAACATGTAATATTTTCAGAAAGCTGACTTGAGAGGAAGGTTTCAAAATTCATTCTTAATGTACATTTCTAAAGTTCAATATCATCTTTTAAATATAAATTCTCCAGCAAGCCTAAGGACTTTATTTTAACTTAGGGAATAAAGAGTGTTCACCCTCTGTCAATTCCCATTAAACTAGGTATTGGGGTGACTATGATTTTGTAAAACTTTAAATTATATCTCTTCTTTCGTAACTTAATATTTTTCTCCAGCTTTTCACCCTCTGTAGTATAGGCTTAGCCTCTGTAACTTAGTGCCATAAGCCCACATAGGATCTTAGGTGTTTCAAGGTATATTTCAAAAGAAGTGCAAGTGTTTCGCCTCCTAGCATTTTGTTTATGGCTGATTTCTTAAACCTTTTATTTTGACCACTAAGGCCACTTAGTATGGGAACTTAATGCCCCCGTTAGATTTTTAACTATTCATAGTCGTGTGTGAATCAGATTGTCGAGCGGGTAAGACAGTAAAATTGTTTTGTAATGATCTAATGTAACATTCGGATTAGAAGATTCTGCCTTGGAGAAGCTGGATTATAGCAAGTTTTGGAGCTCAGTCTCCTAGCCCTTTCAGACCGAGTACGCACAATTGTGCGGGCTCGTATTTTAGTTATCCCTGACCGTATTTGATGTTTTTTCGGCGCTACACCGGACTGCAGTGATTGTGCAGGACACGTGGCGTGTATTTCAATTGATTTTAGTATGCGCTTGACCGCCAGGGCGAAGGAAGAAGAGTTTAAAAAGCACAGTTGATCGGCGAGATGGCAGGAAGCAGTAGTGCTGAAAGTAAGTATTTATTTACTGCGTTTATGTTAATCTAGAAGCTTTACTGAATACCGGAATATATTCAATGAAGTGTGTGCATTGGTTAGTGAACGTAAATTTTGAAGCTACACCATCGTACGTGATACAACGAGGTATTGAATTTTGATACGCACAATTATGTGGGTCCTGTTTTTCGGATGTTAGTTTTTATTTTGTAAAATAAACTATTAATATGTGTATTGAGGAGCATTTTAGTCAGTTCTTGACGTACAAACAAAAATTCACACCTCCAGTTTTCTTTCAGGTCTGAAAGGGCTAGAGTATTATTTGAATGGAGCAAAGGTGCTCTTTTGAATAGCGTAACTTTGAAGCAACAAGCTCATTCTGCAACTTATTGTGTACCTGAACTTTGATCATTCTGGTCATTTGAGCCGACGAGCTTCTTAATTGTTTTTCGATGTTTAAAGACAGAAACAAGGAAAGAAATAAAATTTATAATTTTAGTGTTTTAAAATTATGCTTCGATCTTTTCTCTGTGTGCCCATTCACCCAGCACCTTCTTACACCTCTGCCTTCCACGGTATCTCTGTAATAAATATATTTGTGGTAAGAACAATAATGGATAAATATGTAAAAAAAATTGTACTCTTGATTTCGAAAAAGCATTTCATTCTGTGAGTAGACGGGCTGTTGTGGCAAAGATAGGACAAACAGGAATGTTGTCCACGATGATCAGAGGGGTAGAAAGTATATACTCAGAAGTTAAGTGCTCAATTAAAGTTAAGGAGGGTAAAGTATTTGTGGAGATACTCTCCAAAGTAGGGCTGAAGCAGGAATGTAAGTTATCCTCTATGCTTTTTTTACACTTCATAAATGATACATTTCAATCGGAAGGATTTGCGTCGGGGGGTTTACCCAAGTCTTGGGAATCATGATATTCCATGTCTAATTTTTGCACATGACATACTCTTACTCACACTGACTCCTGCGAGTATGCAGGGTAGTATAAATGAAGTGAGAAATTACTGCAAAGATTTGAAGAATGTAATGGTGTGTAAAAAACTGTAAATTATCAAAGAATGAAAAATAGTGGATGGATGAGGCAAAATTAGAAGTTGTTAAGGAGAGTACCCGGTATGATAAGTGGAAATGGGATATGGCCAGAACAAATAAAAAGAGAAAAACTAATGAGTATGGTTTCACTTTTATCTATTAACATTTTGGAGAAAAAGATGCCAAACAGTGATTACAGGGTATATAAAAATGTATTTAATGCATTAGTTAAATCATAGGTATTTTACGTAGCAGAGATCATGGGAGTTGAAAAAAAATGTTTCTACACTTGAGGTAATCACAAGTAAATTTGCCAAATTAATAATGGGACTACCCAGTTGTACAGTCAATTGTGGAGTACAAATGATTTTCAATGATGTAAGTCTACAGGGATATGTTGTTAATAAGATAATTAAGTACTGATTGATTCTGAAGTTGGGATCGGATGGCGAAGTGTTACAAATAGCGTACCAGCACCAAATGAAATATCTGAACCAAGGATACTGGGTAGATGGGGTAAGGGACATTTTGGAAACGGTAGGAATGGGGTACTACTGGGAAAAGGATTGCTTAGAGCAGCGAAGAATATGTAAACAAAATAGTACTTAGAGTCAAGGATATAGAAAAGCAAAAAAAAAAAAAAAAAAAAAAGCTTCGCTCACAGTGCAAAAAGTAAGAGGTCACTAACGGAATTTTGTAATGTAATTGGGAGAAAAAGGACAAATATAACAAAAACGGAAATGAAGGGAATAATATGATGGTTATTGGGAGTACACAAAAATAAAGCATGCAGAAAGAATAGGGATGACAACATGTTTATTATGTTCTAAATAAATGGTATGGGCACATCTTATAAAAGATTGTTTGGAGACAAGAGAAATAAGACAGAAAATTATGGATGATGAGGTTGGGAGGAAAATCGATTATGAAACTCAATTGTATACCATTGTAAAGTTATTGAACAGAGAGTGGATGCACCCGGGAATGATATTGATATATTATTCAATTTTGTTAAGGGAATACGGAGAAATAAATTGATAGAGGTAAGAATTGATACATGCTAGTTAGTGACGAAATTGTGCCTAAGGTAACCGACTCTTTGTTGAAGTCTAGAACTATCAGGCATGTAGATTATACTTATAGCAGATAAAAATGAACTGTCATAGTCTGTTTAAATTTCATGTTCTGGTAATAATATATTAGGATTCATTTGAGGTTTTGGACGTGGTACGCAGGGACTAAAGGTGACTACTGTGGTGACCCCCACTTTGGGGAGGTTACTTTTCTGGAGTATCCAATTAACCTCTATTGCATGTCCAAGAAGTCTCGCTCTTTTTTAGTTTTGCTTTTTAAAGTTCCATTTATTAACGTAATGTTTCTAACATTCATTTCAGGTCTTTCTTTCTCCGTTCAATTCCTAAATAATCAGTGTTAAAATTGGTTTATATTGTTTTCCAGACACTTCTTTACTTGTGATTTATTTGTATTTTGTAATAATTCTATAGGACATCACCTTTTGTATACTGCATATATCAAAAATAAGAAAAGATTACAATAAATGATATCCTCTCCCTGCTCTCTGGTTTCCGAGACTATGGGAGACTGGTATTATATTATATTATTTTATTTATTTATTTATTTATTCACATATTTCCCAAAAAGTATGCCTACAATTTATGGACGGCAAATGGAAAAGAAAAATTCGCTCACACAATGAAATCTGTACTGGTTAAATAGATATATACTATACATATTAAAACCTGCATTGGTTAGGCAATTTTACACTGTAACATTATTTTGTACATATATCTTACATATAACTCTTGTTCATTACGTCACTAACATACCTTATAAATAAATGGGATAATCACTCACTCGAAGAAAGATTCGTGGGTGCGATTGCACTCACTCACTCTCTCTCTCTCTCTCTCTCTCACACACACACACACACACATGCACACTCAGTTACTATATACACACATTACATTTACACGGGTTTATGAAACATTAGAGCCTCCATTTCGGGCCGAAATTGCCCTAAAGGAAGGGGTTCTGTATTAGACGAAGAAGGCTATTCCAAAGTCGAGCACAGATATTGTAATAGCCGGGTTGATATGCTGTTGTTCTTGCAGAAGGGGGAAGGAGAGGCACCTCATGCTCTGTGGACTGAGTGGAGTGATAGCTGGAGTTGGTGAAATGGGGACTGATTAACAGCGCTAGCGAGAGTTTCTCGAAGTCTATTTGGTTATATACATCACTAGCAAGATACCCGTGCTTCGCTACGGTATTATACTAAAATTTATAATTGAATGCCTATTGTTTTAGATATAAAATCCGCCGAAATTCACGATCTGACTCGTTCTCTGCGAGATTCCGCCAAAATTCGCGATCTGACTCGTTTTCTGACAGATTACGCCAACGTTCCTCCCATTTTCGATCTTTTTTTCCAGCAATCGATCGGTTCAGGTATTCCACCCGGTCAGTTGGGTCCTTAAATCTTTGCCATCTTTTCCTACAAGCATTTTTAATATGCATCAAATCCTTCAGGAGATCCGGCGTGGGTGCCTTGGCGGTACTGAACCCGCAGCCTGACTGCATTCTTAGTCTTTACCCGTCCAGGACCCGTTTCCAGCGCGGTCCGCACATTTGACGACGGTCCAGAACATTTTATTATTATTATTATTATTATTATTATTATTATTATTATTATTATTATTATTATTATTATTATTATTATAGATGTTCTGGACCCCACAGCAAGATTCAAGACCGCTACTTGGCGGTAAATTACACCTGCTGCCATTGTCATTTTTGACCAGCACCATTGTCGCGCGTAGGCAAGTGTGCGGGATTTCTGGCGATACGAATGACATACTTCCGAACATTATTGACCTTATTATAGAGGTGAACAATTTGACGGTCAATCTCATTCCTATCGTTTATTTCAAATGTGTTTAAATTTTTATTTATATGCCAGGAGAATCTACTGTAATCTAAGAACGTTCTCCGAAGGAAAATATGGCTGTTGAAAACGAACCCCAGGAAAGATTAAAAATGATCGGTTTATGATCAGAATAAGTACATCGAAAAAATACGGCCCGTTTGCAGTCATTCGACAGGGTCAGGAATGGAATGAATAAAGCCCCATCTATCGGCGACAATAGGAATTATGCCGGCTGCCGAAGTACTCCTCTGGGGCAATGATCGATCAATGACAAATGACATGAAATATTGGGCAGTGTTGCTGGAATGAATGATGACAGGGAAAATAGGAGTATCCGGAGAAAATCCTGTCCCGCCTCCGTTTTGTCCAGCACGAATGTCACATGGAGTGACCGGGATTTGAACTACGGAACCCAGCTGTGAGAGGCCAGCGCGCTGCCGCCTGACCAACGGAGGCTCCTTATAAGTACATTATGAAAAGTAAAAACAATTGGTTTCACCACCTTTTACACCCCACCGCCGTTAAGTTTATTTACAGTACACCCCCCCCCCTCAAAAAATTTAAAAGAAGGCGTATTTGTTTATGTTTAAAGGAGATTCCAAACACCAATGTTCACGTCTATGACCTTCAATTTTGAGATATAAGTATCCCCATAAAAATAATTCACTTTTTTCACTTCCTTTCACACTCCTCCCCCCCTAAGTGAATTTTCCGGCAAAAAATACGTGTTTCTTTAATAGTAAAGGATCTTCTAAATATCTATTATCACGACTGTAACTTCTTCGGTTTTTGATTTATGTGTCCTCATGAAAGGAATTCAACTCCTTTTCACTCCTGCCCCCAAGGTGGTCCCCCCCCCCCCCCCGCAAAACGCGTTTTTCTTTGTTTTTTAAAGGAGATCCAAATACCAATTTCCACGTCTGTAACAACTTTAGTTTTTATTAGATGTATGTATTCTCATACAATTAAGTCAATTAATTTTTCAATTCTTTCACCCCCCTCCTTCACTGGATTTTCCGAGAATACGTCTTTCCTTACTTTTAAAGCAGATTCCAAATATCAAATTTCACGTCTGTAACATCTTCATTTTTGAGATATCAGTAGACTAATTAAAATAATTCAACACCAATTTCAGTCACTTTTAACGTCCCCCGCCCCTTTCCATCCAAGTGGTATTTCCGAAAACTAAAAATACACGTTTCTTTATTCTTAATAGAGATAAAAGGTACCACTTTCCACTTCTGTAACTTGTTAAGTTTTTTTGAGATATACTGTAGAAATTCTCATTTTGAAATTTCACCCCCTTTGAGTTCCCCTTAAGTGGAGTTTCCAAAAACAAATCACCTATGTTCCTTTACATTTACAGGAGATTCCAAACATCCAATGTTACGTCTGTAATATTTTACGTTTCTCAGATATTCTGTAGATATAGTCTTTCAAAAAATTCACCCCACTTTGTCACTCCTGTTTAACCGCCATTAATTGGATTTTCCAAATTAAACGTGTTTTTCTTATTTTTAAAGGAGATCCCATATACAAATTTTCAGTTCTGTAATATCTTCAGTTTCTGAAATATAGTATCCACATTAAAAGCATTCAACCCATTATTCACCCTTTTACACCCCTCCTATTGGCATTTACAGAAAACAAAAAATACGTGTTCCTTCATTTTTAAAGGAGATTCGAAATACCAATTTTTACATCTGTAAACTTTTAAATTTTTAAGATGTAGGCACACTCATTTTAAAAATTCACCCTCCTTTTCACGCCCCAGTATTTGGATTTTCCAAAAACGAAAAAATACCAATTTCTTTATTTTTAAAGTAGATCCCAAATACCAATTTTTCAGGTCTGTAATATCTTCAGGTTCTGAAATATAAGTAGCCTCATTAAAGGCATTCAACCCCTTTTCACCCTTTTCTACCCTTCCTATTGGGATTTTTCAAAAAACAAAAAATACGTGTTTCTTTATTTTTTGATGAGATTCTAAATTCCCATTTTTACATCTACAGTATAAACTTTTAAAGTTTTGAGATATAGATATACTCATTTTGAATATTCACCCCCTTTTCACCCCCCATTAATTGGATTTTCCAAAAACAAAAAATGTCTGTTCCTTTATTTTTAAAGTAGATCCCAAATACCAATTTTCAGGTCTGTAATATCTTCAGGTTCTGAAATATAAGTAGCCTCATTAAAGGCATTCAACCCCTTTTCACCCTTTTCTACCCTTCCTATTGGGATTTTTCAAAAAACAAAAAATACGTGTTTCTTTATTTTTTGATGAGATTCTAAATTCCCATTTTTACATCTACAGTATAAACTTTTAAAGTTTTGAGATATAGATACACTCATTTTGAATATTCACCCCCTTTTCATCCCCCATTAATTGGATTTTCCCAAAACAAAAAATACCTGTTCCTTTATTTTTAAAGTAGATCCCAAATACCAATTTTCAGGTCTGTAATATCTTTAGGTTCTGAAATATGTAGCATCATTAAAGACATTCAACCCATTTTTCACCCTTTTCCACCCTTCCTATTGGGATTTTCCGAAAACAAAAAATACGTGTTTCTTTATTTTTAAAGGAGATTCTAAATACCAATTTCTACACATATAAGCTTTAAAAGTTTTGAGATATGGATTCACTCATTTTAAAAATTCACCCCCCTCTTCACCCCCCAAAAAACAAAAAAAACTACGTGTTTCGTTTATTTTTAAAGGAGATCCCAAACACCAATTTTCAGGTCTGTAATATCTTCAGTTTCTGAGATATAAGTATCCTCATTAAGGGCATTCAACCATTTTTCCACCCTTTTTCACCCCTCCTAATGGGATTTTCCGAAAACCAAAAAATACGTGTTTATTTATTTTAATGAAGATTCTAAATACCAATTTTTACATCTGTAAACTTTAAAAGTTTTGAGATATAGATGGACTCATTTTAAAAATTCACCCCAATTTTGACCCTCCCATTAATTGGATTTTCGAAAAACAAAAAATACGTGTTTTTTTATTTTTAAAAGAGATCAAAAGTACCAATTTTCAGGCCTGAAATACCTTCCGTTTCTGAGATATAAGTACCAGTATCCTGATTAAAGGCTTTCAACCCGTTTTTCACCCTTTTTCACCCCTCCTATTGAGATTTTCTGAAAACAAAAGAATACGTATTTCCTTATTTTTTAAGATGATTCTAAATAGCAATTTTTACATCTGTAAACTTTTAAAGTTTTGAGATATGGATACACTCATTTTTAAATTTCACCCCCCTTTTCACCCCCTTAGCGACTGAATATCCAAAAATCCTCTCTTAGCGAGCACCTACATCTTAATATGAATATATCCCAAAAATTCCACTTCTTTATGTCCAGTAGTTTTGATGGGATACCCAGCAGGAAGGCCCCTGTAGTTGGAAAATAATGAAAGTTAACTAAGAGAAGTAAGGCGGGAATATTGTGAGACAGGAAACTTGCAAAAGTAATTGAAAATTTTATCTAAAATAATAAGAGTTTGACGCTCGTAACATACGTCTCACAAATTGTGTACCCCTGAGGGGATCAGGTTGATTCAATATATATAAATACACGTTCGGAGAAGGGAGTTGGTGGTTGGAAGCGAGGCACTGAAATAGTGATCTAGCCACTCGAATCATACCCCGAGTCTCCTGGGTTTGAATGCTAGCGACTTCGAGTTGGATTTCCATAGCATCAGCGCGGTGAACCAGCATCCGGGTTAAAAACCAAACCAGAGTTAAGAATGAAATTGTACCTAGATGTTCTACCATTTCCACATAAACGACGGAAGGCGGTGTTGGAGAAAGGATATTAAATAAACACAAACAGGGCTGGTCACCAAGATGGTCGTTAATAAGTTAATAACCTGAGTCATTCTGCTAGATGTTGGACTGCACTTAAATCCCTCATGTTTTACTCATTGGTGGGATGCAGGAGCAGGAAGTTCGTTGTAGTTGGAAAAGAATGAAAGTTGACTCAGGGAAGTTCCAGTTCCAATGATCAATATCCCAGTGGAGGTAGAAAACTAGAGTATTAAGAGCAGTAATTGTCTCTACAGTGTATCAACAATAACATTTCGTGGACTGATTATTGTTTTTGGTTAAGGTGTGCTATGTGTCCTCCGCTGCCACACATCTCAGTTAGATGGCATTATTGTTGCTCATAAAGAAGTGGGTGCCTTTATAATATCCTCTACATCTCCTATACTTTCGGTAGTTCAGGTACAGTTGTTCTCACATACAGTGTACTTTATAGTTTCGCCTTTTAAGTTCTAAATATTTTCCTGAGAAAATTATTTTTGCTTCCTAACGAGGGTAACGGAGTCTTTTAAAAATAAATTCGAATACTGATAGAAATTCATACAGTTTTCTATGTTACACAAAATGTAAGCTGCTGCTATTAAGGTCTAACGTCCTACTAAAGGATGGCCCGAACTAAGTATATTACTTTAAAGGATTAATCATATTTGCATATTTGTATTGCTATGTGGTATCACTAAAACTAAATATGTAAATTAGTCTTTATTGGGTTAAGGCACGTGCCTGGCATTTACCTGTTGTGAAAATAGGAAACCACGGAAAAATACCTATGGTGGGATTCGAGTCCACCACGTCCCGAATTTCGAGCTTACATTTATGCAATCTGTCCAACGAAGCCAACTTAATCGTGTAAGGGTAGCGTTATCTACAGCAAACCCCCTCAAACTCAATGCATCAAATCGACACTTAAATATGGCATATCCGATAGTAGGTTTGTAGACTCGTTGGCTGAATGGTCAGTGTACTGGCCTTCGGTTCAGAGGGTCCCGAGTTCGATTCCCGGCCGGGTAGGGGATTTTAATCGCTTCTGATTAATTCTTCTGGCTCGGAGACTGGGTGTTTGTGTCCGTCCAGCACTCTCCTCTTCGTATTCAGACAACATATCACACTACCAACCACCACAGAATCACGCAACAGTGATTACATCCCTCCATATAGGGTAGGCGTCAGGAAGGACATCCGGCCGTGAAACAGGGCCAAATCCGCTCGCGCGACCCCACAGATGTGGAAAAAGCTGTAGGAAAAGAATAAGAATAAGATCCGATCCTAGGTTTGTAAAGACTGTGGCACTTCAGAAAGATATTTTTCCTTACAGTAGCACATATTCTATGAAGGCTGTTCTTATTACTAGGAATAAGATAACCACTCCTGTTGATCAAGTGTGAACGTAATTATAAGAAACATTATATATAACTCGGTCTACGTATAAACAATATTGTTCAATCATTTATCTCCGGCGTTAAGTTAATAAAAGTTATGAACTCCTGGTAAATGATCATGAAAGCTTCCTTTACCCATAAAAATGAATTTTACTTATTTACACTGTATTCTTGAATACGCGTTTGGTTAACTACACCCCTCGCCCCTCCTCCCAACTGTTTTCCACTTAGTTCTAATTAACTACAAACACAGAGAGATTGGGGTTAACATCAGGCGGCGACTGCTGTCAGTATAAGCGATGATGGAATGATTTATAACCATACACAAACCAATGTGTTATAAATCCACAAGAAGTACACTTTATGTCACGCAAACTGGTAGGAAAGTATGATGTAATCTCGTTGATCACAGTAGCTAGTCGATGTAGTTCAATTAATAATCCCCATAGGCCTATTTCCACCTCCTCCATCTTCTCTATTTCCAGATGTTGAGTTCCTCCGAAACAATAAACCTGCATTAATATTGAAGTTATCTCTTTGTAATTATTTTGTATTTTAGGATTTAATTAGGAGGTTACCTAATGCAGAAAATTAAGTTCATAATTAGTTAAAAAATCACGCAATTACGCAAAAACTGCCCGGAAATGTTCCTATTTAAACGCCTCATTCCCCTCATCTTCGACCATTGAAGACGTTGCTATACTTACAGCACCTCATCAGCATCTCTTTCTTGACCTCGGAATAAAAATGAAATGGCGTATGGCTTTTAGTGCCGGGAGTGTCCGAGGACAAGTTCGGCTCGCCAGATGCAGGTCTTTCGATGTGACTCCCGTAGGCGACCTGCGCGTCGTGATGAGGATGAAACGATTATGAAGACCGAGCTCGATAGCTGCAGTCGCTTAAGTGCAGCCAGTATCCAGTATTCGGGAGATAGTAGGTTCGAATCCCACTGTCGGCAGCCCTGAAAATGGTTTTCCGTGGTTTCCCATTTTCACACCAGGCAAATGCCGGGGCTGTACCTTAATTAAGGCCACGGCCGCTTCCTTCCCACTCCTAGCCCTTTCCTGTCCCATCGTCGCCGTAAGACCTATCTGTGTCGGTGCGACGTAAAGCAACTAGCAAAAAAAAAAAAACGATTATGAAGACGACACGTACACCCACCCCCTGTGCCAGCTAAATTAACGAATTAAGGTTAAAATTTCCGACCCTGCCGGGAATCGAACCCGGGACCCCTGTGACCAAAGGCCAGCACGCTAACCATTTAGCCATGGAGCCGGAATAAAAATCACTCTTTTCCTCTCATCATTACTAGTACCATTACATGACAATTCAAAAATTAACAAGAATACGAGTTTCAGTTCTTGAAGTCGTTCACACTATGGAGACTAGGCTGCTTAAATCTATAGCAATTGCCTTTATCATCAGTAATTAATACGGTTCTCATTTCTGTTGTTGGCAGCAGGTTCGTGTTATCTTCGAGAAGAAAAAAAATCTTATTTCTTAATTTATGACTTCTTTACAGGGAACCAAACCAATGTCCTTCAGGGTGCTTTCAGAGCCTAAGTTCTTGTACTGGACCCATGATCAGTGCGATATTGTTCGAAGGTGCTCAGATATGTCGGCCTCATGTCGTCCATTTGCTGGCACATAGAAGAAAGCCTGCGGGACTCGGCATCTCCGAATACCGTAAAAGCGGTTAGGGGGACAAACAACCAATAACATTACTTTGTAAAGGTGAACAAAGCAATATCCATTCCAAGCGGCGAGCCTTAAAGTAAGCATGTAACTTTGCATTGTTTTATAATAACCCAAACTGTGTAAATTTTACTTGATTGGAAAGATGCTTGGTTATCATTTACGTTTAAGAATGAATATTTAAAAGAACTCAATTCATTTATTTACTGATAATTTTGGAGAAGGAAGAAAATAACTTTGTACGGGAGTAGAGTAAGTGTTTTAAATTAATGTAACTTTCCTATCAAATGTGGAAAGGAAGTATCTTTCTCAATACCGCTTATCCATTCCATTCACTGTAACGTCAGACGCCCTTTCCTCCAGAAGAAATTACAGCAAGCAAATGTAGACATTCAAGTTTGTAAAGCTGCACTAAGAACAATACACAACTTAACAGCAATGCTCACCGTTGTCACTCAGAAAACTGAACACCAAGTTACATTGCGAAGTAGACTGAGGACGCATGTGGGAGGATGCGAAGAAGTCTGTCACACCAGCCCACTGTGTCAGAGCGGATGTCTATATGAGGAACAGGCTCATGGACTCTACGTGTGGATCGTAAACTTTTCTTCACTCATAAGTGGTGGACTAGCAGCACAAAAAGTCATAAAGCATAAATAAATAGTCTGCACGATGTACAGATGGACCAGTGCCTACATACCGAACTGCCAAATATTTAGCCTCTGAGAAAGTGGCTAAGATCTCACTCAAGGTAGACTCAGACGTGGCCTTGACCTGCATACCAGACACGTACACGTCAATGTTTACAGTAAGTGACGGCTACTGAAGTCTGCTCGTACATTTGAGATTCAGTTGCATACATCGACATACTGAATGGAATTTTAGTCCATTTTAGGAGAGCCCCGCCCACGAGTAAATGTGAGGTACTTTTAATTGTTGTGATGATAACATTAGAAACATTTTCATATTTTAATTGCGAGTTCCCAGTAGACATAATTTGTCAAAGCAACTAATTGACACTTTCATTGTAGCTATGAATTCTTCAAATATACTTCTTCCGTTACCACTTCACTCCAGATGTAAGAAAGCGTACTGATTCAGTGCTCTAGCAACTTGGTTTCCCCGAGCTTAAAAGAAAAATATATGTTTGAAATTTCTCCCATTACTGTGCATTGGAAAAAACATAAGGAAGTTGGAATTATGTCCACTGGAAGCCAATGACATCGAGCTGTCGCATATAAACACTCCAAAAATCACTTGTTTCATGTACTATTAGCCAGGAGATTACAAGTGATAGTCTGGCAACCAAGATTGGTTCAGAGGGTCCCGGGTTCGATTCCCAGGCGGGTAGGGGATTTCAATCGCCCCTGATTAATTCTTCTCGCCTGGCGACTAGGTATTCACACAGCACACTACAATACCAAGCACCACAGAAACACTCAATAGTGTTGGGTTAGTTCAAGTCCGTTTTACCTCAAAGCGTTATGACGAATGTAACAGTAGTGATTTGATTTGCGAAGGCTTTTAGAACAAAAGTGTGTGCGTGTGTTCTTGTGTAGGCATGTGAGTTGTGCGTGTGGGTAGAGGAGCCTTCTACCACTCGGGGCGTTGCCCCCTTCACCTCCTCGAAATATCAAGTGTTTTAATGGGCTGTGGAGTATTAAAATGGCGATATTACGTGTAGTAGTTTGGTCTGGATTCTTTGTAGGCATCTGTGTGGGTCAGTACAGCCAGTACGACTCCAGAAGACGCTATGACGGTGATTACACTTATGTGTACAACAACCGTGGTTACGGGCAACCGCAGCAAGGAGACGCCAACTACAATTTCGATAGAGGAAGGGGTTCAGATCAGGACCCGTACCGGTTCCAGGGTAACTACGGCCCTCCTACACCTGTGCCCTTGTCTGGTGTCCTGGCAGGTTGGAGACCAGATCTTCAAGGCAAGGAGAGGCCTAAATCTAGTCTCCTTCGTGTTCGTGTTCGTGTTCGTGTTCGTTCAAACGTCGTACGGCCACATCCAAGGATTCAAGGTCTACTTGTACGACAATCCTGATTCCAAGTCAGGGTAAACTGTCGTTGAGAACTCATTCGCCAACGTGGACGTCTTCCTGGGAATTCCCTACGCTCAGCCACCGGTGGGAGAGGGACGTTTTAGGCCTCCACGCGCACATCGAGGATGGCGAGTGTTTTAGGCGGTGGACTTCGGCCCAGCATGCCCCCAGCCCATCCGCTTATCGGCATTTAGGGTTGGCGTTAGGAAGGGCATCCGGCCGTGAAACAGGGACAAATCTACATATGTGTGACACAGTTTGAACCCGCAACCCCACAGGTTTGAGAAACTCGGTAGAGAAAGTAGAAGAAGAATAAATCTGGCAACCAAGAGCTGACGTTCAGTTCAGTACAGGCTGTCACGAGCTCCCGTCAGTTGGCTTATGCCGACGATCTGGCAATAATTACTCAGCATATGGAAGATGATGTGATAGAGACAACATTAAATGCAGACCTGGATGTTTGTTCTGTGCAAATACATTAAAACGTGGTGCTTCAAACCAAGCCCTGGAAAAACGGAAGCCTGCCTTTTCCATTTAATTTACCGGCAAGCGCACATCACCTTGAAAGTGTCACAATACCAACTTCAAATACTTTGGAAATTCTCTCGACCGATCACTATCGTACAGGAAATATCTCACCACCCTAGCAGCCAAATTAAAGGACATGCAACAATATCATCCACATGGGGAACTTCTGCACCTACTTTGCGTACTTCAGCTATGGCGCTGGTGTTTTGCACAGCTGAGTACTGTTCTTCAGTGTGGGTAAACAGCTTTCATGTTAAAAACGATGGACAAGATCCTGAATGAGACAATGCGTATTATTAGTGGCACAGTAAAATCTACTCCTCTTTTCTGGTTGCCTGTGCTCAACCACACAGAACCACCTAGAATTATAAGACTGAATAACATGGTTAGAGAATACAACAAGATATTGGCCAATCCTGATCTTCCAATCCATGACAATGTTAATCCATGAAGATGTTAGCATCAGAATCATCCGCCTCAAATAAAGATCTCCTCCTATTCAAATAGCGCGGGGACTTGTTAGGACTAATCACAATCCAAAAACTGATTGGCGGCAAGGTTGGAGCATTGAGCTCCGACTCAATGGCAGACATTGGTCAACTTTAAGAATCTTCCAGCTGACTTTGATTTGCCCGCAAGACATGAGTAACCCTCAACAGAGTCCGTACTAACCATGGAAGATGAGGATCAATTATGTTTAAGTCGGGTGTGAGTGTGACTGTGATGCAGTTAAGTAGTTTTCAGGTTATTCGTTGGATCAACACGGAACTTCGTGATGGCTTCTACTGAGGCCATACGATAGCTGGAAAATGTCGATCTAAATCTTTGAATACCCTTTTGCTTGCATGACTGTTTCAGCTGTTTTAATGCGTATGTTTTGTGCTTATAATATATACTCGTGCTTACTGTTTATGTACTTTACCGCTCATTTACTTCAATACACCTAATAATTTATATCTAATTTTCTGTAGATACAGTATAATACCATGGTTAAGCTTGAGCAGGCAATGGAATAGTAAAACACATGTAAACATGTCAGATTTATGTGTTTGTTTTCAAATAGATGCAATATTACCCCAAAAGAATGCTGTGTACATAAACAATAGATACCTGAACTCGTATGTTTGTTTACCTAGTTGACGACTGAAGACCCATTAGATGCACCTATGTTGTTCCTTGTAGTGTTGTGGTCTGCAGTGTACTTCAACTATTGCTCAAGATATATACTATCTGGTTCCTGCATTTCAGTTCCTTAGTGACAGTTGATAGTGTGTACATGGTTATTATGGCTCCAAGAGTGGAGATATCAGCAGGAGAGCAACAGCCGTTCTAAAACAATGCGCGCTGAAGATGCATTTTCCCACGAGGTCGTTGACCTCTAGTAGTGTACCTATGCGGGTTCTGACCCGAGGTCATTGACATCTAGTTGAGTAGTAGTGCAATGTCGATTCGCGGATTTTGCATACGAGAGCATACCTAACCTCACAGTCGCCATTTTGTGGACCTTACCTCACTTTTACGGCCAGATGCCCTTCCCGACGTCATATTTTGCGTATGAGAGCAAGCCTAACCTCACAGTGGCCATCTTAGAGGGGCCTAATATCACCTTTACGGCCAGAGGCCCGTCCCGACGGCAACAGTCCCATCTTGGAGGGGACTAACCTCACTTTTACGGCTAGATACCGTTCTCGACGCCATCGTGAGTAGTTGGGCAATGGAGATTCTCGCGACGAGATCTTGAGTAGTAGGTCAATGTGGATTCGCGTAAAAAGATCAAGCCTAACCTCATGGAGGGGCCTAACCACACTTTTATGGACAGATGCCCTTCCCGACTCCATCTCGAGTAGTAGGGTAATGGTTATCCTCGCGACGCCATATTGAGTGATAGGGCAATGTGAATTCGCGTAAGAGAGCAAGCCTAACCTCATGGAGGGGCCTAACCTCACTTTTACGGTCAGATGCCCTTCCCAACTCCATCTTGAGTAGTAGGGCAATGGGGATTTGCATAAGAGAGCACAGAGAACCTCATGGAAGGGCCTAATTACACATGGCCCAGTTTTACGGCCAGATGCTCTTCCCGTCGCCATTTTCGAGGGTCTAACTAAACAGGGCTCAGTTTTACGGTCAAATGATCTTCCCGTCGCCATTTTGATCCTCCCACCAAAGGGAGCACAGATGGCTTGCTCTCAAAGGTGTTTATTATAATCCTGATGATGATGAAAAGTGATACAAATATACAAGGTGAATACATAAATAGAATCTCAAATACATTTTAGATTGTTGATCACTAAGTACACTTGAGGGATAAGACGGAGAATTACCATTCACTAAAGAGCTATTGCATGACTTTACGTGTACAGAATATTAAGTATTAATCACTGAAACTATTCCCAATTTCACTGGGCAAACAAAATCAGAATGCTCAAATGTAAACAAATTTGAATGACATATAATCAAACATAAATCAATTTCCCATTGGAATAAACTTAGATAATATAATACAAACAACACAAGCTTCAAAGGTCTTGGGTTCAGATCGAACTCCAACCCGTATATATGCAAACTCGCCGCACCAATGGTAGACACCATTCTCGACGCTGAATGACACCACAACACAATTAAACACGTAACTGCTCACGAGAAATTCAAAATTTACATACACAATACAGGTGAAACACTAGTCATCTGTCCCAACATTATGAGACTGCTATTCACACGCCCAGAGCCAAACCTGGTATCAACGATGTCTGCAGGGAACCTGAAATTCCTACTATTGATTTTTTGTATGAAAACATTAAAGAAAGAAAAAAGCGGGTCATTGATTTCTGAAGTCTATCTAAGTCGGCTGAGGAAATAAATAAATTAACACTCCCCGCAGGGACAAAATACACGATGGAATACACGTTCACGGTGCGAGGTCTAAGGCACAGCAAACACAGAAATCTAAATACCAAAATACCGACTTCTGCTATTATTATCATTATTATTAATATAGTAATCATCATGGATGTTTTAAATTGGGCTAATCCTTACCTGATGGGCCTACGTGACTGACATAGTCACTAATTCGTCACTTTACACGAACATCATGACAACTGAAACACCCACGTTAATTAAAACAAGCACAATAATAATTTCACACAATTCGAAGTGTAATTACTGCTCTACAGTTATCGAAACACACATTAAAAACAAACGCAATAAAAAAGATGAAAATAGTCCCTAGCTAAATATATAATTGGAGGTCATGGTTCCGCTCCCTGGCCGATTTCACAGCTACAGTACATTTCTTCTTTCACACAGCTTAATATACACTAATATTACTTGGCATGCATGATAGGTCCGCCGGTTGAATACCACCCCCTCTTACTCAATCCAACACAGAAAGTAATGCTAGGGGCTTTACGTCGCACCGACACAGATAGGTCTTATGGCGACGATGGGATAGGAAAGGCCTAGGAGTTGGAAGGAAGCGGCCGTGGCCTTAATTAAGGTACAGCCCCAGCATTTGCCTGGTGTGAAAATCAGAAAGTAATGAAACTAACCTTTATATTCAAAACAACTACACAAAAACGTAACCCCAAATAAAGTGAAAAGAAAGAAAATCTCCCCACAAACAAATTTACCCATATCTACAAGTTAAGTCACTCAGTCTTGTTACTAAAATAAACTCCGTGCCATGCCTTTGAACATTTACTATTTAATAAACTTTAAATTCCCTATCAATTAATAGCTGCAGCATTATAAAAGCAATTCTCCGTACCCCTTACGTCATGTATAATAGAATGGTATTACTCAGCCTTATTGTCCATGGATAACACCTCTCTCAGCTACGAGACGTCCATCTTGGTGGTTTAGTGGTGATTCATGTCCGTGTTTATAACCGTTGATTCCATCTGCTGACTGCGACTGCTAATCTCCATCGTCCTTGGCACTGGTTATCTTCAATATCTAGGCACAGATACACACACAGTTAATACCCGTTCCTTCTGTCTGCGTCACCGCGCACTAATCGACCCGATCTTTGATTTAGTGTTCGTGAATTAAATAAATGAATACAGTATATTTCGACACATGTCGTACAGATTATTGGTTGCTCGACTTTGAGTTAAACCCTGTATCATAGCTCATAGTAATGTTTATACTATTACACGTCTCCCTTCTTTGTCTCGGGCGACGGACTTAATAATAATAACAATAATAACAAGTCTACGATTTGAATTTTTGTTCGAAACTCCTCAAAATTGTAACTACGCACTTAATTGTATCCCGCTTCTTAGTTCACTTCATATTCCACTCGAATTAATCTATTTTACCTCTTCTCTGTTTTAACAGTACTCAAGACAAAGAACTTGGAGCTCGATCTGGACACACATCTGTCTCTCGCGAGAAGAAAACACCGACTGATTTGGGGTAACGCTTCTAAAGCCTAATATTAACTGAGAAGCTTCCCCTCTCAAAATTCCTATACACCCTATTCTCAGTGTATTTGATGTACAATAGTGCGATAACCAGGTGACCAGTAATCTTATAATACAGATAAGAAATGCCCGTGCGAAATCCGATCGTAGAATCTCCTGTAATAAATAAATATCTTCCTTCAACTTTCCCCTCGCTCACAGTATTCACCTTGTCAAGAGTGTGTGAAGACGGGCCTCTGTAACTTTCCGCTGTTATATAATCATCTATTCCTTCTTTTAACAGAAGATTATTAGCAAAAAGGACGCTACACACTCTAAATAAATTCTTAAATCACGAACAGCTCTTTTGAATCATTGTACAGTGCAGTATTAAAAAATTCATTAATTCTTTTATCATAGAGGACGAAGTTGGTCATGTTGGTTTAAAGATGGCTCCCATATTTCGATGCTAAAATGTGTCCCTCTTTCACTCGGCAACAACATGAGGTGGAGTTGATTTCTCCCTTTTTTCAACCAGGGATTCCTTAGGTCGGCCACACCCGTGGCGTTCAAAGCTTCAAGTTCCCGCCAGCTCGCTACCAGACAAAGAAATGCACGACCCCTTGATTACCAGTCCTTGGTTTATATCCCTGTTGGGTACAATATCTAACAGTGACCTTTACAAGTCTGTCAGCACAGAGCCTGACCTGTTATTGTACCTCGGAACTCTTTGGACTTTTTTATTTCCACGTTAACGGCAGCATTTAAGCATTCAGTTCATGATCGTTGAAATAGCCGGGAACCCAATGATCGGAAAACCACACTTCATCTAGCTCCACACTCGGAACATTTCGAGGAACTGTGCTGAGTACAGTAAGACATAATAAAGAAATACAATCGAGTGTTTGCCTTGAGACGAGATGTACACAGAGAAAAATAATATAAGCATATCAACATATTCTGCGATTAAGAAATTAAATAATATTATTTCAATCTAAGATTAGCATCAAAATTCCTTGGCCTCAAGAATAGATAGCCATCACTCATAATGTTTTCAGAAAAATAAATCCAAGTAGAATTATGCGACCAGCCAAACTTATTCGACTACTAAAGGTTAAAATTATGGCCACGGTGTAGAAATTATAACAAAAGAAAAACCATACTGCTGGGGTGGTAACACATTCACTGACCTCGTGACCTGTGCTTGAAGACTTGATTTGTGGCAGTAATTTAGTTCGTTGTATAATCTCCCACCAGAGAATATCATGTGTCGTTCCAGCTAGGGAAGTTTACGATACGATTAAATAAACTTATCGATCTCATTAACTTAAGTGCATTGTTATTACACAATATTGTTGTCAATATAGCTTTTCATGTAGCCATTCAGTCCCACTGTGAATATAGAAGACCGGTCTGTCTCTTGAACAACGAGGTTGGCTGGTCAATGGCCATCAGATTTATCATGGGGGCAACGGTCTCTAATGGATGGGCCTAGGGTAAACCTCATAATGTTGGTATTAAGCTGAGCGATACACACACGCATATTCGAGATTATTGTGCATCCAATTTATGTAAGAACAGCAACAAAGAGTGCAGTAACAACAAAACTCGTAATCGGTAACGGTTAAAACTAACTGACTGTATAATTTAAATTAATTAAAGACAAAGCGCAAACCAACAAATCCGGTTATCATTTTTTTAACGTAATAACGATCACTTTAGAAATTTTCGTACTGTAATTTAATTCAAACTGCTAGTGCCATGTCTAAGTTACTATTTCATTCTGGAGCCTTGGGAAATACTCACATTGAGATTCAATTAGTGTAATATTCATATTACTACTACTACGTCCGACTCGTTGGCTGAATGGTCAGCGTACTGGTCTTCGGTTCAGAGGGTCCAGGGTTCGATTCCCGGCCGGGTCGGGGATTTTAACCTTCATTGGTTAATTCCAATGGCCCGGGGGCTGGGTGTCTGTACTGTCCCCAACATCCCTGCAACGCACACACCACACACTATCCTCCACCACAATAACACGCAGTTACCTACACATGGCAGATGCCGTCCACCCTCATCGGAGGGTCTGCCTTACAAGGGCTGCACTCGGCTAGTAATAGCCACACGAAATAAAAAACTACTACTACTACTACTACTAATTATTATTATTATTATTATTATTATTATTATTATTATTATTATTATTATTGTTGTTGTTATTATTATTATTATTATTATTATTATTATTATTATTATTATTATTATTATTATTATTATTATTATTGCCTTCTTCTTCTTCCTCCTGAAATTTTCCCGAGTTTTACGGCCTGATACCCTTCCTGACATATGTCCCAACTAGAGGGATTTATTAACTATAGCGTGTTTCTCTAGTTGCTGGAAGTGTGATTGATATGTTGAATGTTTCTGAAGTGCATTGGGGAAACATAAAACCGCGCTCCCCGAGTCGGAGGAAATAATCAGACGCGTCTAATATATCCGTCTCGATCAGGAACTGAACTCAGAACACTCTGCATCCAACGAGCTGTATAATAATAATAATAATAATAATAATAATAATAATAATAATAATAATAATCCGATCACTGTGAAACTGTGTGCAGTTTTATCTACAGGAGATGTTGGAAATACACTGCTGAGTCCTACATACATATCTGAAAACTTTCTAGAAGACGCAGTTGCCGTGACTTCTTGAAACCAGCCCTCTTGAATTGCATCGCTCATTGAGTATGGCACGAATTATATCAGGGGTAACGTTCTGCATTGATGGTGTTGTGGGATAAAATTAGTCCATTAACACTCTGATGACTTAATATTCACCATAGCTCGTTCTTTGGATCGTATAAAGACAATTCCTTCCATCGTGAGTGTCGTCAGTGTTCCAGACATGATTATTATGATTGTTAACCTATCTGGGCAGATGAAACCATTGTGTGATTCCTAAATTTTCTCTACACATTTACTTCTAGACACTCTGTATTTACCTCGGCGTGGTTAAATCTATTTTCCATTCGAATCGTTTTGTAGGCAAAGATTATTATTATTATTATTATTATTATTATTATTATTATTATTATTATTATTATTATTATTATTATTATTATTATTATTATTATTATTATTATTATTATTATTATTATTATTATTATTGTTCCAAGTGGAAGTGCAAGTTACAAGAACCTAATATGTCGGCGTTGGAGAGAACAATCGGTCGCCTTCCTGGACAACATTTGGCATGTACTGCTCACCACGGCGTTTCCATACACCTTGACGTCCATCACGCTGTGTCCGGGTAAATCCGGACTCGTCTGTGAACAACACACGTCTCCATTGGCGAAGTTGCCAGTTGACGTGGGTACGGGCAAACAGAAGGCGAGCTGCGCGATGTTGCTGCGTTAACCGGGGCACTCGAACAGGACGTCTGGGTCACAAGGACACTTCTCTTAACCTGTTCCTTACTGTCTGGTCAGACACCGTGACTCCAATGACCCTCCTGAAGTCTTGTTGCAGTTCTTTGGCAGTTGCTGAACGACGCCGCAACGCACAGATAGTCAGATATCGGTCATCCGGTGGGATTGTCATGCGTTCACGACCTTGTCCAACCCTCCTTGTGAACTGGCCTGTCTCACTGCAGCGATTCCACAAGCGTTGAATAACTGACGGAGAGACATTGAGATCCATAGCAACACGACGAAAAGTCCATCCTTCCTGGATCAAAGTGACAGCCCTTGCGACTTGAACCTCGTACAGATGTCCCATGGGATGTGCTGGTTGACGTAAAATGTGCTCATATGACCGCAGTAGTCTGTGAACCTCACAACGCCGCATGGACGCACCGCTATTCACCTTGGTTTGAGGGATCACCTGACATTCTGCAGAAGTTGTGTGGTACAACCTGGGGTGCTTCTGCAACTACCTTGAGATGTTCTGCCCTTGGTTTAGTTTTCTCTGCGGCAGAATATTGTGCTCCTGTGTGGATCAACAGCTGCCATGTGAAACTTGTGGACACTCAACTCAAAAATACAATGAGGATTATTTCAGGTGTAATAAGATCAACTCCTACCCACTGGCTTCCTGTCTTGAGCAACATCATGCCTCCTTCATTCCGTAGAGCACAAGCAATGTTGAGAGAATACTCCAAGATAAATGAGAACCCTGACTTGCCCATCCACTCCAATATTCTTGACCTTCAGAGGAACCGGTTGAAATCTAGACATCCGCCAGTTAAGTTCGCACAGAAGCTCATAGAAGACAATTTCAACCCCTATGCCCAATGGAAGGAAGATTGGATCTCAAAAACAAGTGAACTTGGACCATCCTTAATAGGATTCGATGTGGTCATGGTGTCTGTGCTGCGTCCCTGTATAAATGTGGAAAGATACAATCCCCCGAGTGTGACTGTGGTGCTCCTTTTCAAACCGTTTTTGTATGTTTTTTATCTTTAGTAACACTTGAAGTTAAAACAATATGGGAGGCTATTTTGTTTGGTGAGATAGTTGACTTCTCTCTACCTCCTGTTGGTAAGGCACCAGGTTTGAACTACACATTTTTGTACCCCTTTTACTAGAATACCTCATTAGAATTTGAACTAGAAATCTTGGGATACGGAGGTCGACGCAGTACAACTGATCCACAGAGCGAGCTACTTACAACTTGAGGAACTTTCATGTCTTGAAGGCTTCAGAGTACTCGGAAGAGGTTGGAGAGGTACGTTTAAGTATCTTTAGGTACTTTTTCACCGTTCAAAAAAATTAGGGGGACATGTTTTGTAACATCTGGTATGTGAACGTTAATTTGGTAGATGGGGTTCTAATGGTTGTACAGTATACCTTGAATTCTTAGCTACTCAGGGTATGATGTAGATATTGATTCCCTTAGGGAACCTAAAATATTTGTCCCGAATGGGTAAATTTATAATACCAATATAATGGTATTACTCAGGGTATGTCAAATCGAAGTTATACTCCATGTGTAGCCATAGACATGCATTAAAATGTTGTTACGACTCCTAATCTTTGCTGCTGTATTTACTAGATGTTGCCTGAAGGAGAGTGTCCGATCTAATGTTATACCTAAGTACTTTGGGTAATTATTATGTCTGAGTACCTTACCGTTAAAAGACACTTAGAGAGTACAGTTTGCCATTTTGTTATTTAGATGAAAACAGGACAGAACAGTATTGCTGGTGTTTGGTTGGAGTCCCCATTTCCGAAAATAATCACTAAGAATGGAAAGGTCATCAGTTAAAATTTTCTAGATTTTCGTTGGTGGCAAATCTGATATATATAGATTGAACAGGAGAGCAGCCTTGAGGGAGACCATTGTTAAATCTTCTCAGCTTGCTACTCCTATTCCCTAGAACAACCTGAAAGAATGAGAACGATTGGTCTGTAGCTTTGTGGTATATCTTTTGGTTTGTCAGGTTTAAATATGGCAAGGATTTTAGTCTTCTTAAACTCCTTAGAAAGAATACCTGTCTGAAGTCCTTGCACTCACAACATGCATTGAAGCGGGATTTCAGCAACAGTTGAAAACCTCTGCTGTTTTCCCGGATCTTTCTGCTGCTTATGACACGGTTTGGAGGGAAGGGCTGCTGTATAAAATCAGCCTTGAGACCCCAAACGCAGTGGATTCAACACTAATCTCGGTCATTTTATACTATTCACTACAAAACTCCTTTCAGTGTACCGTCCCAATGGAGGACGAACGTGGACTTAAACGATATTCAGGGAGTCACAGCAATGAATTCGACATTAATATCAAATATTTTCTATTATTTTTAAATAATGGAAAATGTCATGCCCTCCCATTCCCCACCCCCAGCGAGGATTGGTGTTTTATCACCAGAGTATCTTTTTTTCCAGATGGTAAGTCATATATGTACCAAGTTTTGTTGAGAGCTATTTTGGAATATACCCACATACACCCATTTTTGACGGTTATTTTTACATTCATTTTCACCCCTTCTCAACCTCCATACTAATTGCGGTGAAGTACGACTTATCCATCCAGAGTGTCACAGTTCAACTCAGCGAACTCGTAAACATTAATATCAGTCATTTTCGTTTATTTTTATATTTCACCACCTCCACGAGGAGTGCCACTGGTGTTTTACACAATAGTATTTTTTTCACATAGTAAGTCATATCTGTACCAATTTTGTATGAGGCCTATGTTGGAAGAAACATACACAGAACGACGCCCGGAGTATCAAT
Source organism: Anabrus simplex (assembly GCF_040414725.1). NCBI lineage: Eukaryota > Metazoa > Arthropoda > Insecta > Orthoptera > Tettigoniidae > Anabrus > Anabrus simplex. The sequence goes on along the minus strand of NC_090271.1, from coordinate 193,124,012 downwards.
ATTCGTCTCACCACTCCACACTATTTTCGATTATTTTTACATCTCAGCCCTTACCACCCCACCCCTATCGTGCTAGGTCTACCATACCTCCTCGCAGTTTGTCTCATGATAGTAAGTCATAAGTGTACCAAGTTTGGCTGAAATCTCTCCCGTAGTCCAGAAAACTATGGATTCAACAGTAATATCGGCCGTTTTTAGTTATAATTATATTTCGCCCCCTTCCCAAGGGCTTCTAGGTGTGTCCTGCCCCTGCAGCATTTTTTGCAGATAGTGTGAATTTATTAAATAAATTTAGTATTGTACCAAGTTTAGTTGACACCTATCCTGGAATATGCATACAAACACCCAAAATCTCGGTCATTTGCACATTTTCTTTTCTTCAACCCTTGTCACAACCCTGCTTACTGGGGCTCAACTTGGACTTAAACGACACCCGGAGTGTCACTATTTATTTCAGCCATCCCGAAAAGTATGGATTCGACAGTATTTTCGATTAATTTTATGTCTCACTACCCCCCCCCCCCCTCGCCAAGGTCGCTGAACTCACTTCAATAAGGAATACTACGAAATTCTTATCTCTTAATGCTGAACATGGACTTTTAAAAGTCCGGAGTGTCACTATACATCTCAGCGACCCCTTAAACTATGGATTCGACACTATTTCCGATTATTTTTATATATCATTCACTCCTCGTCCCTACCACCCCAAAGGGTGATGAACATGGACTTCAACAAATTCCGGAGTGTCACTATTCATCTCAGCCACCCTGAAAATGATGAATTCGGCTCTATTTTCTATTCTTCTTCTTATTACTTACTTACTTACTTACTTACTTCCTCTTCATGGATTAGGCTAATAGCCTGTTCCGACCTCAAATTTCATTCCATCTCTTCATAGGACGACCAATATCTCTTCTTCCCGTAGGATGGTATTCCAGGGCAAGTTTTGGTATTCTGTCGTTATCCATTCTCAGAACGTGGTTTTTCCAATTTATCCTGTTTTGGAATATTCTTTCATTCATTGAGAATATATTTAATTGTTGTCTTATCTCTTCATTTCGTATTTTATCTTTTAGGGAGTATCCTTTCACTGATCTTAGGAATCTCATTTCAGATGATTGTATTTTATGCCTATAGCTTGTTTTATCCACCTATGTCTCGCTTCCATATAACAAAGTTGGTACAGCCATAGTCTTATAGAATTTAGGTTGAGTATCTTCTCTTACTTTTCCTTTCAGTGTTCGGCGAATTGTCCCACACATATATGGAAACCGATGAAGCTTCTTCTTCACCTCGTCATCATCATTACAATATATTTCAGAACCAAGGTACTTCAAATTTGTGACTTGTTCTACTGGTTGATTGTCAATTATTATCTTCGCTCTGATAGGAAATTTCCCTTGCCACGCTATAACTTTGGTTTTTGTTCTGGATAGCCGAAGATTATAACTTTTACAAATGGTGTTTAACTGATGTATTGATTTCTGGAGTTTATCTTCATCATCCCGCAGGATAAATTGATCATATGCAAAGAGCATAGTATTCATGTATGTGTTTGTGTTCAATTTTATTCCAGAGTGCACAATTCGTTTCCAATTTCTGATTACTTCATCTATATATATATTGAATAGTGTTGGAGAGAGGCCGCATCCCTGACGTACCCCTTGATTAATTAATATTTCTTCCGTTAGTTTGTATCCTAGATCTAACATAATTCTCGTCCTTTTGTACAGACTTTGGATAACTTGAATAAGATGTATCCATTTTTTACCATTATATTCCATAACTGTTCTCTATCTACCCTATGAAAAGCCGTTTCATAGTCGACAAAAGCGACATAAGTATTCAAGTTAAATTCTCTTCTCTTCTCCAGTACCTGTTTGAGGCTAAATATATTATCTGTACAAGATCTGCCTTCCCTAAATCCACATTGTTCTTACAATAAGAGATTGAGTGCAATGATTTTAAGTCTATTATTTATTATTTTAGCATATGTTTTATAGCCAACATTTAAAAAACGTATTCCTCGATAGTTACTGCAAAAACTTTGATTTCCTTTCTTGAAAAGTGATATTATTTTAGGTTTTCTCCATTCTTCGGGTATATTTCTTCTTTTCCAACAAAGATTAATTAAATGTAACATTCTAAATTTAAGAATTATCCCACCATATTTGAACAACTCCATATTTATGTTGTCTAACCCTGGTGCTTTTCTATTTTTGAAAGATTTCAGAACTGTGTTAAGTTCTTCTATATATTAGGTCAATTCCTTCAATGGTGATATCTATATCTTGATCTTCCTGACTCTCTCCATACTCTCCGTTATACCACAATTCTTTGTAGTGTTGTATCCATGATTCTTCTTCGATTACATTTATATTAGCAGTTTCTCTTTCATCACCGTTGAGGTGCTTCATTAACTTATATGCCATCTCTTGCCTACCATGGATATCATCTTCTATTGAGTTTATTAACCTATCCCATGATTCTTGCTTGAGTTTTCTCGTTAGTGACTTGACCTTGTTCCTGCTGTTTTTATATTCTTTCTCATTTTGTGAGGTGCGATGCTGTATCATTTTCAGGTATAATATTTGTTTTTGCTTGACGGCTTCTGAAATTTCTTTATTCCATATTTTAAGCCCAGTTTTTCTCCTAAATTTCTTCTTCATTCCAATGGCTTCATCTGCTGCCCTCTGAATTGCTGAGGTTATGATTTCCCATTCTTTGTTAATATCAGTACTTGTCGGAATATGACCTAAATACTGTTGCAGCCGATTTTGATGTAAGTATTTTATTCCATCATCCTGTAGTAAATATACCTTATAGATCTCTTGGTTTCTGTGTATATTTCTATTGAGCCTTTTCCTCCATTTAGCAAGAATTATGATTTTTGCAATGACCAGATAATGATCTGTATATAAATCGCAGCCTCTATGTACTCTGACATCTGTTACATCTGGGCCTAACTTTTTATTGACCATTATATAGTCAATAATTGATCGCTGTCCTCTTGCAGTCCATGTGAATTTATGTATGTCTTTCTTCTCAAAGAAGGTGTTAGTAATTTTTAATTGATTATAGGATGAAAATTCTATCAATAATTTACCATTTTCATTCAAAGTTGGTTCACCTTTATTTCCCACTATTTCTGCAATTGGTTTGTTCCCTACTCGGGCATTGAGTTCACCAGCCAGAACAACAAAGTCACTTTTACATGTGTTATCGAACACTGATTGAAGAACTTCATAACACTGTTCAGATTCTTCCTGTTTGTTTTCTTCAGGAGCATACACGGCTACCCTCTCTCTACCTTCAACCTCAGCACCAAAATCCTTTCATTTATAATGGTGTAGCTTTCTATTTTGTTTTTCCACTTCCTGTCTATTAATGTTGCGACTCCTGCTGCAGCTCTTTTATCCTGTGTAACTCCGCTATAAATCATAGTGTATTTATCAATTTCTTTTTTTCCTTGTAATTTCTTTTTTGTCTTAGTAATTACAGCAACATTGATTTATTTCCTAGCCAGCTCTCTGTCCAGTTCTTCTTATTTGCCTTTTATGCCTCTCACGTTCCAAGTTCCCAACTTTAATGTATCTCTAATTCCAAATCGTTTGGCCTTTGATCTTGCCTTTGTCATCATCATAGAATCCGTCCGGTTATTCATCTGAGATTTATGAGTGAGGTAAGTTTTTAAGTGGAAGAGTTAAGAGCCCTTCGCACAACCCCCAACCTGGAAGACCAGGGACTCTTCTGTAGGGGTTACCATACCTTAGCCGAGGGAACCAGTTTTAAGGAGCCAGGTACTCGCCCTAACCCATCCCCATGAGGGGTAGAATTTGCTGGTTACATTGACAGATGGACTGTCAACTAAAGCATTTCTTGAGTTTTAATGGCAGCACTTACTCGACATCAGTTCAACCCCCAAGACTCATCAACCAGCCATTGACCCTCCTCCTTTACCGGGCTTGGGACCGGCACTAGGAAATCCGAGTCATTCCTAGTGGCAGAGTTTTCTTCTTCTTATTATTATTATTATTATTATTTCTCACTCCCCCTCGCTCCCGCCCCGAAGGGGACTGAAATTCTACTTTAAAATCCGGAGTGTCACTATTTATCACAGCGACCCCGAAAACTATGAATTCAACACTATTTTCGATTACTTTTGTAACTTGGCCCCCCACCTATAGACCTATAGCTTACATAGACTCGCCTTTGCTCATTGGGAACTCCCAGTTGCTCTTCGTTAGGAAGGGGATGATAACTCTTGTCATTCCATTGTTGATATTCTATATTTTTAACAGTTTCTTAAATATTTTACACTTGTAATACACAGCTACATTCTTCAAAATGAGCAGACCTATCAATGTTCGTACTATGACATGAAAGTACATCTCGATCACGGCATGTTGGATTACTATTTCAAAATAATAGGCATAAGAATGCACCTCCTATCAAGAAAGGTACTTTGTAAGTCAATGGGGCGTGTTTTCGTCCTCCTATATACAGCAAATATTATCCTCATCACGACGCGCAGGTCGCCTACGGGTGTCAGATCACAAGACCTGCACGTGGCGAGCCGAACATGTCCTCGGGCACTTCCGGCACTAAAACCATACGCCATTTCATTTAGCGGACTATGGTATAGCGTAAGCTGCTGTCGCCTAGCGACAATCTGTCCATCAAGTCGATCCAATCTTGGTGCGACTTTGCAATTTAATAAAATTACTCATAACAATAAAACTACCTCACCGATTTCATTCAAACCACTTCATAATCCCTTTCAGACGTAAGAAGAACAAGTTGTGAAAATTTCAGCGAAATCGGTCCAGTAGTTTTTGAGTCTATTAACGTCAAATATACCAACATCCAATTTTATCTATATAGATTCTGTTTTTCTTTACCTGATAAACCTACTCGAGAGCTGAATTCGTGGATAGGTATTCCAGTAGTGAGCGTGAATAGACGTGCGAGTGTGTTAAGATATGACTTAATACTGGTGCTGTTCCTTTCTTTGCGTTACGTGCTATCGTTAGAATGATGGACGACCGACGTAGCGTTATCGCAGTCAGAAAGTGGTCAGTGCCAATTTTCCGTTATTAACTTATCTTAGTATTTCCACCTATCGCTTTGCATTGTCTCCATAGTCTAAGGAAACAAACTGTACTTTCATGATTAGAAGAAATGACTGAAAAATAGGTAGTTACATTAGTGATATTTATGTCTTTTCTTCGTATTCAATGTGTTGTGTTCTGTTGCCATTTACCTGTTACTTAGAGCACTTGAGTTTTCAACAAGAAATATTAAGATAAAAGAAATATTAATATCTCAACTAAGATATCTCCATTTCTTCCAAACAATATCCCTTTGAAGAAATTAGGTTTTGGGGCACTTCGATGGGTGACGTCATTTCTGCCTTCTCGTGAAGGTGGTCACAGTTATATTACCTGCCAATGCTGGTAGTCATATTTCTGTGATTCGATTCCACGAAAACCCACAGATCCATATCTTTAATCCTGATAGTATCAGTCGCATAAAAATGCAAGCTAGCTTGCTTACGTTTAGAAATTCAGTTGTTCTTTTACGGTTGTTTCGTGTAAGGCACCACCAATGAGAGGTCGAAGTACTTACTTTGAAGCCTGTCCGATAACTTATGCGTAATTGTACTTGTATCTTCTTCTTATTATTCCTCTGCTGCTTATTCTTCACCCTGACCTGTTGTGGGAGAAATATGTATCACACGTGTGAACTTGTCCTGTTTTACGAACGGATACCCTTCTTGAGGCCAGCCCTGCGTTGAGAGATGTGTTTATTACTGCGTTACGTGCCTACCTGGTGTCGGTATCGTGGTGTGTGTATCAAGTGCTGTGCATTGAAATAAACTTCCAGTCCTCCAGCCAGAGAAATTAACCAGACGCGGCAAACATCCCCGATCCGGCCAGAAATCGAACCCAGGACCTCTGAAACGAAAGGCCGCCACGCTGACCACTCAGCCCAGAAGGCAGACATGGTTATTATTGTTATCATGATTTTAATGAGTAGAGGATATTTGTTTAAATATATTCGAGTATACCTTTCTAATCTGTTGGGCCACGATTGGGAAGGAAGCAGCCGTAGCCTGTTTTCTTCAGGTAACATGAGAAGACACCTTTCCAAAAACTGACAGTCGGATCTTCTTGGTTGAATTTCGGAGATCTTAATCATCCGGCTCCTGGTCCCAGGGCCTCATAGTAATTGCTGAGTCGAGAAACAAATGAAAGATAACTGAAGGGAAACACTTATCCGAAGATGGGAACCGCTTTTATTCGGCATTATCATTAAAATTAATTAATACCGAGCGAGTTCGTCATGCGGTGAGGGTCGCGCAGCTGTAAACTTGCATTCTGGAGATAGTGGGTTCGAACCCCACTGTTGGCAGCACTCAAGATGGTTTTCCGTGGTTTCCTCGATTTTCACAACAGACAAATGCTGGGACTATACCTTAATTAAGGCCATAGTCTTTTCCTTGCCAGAATTATCCCTTTCCTATCCCATCGTCGCCATGAGACCTATCTATGTCGGTGCGACATAAAGCAACCTGTAAAAATAAGGTAAGATTTTTTTTTGTGTGTTTGTAGTTATAAAGAGGTAGAGAGAATAATTCGACCTTCAGCGTACTGGATTACTCTGATTTCATTGTTGCAAGTCTGAATAAAATGCATGCTATCAATGAGAGTGGAATTAGAGCAGATATCTTGTAAATATAAAGAAGACTGTTTCTCAGTGCCCCTCGCATTTAACTGACTGGCCTTCGTGGATTTTGTTGACTTTGGCTCCGATGAAAAGAGAGATAGATGCCTTTGCTCCCGGTGGCAGCGTAAGTTACCCCGACCCCGATTGTATGGTCTGATGGCCTTATTTCAAGGTCAGATACACTCCCTCCAATCAAAGTAGAAAACACTGCTTCTCTGTCGTTGAATTACTAATATATATTTCTATTTTACTGCTTGTCCTACTCCTTTGGATATCTGGTCCACGCTGACCCACATTCCTTTACTGAAATTATTTCATCTTAGTTAAAATAACGCAGACGCAGATTCCTGTGATTATCGCTGCAATGACCTATTCTTACTCTTGTGCATTTTCAAGTATTAGAGGTAATGTTGTCATCACTTCTATGAACTTAAGAATCATTATATAAATTGTATATAATTTCGTAAACCACACCGCCACTGGCTCGGTCAAAGCTACTTTATCAAAACCGCGTAGCCGAATATTTTGAGAATACTTTATATTATGAATTAATGAACCAGCACATATAAACAAAAGGGCCTTAAATAATGCACTGGCTCTGTCCGGATGATAATCTCACTCCTTGTTTCTTTGGAACTTACACAACTTGTTAAGATGACGTATGCGACGCTATGGTCGATAGTTCTCTGTTCTGTGGACTAATTAAAAAATGTAATGGTCTCTAGCGAGAATATGTTCCAGGAGCGTTCTACAAATGTGGTCTGTATTAGGTTAGTGGTTCCCACTATGAAATCAAATTGAAATTTCATGGACCTCCTTTGAGTTTTGATTGAAAACAAACAGATATATGTATGTATGTATGTATGTATGTATGTATGTATGTATGTATGTATGTATGTATGTATGTATGTATGTATGTTCAGTTATTAGCCCTAAGGTTGGTTCGATCCTCAACAGCTCTGTCATCAGCTAGCATAGATGGCCTAGGAATCACTAAAGAGGCGTACTAGGGAAATGAGTGTGGTGGTTTTCCGTTGCTTTCCTCGCTGAGCCAGAAGTTGCTATTACATATCAGTGTGCCAAGCCCACTGAAATGCATGCATCAATTGACCCAATGAGCAACATTTTCACACCATTCATAGCAGAGACTGGTTGCATAAGGAATGACATTACTAGCATCGCTCATACCTCAGTCATTTTCATATTGTCAAAGCCAAGGATAAGACTGAGACAGGTCAATGAAAGTAACAAAATTGCTCTAGCTTATACCAGAAGATATAATGTACTGAAAACACTAAGTCCCGCCAGCAAAGGCATACATATCTTAATTAAAATGTATTAACATCAAAAGGCAAAATTATAACAGTGATATGTAACACCGCTTAATGTGAACAGAGAAGCTGCTTCTGAACAATAAGCTCTCAAATTGTGGGTTTAATATCTCAGAATTTAAGAACAAAACTTGTAGTTTATTTGTTTACTTTAATTTCGTGTAATATGTGACATGGGAGAATACTATTTCACACAAATAAGAGGTGGGGAAAAAAGTTAAGCAATTTAAATCTTTAATTGAGAGCTCAGGATGTACAATCAAAGGTCTGCTACTTGTAATTTTAATGAACTGTCAGTTGGAAGATCTGTCAAATAATCTTCTTGTACTTTAAAAGAGAAGTTGGTTAATAGCTTGTAAGCAAAATGGATTCATTTTGGACATGTCACTTTTATCTTTCACCGGGAAATACTTGCATTCTTTCGAAATGGGACTTACCAATGTGAAGGATCTCCTTTGGGACATTTTCTCCTAAGAAGTATTATTATGTCGGATCACAGACAACAATACCACTATTAGACCAAGAGTCTTTTAGATTTTAAAATTATAATTATCTATATATATATATATATATATATATATATAATAAGAGTTTTGTCTGTACATTGCTCAGAATTTGAAAAGAATGGTATTTCTGTATCGGTCATGTCCATAGTAACAAGGAAATGTACTTTTTACTTTTCCATAATGTCTGTCTGTCTGTCTGTCTGTCTGTCTGTCTGTCTGTCTGTCTGTCTATCTGTCTGTCTATCTGTCTGTCTGTCTGTCTGTCTGTCTGTCTGTCTGTCTGTCTGTCTGTCTGTCTGTCTGTCTGTCTGTCTGTCTGTCTGTCTGTCTGTCTGTCTGTCTGTCTGTCTGTCTGTCTGTCTGTCTGTACACGCATCACTAGAAAACGGCTAAAGAGAACTGAATGAAAATTGGTATGCAAAGTCGGAGAATAAGTCGCTACAATCTAGGCCATAAATAATGTTATTCACACTGATGGAAATGGTAGTTTAGGGGAAGGCCGAAAAGTTAATTTTCAATTATTTATGTTATTAGTGGTCTCATTTTAATAACAATTGGTATGCAAAGTCGCGAAATAAGTTGTTACAATCTAAGCTATAAATAATCTTATTCACGCTGAGTGAAATGGTAGTTTAGGGGAAGGCCTGAAACTTAATTCTTAAATATTTACATTATTAGTGGTTCTATCTCATTGGAAATTGGTATGCGAAGTCGGAGAATGAGTCACTATAATCTAGACTATAGATTATTTAATTCACGCTGAGTAAAATGGTAGTTTAGAGGAAGGCCTAAAATTTAATTCTCAAATATGTATATTATTAATGGTCGTATCGATAAATACTACTTAACCAAAGTTATATATAATTAAATTTCCGACCATTTATGTCTTATACATTTTTACCGTACCGGCTATGGCAACACAGATATTCATGAATTTGTATTTTTGTTGCTAAGTCCATATCAACGCTGAGTCGCGAGAAAATGAGTTAACAGAATTTAATGAAAATCGGTATTTAGAGTCGGGGAATAAGAAACTACAGTCTAAGCTATAAACAATTGTATTCATTCTGGATGAAACTGTAGTTTAAGGGAAGGCGCTTAAAATGTAATTTTTAAATACCTATGGTATTGGTTCTATCGAAAAGTACTACATAACAAAAGTAATAGAGAATACAATTTCCATCACTTATGTTTTATTCAGTTTTAACGTGCCGACTATGATAAGAGTGGTATTTCGGAGTCGGAAGAAAACTCGATGTGAAGGCTTGCAATATCGAAAGGTCGTATCATTCATCAACAATTACATTACATTGACCATTGTTTGTTGTGATGTTCTTTGTCTCTTATGCTGCCTCTCAACTCCGATAGTTGGGATTACTGCTGCGTACCGAGTATAATAGCCTGACTGAATATTGGCGGGAAATAGCCGGGGAGTTAGAAAACTTTCTTCTTTAGTATGCCATTCCCTTGGTTCCTACATTTTCTTATACAACTGGTACGTAACACACTGGTTCATCATAGTATTCCAGCTGTTCGATCCGTACTCTGACGCGCTGTTTTGAATGAGCAGTGGGCATACTTAAGGCAGAGGCTCACTTAGTTGAGTAGTAGTAGTAGTAGTAGTAGTAGTATGCATTGGTCTTGAATAACAATTAGGGCTATTCCAATTATAGCACCACAATTCACTAAATAACTCATGACTCAACCCTGAAAAGAGCCGCTTCTTCCTCTTCATTTTTATTACATTCTAAATTCATTTTATCCCAAATTAGCAGTGAAGAGGGGGTTTTTCTTCTGGATTGGAGGAAAAATTTGCCTCCACATCAGATAGATTTTTCCGCCACCAGTGTAGTGAAATGATACTTTCCGACTCATCGGGTACTCCTAGGAAACAGATTAGTAAAAGGGTATAGTTTTTGCCCTGGGAATCGCCACTATTCGACCCCCTTCCCGTCGAAGAGGGACGAATAATGTTCACGGATCACGGTAGTCTGCGGCTTGGTCATTCCAGCTCTGGAACTTTGGATTGTTCGATCGGCAGCTTAGTCCTGTTCGTTAAAACTGAGAAAATGTCTGGTTTTTCATTTGATCGAGTATTTCATATGAAAGCATTGCTTTTAATCGTGCCATTCCTACTGAGGTTATTGTAATGTATGTTCGTTTCAGTTGGGAAAACCACCAAGACAGTCTTTCTGAGGATTTAAAAAGGCAGGTGGAGAGTGAGTTTCTACCATTATAATGAAAGCGTCCCAACCTGATTGTGACTGATGGTATGCAAGCGGGTCTACCATTACAGTGAGAATTCCCTAACTCAGTCTTCATATGAGAAAAGATTTTTAGTGACTTCCCCGTCGGGTTTCTGGTGTAACGTTAAAAGCTATGCAATTTCATACAATCTTGCTCACAACGTACACACTACCTAACCTAGAATTCTGTATACAATGTAGCATTCCGTGGCGAAGCACGGGTACATCAGCTAGTAGAACATAAAAATATCCCAAAATAATGGTATATTTTTTAAGTGTCTGCGTATTCCATGAATCATTGCCGCGGACCCAAATTTGCGAGCCTCTGTATTAGACAGCGCCAATGCATTGAAATAACACTTGCATAATAAATTACCTAAAATTACCATCGTGAATATTTCCGAAGCGAGATGTGCAGTTGATGCCTTTAAACTGGAGTAGACAGCGTTCTTCTCAATTCTTCTCAATTCTCAATCCTAAGATTGGTTGGCAGCAATTCGTCTTCTCCACTCTTCTCTGTAATCCATTAATCTCTTCATTTCCACATATGAGCCTGTTCCTACGTCATCTCTGATCTGTCTTGAATATTGCAGTCTAGGTCTTCCTCTTCCTCTTTTACCTTGAATCATTCCTTCCATGACATTAACTATGAAACCATTGTGTCTATACCGATGCCAATTAATTGGTCTCTTCTCTTTCTTATTGTTGCTAAAAAGGATTTCTTTCACCTATTCGTCTAAGAACTTCTTCATTGGTGAGTTTTGCTGTCCATGAGATATTTTCCATCCTCCTCCAGCACCACATCTCAAATGCTTCCAGACGTTTCTTATCACCTGCACTAATAGTCCACAAGGCCACATTCTAGACAAAGCACTTAATAAATCTCTTCTTGGTCTCCACATTTAAATTCCTTGATGTAAGTAGTATCCTTTTCTTGTAAAAAGCAATCTTTGCTTCGAAAATTCTGCTCTTTATGTCGAGTGAACTTTTGCCATCTGGAGTGATTTTACATCCTAAGTAGGTAAAGATATTTACTTGCCTTAGTTGTATATCATTAATTCTGATGTCGACTGCAATATGCTGGCGGTTGCATACCATAATTTCGGTCTCTTTTGTATTTTCATGTTATACTTATCTCTCAGTATCTTATTCATTCTTATTAATGCACTTTGTAGTTTCTCTTCGTTCTCTTCTATGACAACTATGTCATCAGCAAATCTTATCACTTTGATTTCTACTCTATTTATCTTTATCCTTTCCATATCCTCTTTACATTCCTCAATGCCTTTCTCAATATACAGGTTGAGCAGCACTGGTGACAATTTACATCCCTGTCGTACTCCTTTCTTTATATAAGCCTCCCATACTGCACCATTTATGTTTATGATGCCTTTTTGGTTGTTATAGAGTTCATATACTATTCGTCTATCTCTAAAATCTAGACCAACACTAGTCATAATCTTCGTTAACATATTCCAGTTCACATCATCAAAAGCTTTTTCTAAATCCACGAATGCAATAAACAAAGGTTTCCTAACGTCTAGCATTTTGTCTATAACCTGTCGTGACGTTAGAATAGCTTCTCATGTGCCTCTATTTCGTCTAAATTCAAATTGATCTTCAGCGAAATGTGGTACAATTTTATTGCTTATTCGGTTATGTATTATTCTTGTCAATATTTTTGACATGTGCGCCAATAGACTCAAGGTGCGATGTTCTTCACATTTTAAAGTTCCAGGTTTCTTTGGTATAGAGATTATGAGAGACTTTTAAAAATCTTCTGCAGTTTCTCCGGTTTCATATATTTCCGTAACTTAATCAGTTTAAAAACATAGCCGTGTGTTTCGTCATCCAGTCTCTGTATCACTTCTCCAGTTATTTCATCGCATCCTGGCGCTTTATTAGGTTTCAATTCTTTCACAGCCTTAAGATATTCTTCTTTTGTTAAAGAGGGTCCCAGTTGATCACTTGCTATGTTGTCTCCATTTTCAAGGTCATTTATGTCAGTAGGATCTTCATATAATGTTTCTATGTATCTCTTCCATCTTTCTTCCACTTCTTTTCTCTCTGACAACAGTTTCCCATTTTCACTTAATATGCTGTTACTACGGCCAGTGACTGTTCTAAATTGTTTCTTAATCAATTCATAAGCAGTTTCCGTGTTTCCTTTCTCTATTCTTTCTTATATTTCTTTGCATTGTCTCATTATATATTCTTCCTTAGCCTTCTTTGCTTCTCTGTTGACTAGGTTTCGGAGTCTTTTATAGTTTCTGATTCCTTCTTCACTCTTTTAGTTTTTAAGTTCCCTCCTTTCCTCTATAAGTTCAGGCACATAATCTGTAACCCATGTTTCTCGTGCTTGTTTCGTTGTTTTGCCTATTACCTGATTTGCAGCTTCTATGATAGAGTGCTACCGGAGTGAAATGATGATATTTTCTGAAGTATTTGTACTGGATCCCTGCAACAAAAGCCATTGTGATTCTAATCGTCTCTACGTTTGTTTACTTTGTGTTAATAGGCATTGTTACCTTTAGAAACAACTTTCCCAGCATTTCAGGAATCGCTGTATGGTCTAAATTTTGAGTTCCATTCTGTGAAAGGATGTAGTAATTGTAGATCTCATTTCGGAAATATTTGCTACGATAGTTTTAGGTGATACAACCGGTGTAACATACATAAGAGATGGCGTTAAAGTATGAATATTGCAAGTGGAATTGGTATGATGTTCCCTTTCTCTTGTATAATTTGAAAAAAATTGAAAGTTGTCCTCAGGTCTGTGAATTTACATTTTACAAACAGCAAAACTTGTCACCCGGTGGAAACTTGCCGAAGGATAATTATGTACGGAATGTGTTTGGGATAACGTACCACTGTCTAAGTGCCCGGTTTTCGGAAAAATTGAGGTGCCAGAAGATTTGTACTGTATGAGTTGCTTTGATGTGCTGGTAAATATATCGACAAGAGGTTGGTGTGTTTGAGCACATATAAAAGTCACTGGACTGAACCAGAATCTAACCCGCCAACGTGATTCATAAAACCAGCGCTTTACCACCTGAGCCATTCACCAGGCACTTAATACATAATACAGATACAGAAGTATGAGATGGGCATGGTGAGGCTAAGTGGAGACAGGATAAATGTCAGGGATGCTTCGTACTGTATCATAGGATTTGACAGGAGGATTGTGTAGGACTTGCTCTAAAATTCTATCAGAGCCGGAGTTCATTATTGGTCTGAGCTCCATATCAGTGAAATACTATATACCGACCCAAAGTTACATTTTACCCACTAGTGCCAATTTGTTTCATATTTCTTTTGTTTATTTCTCATTATATGTCTTCCTGACAGTCAGAGAATATAAAATCGGAATATTATTATTGATATCCTGTTTGAACGACCCTAACCAGAGCGTAATTACATAATTTACAAATGCATTGCTGTGATATTTCTTGACTTAAACGAGATTAATTCTTGAGGCGTTATGATTCATGCAACACTTAGCATTCTACTAGCACAGAATCTTCAACATGTGGCAACATTGTGTAGATGATTATGTCAGCAGCCAAAAAGTTAATTTATTTTCTACGTTGTCATCCAGCTTCACTAAATTAGTTTTAATTACTTCATTGTCCGCCTCCGTAGCGTAACGGTTAGCACTATTAGCTGCCGTCCTCGGTGGCCCGGGTTCGATTTCCGGTCCTGCCAGAAATTTAAGAATGGCAGGGGAGCTGGTTTGATTTTGAAACGGTACATTCAGCTCATCTGAAAAGAGGTCCGACTCGTTGGCTGAACGGTCAGCGTTCTGGCCTTCGGTTTAGAGGGTCCCGGGTTCGATTCCCGGCCGGGTCGGTAATTTTAACCTTAATTGGTTAATTCCAATGGCACGGGGGCTGGGTGTATGTGTTGTCTTCATCATCATTTCATCCTCATCACGACGCGCAGGTCACCTACGGGTGTCAAATATAAAGATCTGCACCTGGCGAGCCGAACCCGTCCTGGGATATCCCGGCACTAAAAGCCATACGACATTTCATTTCATCTGAAAAGAGTTGCACCACCTCGGGATGAGGACACGAGTTTCAATTACTTCATTCCCACTTATCAAGTTTGAGCCGCGTTATTATTATTATTATTTTTAGATTAGCTTACAACGTGCAAAAAAGTCATTGGCTCAGATCTTGAAAAATAAGTGGTCAAAGTTTTACCATTATATTAGGCCTATGTGTTTGTAATTTTCAAAACATTTACTGCATGAATGAGAAGGAGGTAAATTTCGTTAAACCTTCGGCGAATACGAGGATATGAGTTGTAAAAGTATATAAAGAGACGTGTATCATTATATTTTTAAAATCTTCGTAAAGTATTACAAGTTCCCATCATGACGAAGAGCACCGAATACGAAAGAAATCAATTATGTACGTAAATTGTTTTAAAGATAAGAGTTCGTGACCAAATCATTAAGAAACAGTTCTCACATCTCTTGAAGCCTATAATTTTCTTCCTAAATATACAAATAGATCCTATAAGTGTAATTACAGCATGTAAGGCAATAAAGACTTTGTTGATATTGATATGACTATAACTTGAAACAAATAATAATAATAATAATAATAATAATAATAATAATAATAATAATAATAATAATAATAATAATAATAATAATAATAATAATAATAGCTAGAAAACGTGCGAAACTTTCCCCTTTGCCCATTTTGTACTTTTGTAATAATTACTATTGAGCTTGATAGAATTACTTTTGGAAAACCGAAAAGAAATTCGTGTTTCAAACATGAAGGAGTAGTGGAACACCAAATCTGAACCTTTTCGAAAAATATTGAAGGTTAATAACGATGATAAAATAAATATTTCCCCGTAACGGAACGGTGGAGCTCGATTGTTTTCGGTAGGCCAAACGAGGCCAATAAAACGTATTTTCAGAAATATAGTCGACTTGATCGAAGCATCAAAAAACGGTTAAACCATTTGCGTCTCACCCTGTTTCGGATTATTTTTCCCCGTGTTGAGTGTTAACCGATTTTTGAATGTTTTACATCACCAAAATGAGGAAGGAAATCAGATGAGTAACGGAAGTTATGAGCCGTCAATCTCGGGACTCAAAATTTCCACCCGCTTTCTAGGCCGTTCGGTTAAGTCTACAAATGTTCGGGAATATTTTATAAACAGAATTCGATTTGAATTCCTATGAATTTATGTGCGTGGAATCCTAAAATGACGAATGTGTTTCTCGTGAGGATTCGTCCAACGGGGATGAAAGAAAAAAGTCGGAGAGGAATTAAATACTTCAATTTTCCACAACACATATAGAAGCGTATCCCTCGAAAGAGTACAGCCACAACCTCAGAGTTTGGCTGAAAATATGCGTCTCGGTGGGCACTAATTGGATAAAATTAAACTCTTGTATGCCTGAAAAGCGGCGTAGATGGAAAATAAAATATTTTCGGGAGGAAGTTCATCCTTCCCTTCGTTCGTTTTTACTAAGATTTTCTTAAAATAATACATTACCTAAATTCATCAAACTGGAGTGAAAAATCTTTCGATTGATGTATCATTCATACGTATTGACTGATTTTCGCGTAGATCTTTATCTCAGCAATAAAATATGTACGATAATAATAATAATAATAAATACATGAATAAGAATGAGAAGAATGTAATAATCTTGATTGTTATAAGACTCACTAACTACTTGGAGATGCCGAGGTATCGGAATCTTGTCCCTCAGTAGTTCTTTTATTTGTCTACTAATACAATAGTGCCATAATTGATTACCTACAATAGCAATACATTGAGCCGGGATCGAAACCACTAACGTGGGCAGAACCATCTGAGACACTCAGCTCAGCTCCGAAAACAAAGAATGCATCGTTATCATTATATTGAGCTTTTTATTATCACAAAAGAACATCACTCTTACTAAAAGGTTTCGTAGCATACGACTTTTAGAGTTGTGAGTGTCTGAGGACATGCTCGGCTCACCTGGTGCAGATCTTTCCAATTGACGCCCATGTACAACCTGGTGTTGGATGTGAGGTGAAAATGAAGTAGGGAAAGGATGAAACGCGGTGTCGGCACACAGCTTACTCCTGCCGAATAACACCAAGGGGCCTGCTCAAGGCTTAAAGTCCCCATCCGACAGACGAATCACCATCACCGTCCTTCCAATTGAATACTGCGGAGAGATTTGGAATTTAATTCAGGCTTTTGGCACACAATGTAATGATTAGAAATTGTAAAACATCACCTCTCCTACCTTGCCCACCAACATTCTGATGGTGAAATTTTTCCACCAACGGAACTGAAACTGGCTAACTGCGGTGTCAAGTCATTAAAAACTTGATGCCTTAATTATCATGGCCGTGGGGCGGGATTACAAATTAATGATGTAACTTAACCGAAAAACACGATCATAATCTCTAGAAACCCTCCAATAGCAATGCCGGTAACTGGCATGACGGAGAATTCAAACGTAAACAACGATTAGTGTATTTTTGTGGGTATTGTACCTGTTTGCAAGGACGAATGCTGCCCATGCATAAGGCCGGCATTATATTCTAGTACAACGCGGTGGCATACTCAGCCGTATTGCGTGACTTTCATGGCTAGATCCCTACTTCTCATATTAGACAGTATCTCAGTTTGTCTCACGAGGCTGAGTGAATCCCGTTCCTTCCCTCAGTCCAGAAATTAAATCTTTCAACTAACCGGGAATCGAATCTGGAACACCCGGGAAGGAACACTACCTCTACACCATAGGACTCCAATAATGAACTTTCGTAGTCATTGTAAAAATCTTAATGTAGAAATGTAATATTATTTTCGGTCCAATGTCACGAATTAGTTGTTATTGTTACGCTGTCTGTCTATATCTAAGACTGATGGTTACCTGCACGTGATAAGGTAAATTAACACAGCTGCTCACGTGCAGACGTAACAGGTTGGATGGACGTCAACGTGGATTGCTAGAACATTATTACCATTGTCCCGCTGATTGAATTGTACGCAAGCCTGTCCCATTGTAACTGGAGAAACCGTGCGCCCGATCTACAGTACTGATCGCATAAGAGGGACACGTGTTCGAACCATCTAGATTGTCGGCTTTCTTGTGCATGACGTTGGAACATCTTGCGGACTGTGAGAGAAAAAGAGGCAATGAGCCATTGTTGTTATATTCCATGCGGTAACGACTACAATTCAGTGAAGCGTGCTAGTCCATAACTATTGAGCAGTAATGTTATCGTCTTTTACGCCCCGCTAACTACTTCTACGGTTTTTCGAATATGCCGATGTGACGGAATTTTGTCCCGAAGTTCTTTCAGATACCGGTAGATTTATTAACATGAGGCTGACTTATTTCAGCTCCATTATATACCAACGGACTAGGCCGGGATCGAACGCGCCAACATTAGCTCAGAATGGCGTTCACGAAATGAGCAAATTCTACATACCTTAGCAAAAACCCAAATACTCGAATTGAGCGACTGACCAAAAACTGCTTTTCCCAGTCAACACTCGAGTTGAGAGAAACTAGGCTAGATTACGTTAAATTATGTTAGGCTAGGTTTGGTCAGGTCAGGTTAGATTAGTTTAGGTTAGATTACGTGCGCAGAAGGGAACAGCCATATGACAGTAAGTATTCACTTCGGGATGGTGAAGATCTAACGTGCGTAATTACCAAGCATTATTCTGCATAACGATGGAAATCAGTGATATACAAAGATAGGCTCTACCTCTATACTTTCCACTTTGGCTCATTGTCGATTGAAAATTTCCGATTACGAATAAAATTGACATGATGGAGAGATACGAAGATTGAACGGCAGACGGGGAGGTTTCGAGGGGGTGAAATGGTACAGGACTAACCTAGGACAAGCAAGGAAGCATCCATTGTTTTAATTAAGGTACAGTCCCAGCATTTCCCTAGTGTGAAAATAAGAAATCAAGGAAGAAAATCTTCAGGGCTATCGACATAGAAGTTCGATCCCGCCACATCCTAAATAACGCATGCTGATAACTTCATGGCGCGAACCACGCAGCTAATTCGCCCCGTCTCTTTAGTCTAATGATACCCTCATTTTTGAACGAATGTTGGACACAGCATATTATTATTATTATTATTATTATTATTATTATTATTATTATTATTATTATTATTATTAAAAATATACAGCCTGTTTCCAATCATTCGACCGGGTCAGGAATGGAATGAATGGAGCCCCCATCTTGCGGCGAGGATAGGAATTTTGATGAATGCCGAAGGCTGTCGCACTCTTCCGGGGCAATGATTAATGATTGACAGTTGAAATAAAACGACATTGGAGTGTTGCTGGAATGAAAGATAACAGGGAAAACCGGGGTACCCGGAGAAAAACCTGTAACGTCTCCGTTTTGCCCAGCACAAATCTCACATGGAGTGACCTGGATTTGAACCATGAAACTCAGCGGTGAGAAGCCGGCGCGCTGCCGTCTGAGCCACGGAGGCTTCATTATTTATTATGTAGCTTTTTGCACACTTCCGTGCTAATAATATTCAAGCAATTGTAGAGACTTTAGGAAATCAAAGCACAATAAATTTTAATTTAAACTACATTTTTACGCATAATTTGAACCCGCAAATTTCCGAAATTTCATTCGTGGCAATGACCAGCGCCTTCTGTATGGTCTTAGATTTTGGTGTTGGCCTCCAACTTTTTCCGTCCTTCTACCAGAGTTTTAGGAATAGTAGTTGTACTCGAAAGGATGATTGGCACAATTTTATTAACACCTCTTCATAGTGCCTGTACCGGGCGGTACACCTCCACGCCGCTAATTCAAATATTGCGCCAATCGAAACTTCTCTACTGGAGAAACTTGGAACTTTAACTACTGAACTAATTCCACGGTTATTCAGAAGATGTCACTGAGTGTTTTTTATTTGACTTTTGTTTTTCAAGGATTAAGAGGTGTGGACAATCTCTAACAGATGTCTCTACCCAAAACTATGGTAACATACTCTGGTGCAATGGAATGAACTTTCTTGAAGAAATATTGTATTCCTAAGTTTTGTTTTTACTAAATTTTGTTCTGTGGTTTGTGGGTTGGCAATATAAATCCTTTCTTTCCGCCCGTTTTGAATGTAACCAATCAGGAATTTATGTAATTAATTTTCCACCAATAAGGTGTTTTTTCCTCTTCTTGTGTATTAGTTTTTGCTGTTATCCAATAAAAGCGAAAGGGTGTGTCTACTCATTCCTGAAAGGTCTCGAATGTTCCACGAGGGTATATAAACTGCTGATTTTCTTGTCTCGGTGCCACTGCAGTAACATCTCTGTTAGTGTGTGAATATGTAGCAGGGGGCGGGAAGCGCCTCTTTCTTCAAGCATCAGTTCTTCTACAAGGTAATGGCCGGTTAACATCTTCATTTCTTGCTAGCTCAGCAGTTTAACTCTCGGGGAGGGTTCGAAACCTTTAGTATGTAACCTACCTTTTTAAAATGTAAATTCTTTTCTGTCTATGTAAAATCTATAAATTATAAATCTATACATTACTGTAAAGCGGGGATAGAGAGTGCTTCACCCTCTCGAACTCCCCTTCATTTTTGAAAAGGAGGTGACTACGTTTTCATAACCGTTCTTCTCTTCTTTAATGTAGTAAAGTTTTCTCATACGTGTCACCTCCCTAGCTTGGGATTAGCCCCTGTATGATCGGCCTAGCGCCACATAGGTTTTAGACAAAACTTGGTGTAGGAGTGCAAGTTATCGCCTCCATTCATTTTGTATTTTGGGCCATTTACTTAACCCGTTTTGTTTTCCTTCCTGCGAAGGCCCAGTAGATTGGGTATTAGATACCCCTGTTTCACTGTATGTGTGCCTTGAGGGCAGTTAATGTAAAGTCAGTTTATGGCCTCTTAAATAAGCTTGAAGACTTTGAGAGCGCATCTGCTCTTTCTCGTGTGTGAAACGTGCCTCTAGGAGGCTTAACATGGTAATTGGGAGCAAGTGCTCCTTGGCATGATTGGGGTTTTCTGCCCCTTTGTGTGAACTGGGTACATTGGTAACGTTGGGCTCATAGCTCAATGATTGTTATTGTGGGGCTAGAAGCCCAGATCTTGTATTATCCCCTAACACTTATAATTTCTTTGTACCTGATTTTGGCTTGTTGTTGACTTGTTAAGTTTTCAAATTCTATGTCAGCACTGTTAAGTTTTGAAAACATAACCTTTGTTAAAGTTTTAAATTAACATTAATTTTGTAGTTGAGACCTATTCCCGCCCGCACCTTCTTTCACCTCTAACTACCACGGATATCTCCGTAACAGTGCCATAGTCTTTGAATTTGCTGATTTTCTCGGTATACTTTTCTGAATATGTGGTTAAGGCGAAGGAATCGACAGATGAGTAACCTCCTCACTGGCTTTCCACACAGGTGGTCACGGTTCAAATTCCGTCCTACGGATGTGGAAGTTTTGAAACAAAAATATTTGTATTTGGAATTCCAAGTAACCTGGAGGCCTCGTGCTGAAGATCATGACATCAGCAGTCACGAAAAGCTTGTAGTTTTCTTTGTTCTTTGTAGCGAAAGTGACTTAAACTTAACAGAAGACTTCGTTGCCTGCGGATATCTTAGGAAACAGTTCAGAACTGGTACAGTAGAATTATGGTTAATTTCTGTGTGGATTGCGTAAACATCAGTAATGGCTATTTCCTCAATTGGTTTATTTATTCTAGCACTAGATGTGAATGCGCGATATTCAAGCCACAGTACCTTTCCTAATTCTTCAAAGGAACATTGCCTTTGATGGTGTGTAGTTCTGTAGATTATCTCGCTGTATTTTAAGGACCCCAGAGTTGGGAAACTGGGTCAACTTAGACATCAAACGAACGATTTCCTCCAGCGTCACACATTCCCTATTAGATCATAATAAGCTGTGCTGAATGCATTTACGATTGTTCTCTACACTTCAAACCAAGTATATAATTAGACATGACGATTTTCAGAATTGCGGGGGCGTAAACGGAGCCAATTATTTCCCGGAAGTGCAGGATGAAGGTGTCTGGAAGATGTTTGGAGCATTTGTACAACCCAGGAGACATTTCCATATGAGGTTTGCGTATTCTCTCTTCTGAATTTCACTCAATAAATAAACTGTACTAATATTATAACAGGGGGAAAGTTTCCGATGCCTTTCTTAATGTTGAGGGTAATCTTCGGAATCAGTCAACCAATATTATTCATTCTTTGACCATTACCTAGAGAGCAACATTCTTATGTGTTATCGAATTAAGAAGGACAAGTCCACTTACACGGCATTCGTAGATATATAAATGGCATTCGATAGTGTTGACTGAACAAAGTTCTTTGAGACTGTGGCGGTGATTAGGTTCAGATACCAACAAAGAAGTATTATCTACAGTCTGTACACAAATCAGCCTGCAGTGATTATAATCGAGGGCTATAAAAGGGAAGCAGCAAACCGGAGTGAGACAAGGCTGCAGATTGTCCCCTCTTCTTTCCAATGTTTATCTGACCCCAACTTAGCAGGTTCGATCCTGGCTCAGTCCGGTAGTATTTGAAGGTGCTGAAATACAACAGCCTCGTGTCGGTAGATTTACTGGCACGTAAAAGAACTCCCGCGGGACAAAATTCCTGCACCTCAGCATCTCTGAAAATCTTAAAGTAGTTAGTGGGACGTAAAGCAAATAACATTATTGTTAGTTTTCATTGTTTACATAGACTAGGTGATAAAGGAAATCAAATGAAGAATCTGGAAAGGGAATCACAAGCCAAGTTGAGGAATCAAAACTCTGAAGTTTGCTCAAGATATTGTTATTTTATCCGTTTCTGCAACAGAATTGGAGAAATTGCTGAACTGTATGGACGAGAAGAGAAGAGAAGTAGAGGATGAAACTAAAGGATCCAAAACGAAAGTAACGGAGTACAATCGATCGAAGTCAGGAAATATTACATTAGGAAATGAAGTTTTAAAGGAAGTAGATGATTTTATTTTGATAGTGGAATAACTAATGATTGCAAAAGCAAGAAGGACATAAAATGCAGAATATTTCAAACAATGAAAGCCTGCTTTTTAGAGAATAAATTTTCATGCTTCAAAAAATTGATATAGGCATTACGAGGCTGTACTGAATACTTTGGTCTGGAGCATGGCATTTTACGAAGGGAATAATGGAAAACTAGCTCAGAAAAAAAGTAATGCTGAAGGTGAGATAAATAAAGAGATACTGAATAGAATTGGTGAGAGGAGAACAATTTCGCAAAATTTGAAAAAGTCATGATTTTGTTTGGCGCGACTGCATCCAATAAAGACAAAAATACGGATAAATTGTTAGCTTTATATAAAAAGATGCTGAATTCAGAATTTATAATGAATTTTTCTACCTAACTCTTCATATGTATTTTCTTCCTATCCCTCTAAGTTTTCCAGAAAATGTTTTCTGTCCTGCTGAATCATGATTTATCCCATAAAAGCCATAACGATCAGGTTAACTGTCAGCATAAAAAGTATCATGCGTGCAGAATTTTCAGTTAAAATTCCTGTAAAACTAGCCATATGCATTTTCATCGCAACTATAACTGTTTGCCAGATAATTACAATTTCATGTGTGACGGGACCCTTTCGAGCAGATGGCCCGTTGGGCTTGTAGCGTGCAGTATGTTAGAGATAGGTGGATTATTATGTAGATCATAATTGGTACTTATTAGTGGTGCAAATATAGGTATAAGTAACTCTGTGGGAGAAACTTTGCAAGAAGGAAGGCGGGCAAAATGTAGAGCAAGCCAAAGGAAATGCACGTCTGGGCCTCCCCTGGAGGAGGTGCGTGGCGGACAAGTGTCAATCACGCATATTTTCCTTATTTCGTTGCTCGTTCCTTAATTCCAGGCTCACGAGTCTTTCAGCAACTTTCAAGCACAGTGTCACTAACAATGCATGATAATTATACTCGTAATCTTCAATTTTACATTCACATCAGAACCAGAAGACATTGAACATCGCTTGATGACAGGATAATTTTCTTTCTCCCAATCTTCTTCTTCGTCTTGCTGGAATTTTCCCAGTTACCTGGGGTCGGCACTTCATGAAGATTACGCCCAAATTCAGGGTGGCGTATTTTTCCTGACGCCAATTCTACAGTGAGTTTCTCTCATAGGTTGGCCGGCAGGAGCGTCCAGCTAACCTACGACCCGTTGACTCATCACTTCCCGTTACACAGCGCAGCGACAGCACGGTAATGCCCGCACTTCGCAGTTCAGGTCCGTGCTTAGAACGTGTATTAAGTGTGATCTGTCGCTCCAACTGTTTTCGACTTGTGAAGTATTACTTCGGGGTATAATTCTCATAATACCTCCACATGGGTGCACGGTTAAGTGAAAGATATTTATGTACGATAATTACGTGAAAACAAAGTCTTGCAGGGAAGTCGTTAGGCGATTTGTAACACAATTGCCAGGTGTATACCCTCAACATAGAGAGACCGTGCAGAAACTCGTGGAAGTGGTTCTTTACTCGATAAGAAGCGAAGTATTAAAAAAACGTGTACTTAACTACAAAAAAGTAAATGAAAGAGCAGAAAGATCAGAACGCATGCCTACAAAATCCCCAAGACAACTTGGACAAGAATCAGGGGTTTCAAAGAGCTCAGCATGGTGGGCTATGAAAATGCGTGTGAATCGGAGTTTCCTAAGACGGTCCCAGAAATGTGTGGATGCAGGAGGAGAATATTTCCAACATCTCCTGTCATAAGGTACGAGCTTATTTTTTAAAATCTTAATTACTAATTTTTTAGTTCTTATTTTTAATTGTTATATCATGTCATGTTCGGGTAAAGTGAGCGAAGTGCTTTCCTTGTTGCTCTGCCGCGGAGCGGGGAGTGATGAGTCAACGGGGAGCAGATATGCTGGACGTGGCTGCCGGCCAACCGATGAGAAAAACTCATTTATGCAGGGATGCATTCACTGTTGGGTGTTTGTATGGTGATATCTTGTGTGATGCGTCATATTTCAATGGAAGTGTGTGTTAAGGCGAACACAGCCACCTTGCCTCGAGCTAGAGGAATTAACCAGAAGTAGCCAAATTCCCTGGTACGACTGGGAATGTATATCAGGGTCCTCTAATAATAATAATAATAATAATAATAATAATAATAATAATAATAATAATAATAATAATAATGGAGTAGTAGTAGTAATAGTAAGAACAGAGTAGACGAAGGCATTGTGACAAGAAGCAAAAAGTTAATGTGCAGTGAGAAGTAAATGGCTATATACACGATAAGAGTGGAGTGTGTGCGTGTTATTCATAACTTTGTTAAGAGCGAGTAAACGACGGGTGTGATAGAAGAGAAGTTTCCAGGTGGTCAAGTGTGTAGTGAATGAGGAAGAGGGTGTGATAAATTGGTCAGATGATAAGGAGAAAGATAATATCTGGTGACGGTTGGTTTATGAGCTGGGGTCCTAGTTATCCCAGTTATCAGTGAGTGAACATGGCTTCATTTAAGGTGGTGAGTTGCATGGGTTCTAAAGTTAACAAATATAGTGAATTAATAGAGGTTGAAGAGTGATCAACAAGAAAGAAATGTGAAGTGTAATAACTGCATATCGGCACTACGGTGGAGATAACACGTAGTCAGGTTAGCAATATAAGTAGAATATAAGAACGGTCAGTGTCTAAGAGAGAATGTGCTGAGTGCGAACCCGGCCGGAAGTGGAACAGTCAGTGGTCTAGTGCAGACTCAGCCCGACACAGCACTGTACTCTGCTCAGTTATATGTTGCCAGTTTTAGCTTCACATTGCCAATAATGCCATACAGTCTATAGATGGAATTACCCTGTTGCAATAGTTCTTTTAGTCTTCGTTTTATCCCTTTTCTTAATAGCAATATTGAGTTTTTACATTTTAATATTATTATTTTCAGTACTACTAGCTTTCATTTATCCCTGGTCTTAATAGCAATATTGAGATTTTTTGAGGTTTTGTTCATATCTGAAAAGATAACATTGACTCATGGACATTTGATTATTATTATTTCCAGCAACTTTGTTTTTCCACATTTGGTGTTAGCTATGTTTACTATACGAGCATTATCCTATGTGTATAGTATTTTAAGCTGTCTAGGTTGGGCACTATTATTTTTCTCCCTTAATGGAGTATGGCCTCTGTGGAGGTCTGGTGCAGTTCTTTTCCGAGCTGACGGCCTTGAAGGTGACCTGCATGTCACTGAGAATGGTGTCCTGCCTAAGATGAATTCTACTGAATGAGGACGACACAAACAGCCAGCCCCGAGCTGGAGGAATTAACCAGTTATGATTAAAATCCTAACGTGGCCTGGAATTGAACCCGGGACCCCACTTACCATATGCCACGAAGCTAACCGTTTAGCTGTGTAACCGGATAAGATCACTAAACTGATAATTCAATCAAGCAGACTTTCTCCCAATTTTAAATAGAAATACTTTACGATTCTTGATTCATTTTCACGGAGCTGTCATTAAGTTTGCAATTCCGGATAAACACTTAGAGTGAGAAACCAATCTACCAATTCATCGCCAATGGAAATCTAGTGAGGGCTTTTGTGAACAACTTTTGCTCTACAACATTCATATCGATTTCCAAAGGTATGTACTGTCATCAATTCATTCTCAATTGAGAGATCCAGTATTCAGTAACATGATGAAGAACAACTGACAGGAAACAAAATTTTCAGTTTGATATGATTCCTGTGGTGCTCTTGAGAGTATTTTTCGAGAAGATTGCAGTTTCGAGTAATTCAGTTCCCGACAAATGAAATGAATAGTTCATCCGGCGTGCATATTGTTGTGTAGATCTATCTGTACGAGTTATTTTATCAATACTCATAAATATTTACAATTTATTTTTTGTATAGATTTTATCATCCTATGCGAACCATGTGATCTTGCCACGGTGGGGAGGCTTGCTTGTCCAAATGAAGCGTGTAGCCGAGCCGCAGATGCAACCGTATCGGATGGGTATCTGTCGAGAGACCTGACTAAGGAATGGTTCATCAAAAAGGGGGTGGCAGCCTTTGAAAAGCTGCACGGGCGGCAGTCTAGATGATTGACTGATATAGCCTTGCTGTGTTGATACTGATACGGCCGAATGCAACGGGAAACTAAAGCCGTAACTAACTCCCGAGGACATGCAGCCATTTCTGTACGAATGATGTACTGATGATGGCTTCCTCCCGGGTAAAATATTCCGGAGGTAAAATAGTCCCCCATTCGGATCTCCGGGTGGGGACTACACGAGGTGGGAAAATCATCAGGAAGATGGATACTGACATTTTGCGAGTCGGAGCGTGGAATGTTAGAAGTTTGAATCGTTGTGGTAGGTTAGAGAGTCTGAAAAGGAAGATGGATAAACTAAAGTTAGATGTAGTTCGTATAAGTGAAGTACGTTGGCAGAAAGAGCAGGATTTTTGGTCAGGCGACTACAGAATTATCAACAAAAAATTAAATAGGGGGAAATGCAGGAGTAGGTTTCATAAAGAATAAGAAAATAGGGCAGTGGGTAAGATACTACGAACAGGATAGTGAAAGGATTATTGTTGTCATGATAGACACCAAACCAATGCCCTCCGCAATAGTGCAGGCCTATATGCCTACTAGATCAGCGGATGATGAAGAAATCGAAAGAATATATGAATAGATAGAAGATTAAATACAATATGTAAAAGGTGACGAGAATCTAATTGCGATAGGGGACTGGAATGCAACGGTAGGCCAAGGAAGAGAAGGTAATGCAGTAGGAGAATACGGATTGTGACAAAGGAATGAAAGAGGAAATCGGCTGGGTAAATTCTGAAACGATCATAATTTTGTCATTGCTAATACTTGGTTGAAACACCAGAAACGACGGCTCTATACGTGGATGAGACCTGGAGATCTTGAAGGTATCAAATAAACTTAATTATGATT
Source organism: Anabrus simplex (assembly GCF_040414725.1). Taxonomy (NCBI): domain Eukaryota; kingdom Metazoa; phylum Arthropoda; class Insecta; order Orthoptera; family Tettigoniidae; genus Anabrus; species Anabrus simplex. The sequence continues at coordinate 193,096,254 of NC_090271.1, read as the reverse complement.
AGGCAGAAATTAAGAAACCATGTGTTGGATTGAAAAACTTTTCCAGAAGCAGACGTGAACTCTGAACACAACTTGTTGGTCGTGAAATGCTATCTGAAGTTAAAGAAATTGAAGAAAGGAATGGAAGGAGATTGGATTTAGACAAATTGAAAGAAAAGATTGCGAAGGTTTGTTTCCAAGGAACATATTGTACAAGGACTAAGTGAAAAGACTGAAGGAAACGCAATAGAGGAAGAATGGACAGTCGTGAAGAATGAGGTAGGTAGAGCTGCTGAAGAAATGTTAGAAAGAAAGGAACGATCACCTAAAATCCAGTCGATAAGTCAGGAGATGCTACATATGATTGATGTAAGGCGAAAATACAAGAATGCTTAAAATGAGGAGGTCAGAAAAGAATACAGGCTATTGAAGAATGAAGTGGATAAAAGGTGTAGGGCAGCTCAGGAAGAATGGCTGAAGGATAAGTGCAAGGCTGTTGAAGGTAGTATGTTCCTAGGAAAGGTAGATGCTGCATACAGGAAAATCAAGGAAAACTTTGAAGAATGAAAGCTATGTGTATGAATGAATATTAAGGGCTCAGATGGGAAACCACTTCCAGAGAAAGAAGAGAAGGCAGAAAAATAGCAGGAACGTATCCAGCAGTTGCATCAAGGTAAAGACGTAGATGATGTGGTTTGGGAAGTAGAAGAAACTGTCGACGCTGATGAAATGGGAGACCCAATTTTGAAATTTGACAGAGCTTTGAGATACGTTATAGGAACAAGCACGTGGAATTGATGACATTCCCTCAGAATTACTGACTGCCTTAGGGAAAACCAGCATGGCGAGGTTATTCCATTTAGTGTGTAAGATGAAAAACAGGAGAAGTGCATCCGATTTTCGGCAGAATGTTGTCATACCTATTCCCAAGAAAGGCGGTGATGACAAGTGTGAAAATTACTGCATCTTTAGTTTAGTATCTCACGCCTGAAAATTTTTAACACGTATTCATTATAGAAGAATGGAAAGGCAAGTTGAAAATGAGTTGGAAGAAGAGCAATTCGGCTTCAAAAGAAATGTAGGAACACTTAAAGTAATAATCCTGACTTTACGTATGATCTTAGAGGATCGAATTTAGAAAGACAATCCCACGTTCGTAAATGTAGAAAAGGCATTTGATAAAGTTGATTGAACCAAGCTATTTGAGATTCTGAAGGTGATCGGGATCACCAAATGCCGAGAACGAGGATTTATCTACAATATATATAAAAATCGGTCAGCAGTGATAAGAATTGAGGGCATTGGAAAAGGAACAGCAATACAGAAAGGAGTGAGTCAAGGCTGCAGTTTGGTCCCCTCCTTTACAATGTTTACATTTTTTATTATTATTAAGAAATACATAGCAATTGGGAAATATCCCAATGGCAATGGTCACTTACAGTGGAGTGATGATTAAGTAAAGTTAAAACATAATTACCCAACAACAACAACAACAACAACAAAATAAATGTCCAACAACATAATCACAACAAGCAATTCCATTTAAAGAAAGTATTACAAGAAATATTACTAGTTTAACATTCTTAAGTATATCCAGTGCTTAATATTACGGCTTAGAATTCTATACGTTGAGCTTACTACTAACTTAACATTGCAAGTGATAATAAAGTAAAGTTATGTACCGAGCATGATAGCTGCAGTCGCTTAAGTGCGGCCACTATCCATTATTCGACCCCCACTGTCGGCAGCCCTGAAAATGGTTTTCCGTGGTTTCCCATTTTCACTCCAGGCAAATGCTGGGGTTGTACCTTAACTAAGGCCATGGCCGCTTCCTTTCCACGCCTACCCCTTTTATGTCCCATCGTCGTCATAATACCTCTCTGAGTCGGTGCGACGTAAAGCAACTTGTAAAAAAAATAGCTGTAAACTTAAAAGCTAACTACCGAACAACACCACTACAACAACTTACGTACAATAAGCAATTACATGGAAATAAAATACGACTAGAAATACTACTAGTTAAATTTTCTAAATTCAGCATCATCATATACAATTTCACGCATAACTTAAGTATTTCTAGTGCTTAACACTACAGCTTACAATACTATAGGTTGAGCTTACTACTAGCTTAGCATTACAAGTAATAATAAAGTAAAGTTAAAACATAACTACACAACAACAACAACAACAACAACAACAACAACAACAAGAGTACAACAAGCAATTCAATGGAAAGAAAATATTACAAGAAATACTACTAGTTTAACATTAAATCAAGCATCATAATATATACCAGGTGGCTTACGGATGCCGTACTTTCTACTTATAAATGTCCCGCATGCATAAGTGATGTGTGGGGTGTCTACCAACTGATTTTAACAGGGGAACTACTGCCAGCGGGCAGGTTACGTCGGAATATGAAGAGATAAGAAACAGAGTCACACTCGCAGCATGTTACTCAGCGCTGCCGGTCGAATGCACCCCTTGCATTCGTAAACATCGTTTTCGACCACATAGTTCTAGGCTGGTGTATGCTACAGTCGCACTATACTTGCTGTCTGCATATCGGCAGTAGCTAGTGTGATCAGCAGCGGTGAATACACAGACATTATTTTAATCTGGACAATCTGGTCGGAATGCAACAGAAGCTCCAAACAGACGTATGCCTTCTACATACGTACTTCACCGAACAGTATTAGTTTTTGCTTCATACATGCAACTCTTCCATAGAGTGGAATGTCTACACGTGTATAAATAAGTAATTAAATTTCTTTTTCTACAACTTTGGCGTGCCTACAAACAGTAGCGGCGATTAGGGGGTGCGGCGAGGAGGGGCTGTCGCCCCCCCCTCCACTTTGTGGAGTACACATTACATTTTCATTCGACTGTAGCCAGCTGGAACTAGGAATTATTTTAAAAAGCTATTTGTACAAACCTTTTTATCTTATCTGCTAATTACTTCGTTTATTTTCTTTAATTATTAATGTACCGGGCGGTACACCTCCACACCGCTAATTTAAAATGTGCGCCTGTTGAAACTCCTCTGCTGGAGGAAGTCTGAACTTTATGGACAGGATTAATTTTCAAGTTTCTCAGAAGATGTCTCTACCTGGAAATTTTGGAGTTTTTGAACTGTGTCATTTTCGACGTATTTTTGTTTTGCTTGTAGTAAGAAGTGTGAACCTTCTCTTCTAGAGGACACTACTGAAGATCAACAATAGTGCACCCTAGTGCGGAGTGAAAGAACTATTTTTTTTGGAGAAGTTCTTATTTCAAAAGTTTGTTTCTTGTTAAATTTCTTTCTGTTATTGTTTAAGTTGGCTGTATACCCCTCTTTTTCCCCTTGTTTTAGATTTATCCAATCCCGAATTTCTTTTAGTAATTTCCGACCAATCCGATGTATCTTCCCCCAACTTGGATATGTTTCTGTACCCTAGCCAATAAAGTGATTGTGGGCGGGTGTTCTCTTCCCTAAAACGCCTAGAACCTTCCGCGAGAGTATTTAAACTGCTGATTTTTGGGTCTCCGGGCCACTTCTGTTCCATCTTTCAGTGTGTAAAGTACATAGCAGGGGGCGGGAAGCGCCTCTTTCTTCTCCAGCTGTTCAACACCAGGTAATGGCCTCTTAATAACTTCTTTTCTTGCTAGGTTGGCAGTTTAACTCTCGGAGCGGGTTCGAAGCGTTTCCACCATGTAACCTTTTCCTAAAATGTAACCAATCTTTTCATCTATTCTCTTTTAAAGCTGCATATTGGGATAGAGAGTGCTAACCCTCTCGAGCTCCCACTCACATTGTTTTGAGGTGAACTTATTTTCTCAACCTATTCTTCGTTAACGTAAAACAAATTGCTCTTTTCTAAAGTCACCTCTGTAGTATGGGATTAGCCCTTGCATTAGTGGCCTAGAGCCAGATTAGGTTTTAAAAAACAAGTGTATTAGGAGTGCAGATCGCCTCCTCTCAAATTGTTATTTTAGAGGTCATGTAATTGCCCCTTTTCATTTAATAGACCTCAGTAGGTTGGGTATTTTACCCCTGTGTCTATGTCCAGTGAGGACAACTCGAAGGTGGAGTTTGGTGTGGCCTTTGAGAGGCTTAAAGTTGAGAGCGTGTGGCTCTTTTGAAAATTGAGTGTTGTATGCCTCGTGGAGGCTTTTCAGTGTAATTTGGAGCAAGGACTCCTAGGCATGAATGGGGTTTTCTGCCCCTCTGTTGAAACTTGTGTTTGGGGTAAAACTGAGCTGATTGCCCAAGCATTGTGAAGTCAGGGCGCGAAGCCCAAATCCTGTAAATATTGTAACTACCCTTTGGACTTGCTACTTTGTACCTGCCATGCTTGTTATTTCTTTGTTTCTGAAAAGAAAATATAACCTTGTTAAATTTTACATTAACTTTGATTCCGTAGTTTGAGACCCGTTCACGCCCGCACCTTCTTTCACCTCTACCTACCACTAAAACACGGTAACAAGTGGTAGCAGAGCGTGGTTGAATGGGTCTCAATTTAGCCCTTTTTGACGGTTAAACATTGTTTTATTCCGAACTCTAACAATTTTCTCAGTTGCTGGAATTTTTTTTGAGTTTTTCAAAATTGTTCTGTCATCATGCCCGGACCTCGCGATGTTCTCCATCTTAACTATTTGCGCAAAGAGGAGTTGATATATGAGTTAACTATTAGAAATGTGCAATCTGGAGGCACGGTTGCAGTAGACACCAATAAGCTTAGAGAGTCCCTTGACTTGCCCATTTCCATCCCCACCTTGGGAGAGAAAGAAATTGACGACTCTCTTTCCACGATCGTCGAGAATATTACTGGGCTAGCATCTGTAGTTAGTTTTTTTGATGAAAATGATCCTTCTCCTAATCAAATTAAGCGTGTGCAAGCCCGACTATATCACTTTTCAAATAGAGTTAATGATCTGTTGTCTCTGAAGTTGAATGACGTTCAGAGGAAGGAAGCTAGTACGCTGCTTGAAAATATTTCTGAATTATCTAGCAAGGTCACTCAATTGTTAACTGGGGAGGTTCCTCCCAAAACTGATCAACCCGTCACGGTGAATGTAGGTAGCGAGGAAGAGCCTCATAAGGGAGAAGTCAATAGGAAAACCATTGCTGCTCAAACAACCTCTGCCCCATTGGACGAGTCTGAACGCCGTAACTCATTAAATAATGTACGTTCTGAATTAACTACCTTGCCATTGAAACCTTTACCTACTATGTCACCCGGGTTTAGTAGCTTGCCTCATCCCTTGGCAATGTTGCTCAGAGGTATCTCTAAGTTTTCCGTTAATACCACCAGTGACGTAATTTCATTTTTAAGATTTCTAGTTGAATTTCAGGATCATGCCCTTGTTTTTTCTCTTTCTCCATGTCAAATTTTGCAAATTATCTATCCGTATGCTATTGGTATTCTCTCTGATAAAATCGTAAGAGCCATTGCCGAGCAATCATCTATTGAGGATTTCCATGCCCACTTGCTAGCTAACTTCATCCCTGCGAGGGCCAGGTCCTCCCTTATTCAGAAGTACTATTATCGGGTACAGCGCTTGGATGAAAACTTGGCAGACTTCATCCAAGATATTAAGTTTTATACTAGGGTGTTTGCTCTTCATTTCCCTGAGGATCAGATTGTACAAGCTATTGTGGAAGGGATTTCACCACCCTACAGGTCATATTTGTGTTTCGCGGCGTGCCCGCAAACTTTCTCGGAACTTGAAGCATTGGCCGTCTCAGCGGAAGGAGTTAGATACGCCGATTCTTTGCGTGTAGCGAAAGAACCCCCGCCTTCCTTTAGTAATACTCGGCCTCCACCTCGCCGATCAGTCACCCCTCGTAAATGTTATGCTTGTGGGTCGCCTGACCACCTGCGCAATAAGTGTCCACTGATCAAGTCGAGTGGGACAAGTAATGGGGCTGGTTCATCACAAGGCTGTTTTAAATGTGGGGCTTTTCACATATCGCCAAGAATTGCCCAAATTCGAATAGCACCCCCTCCTGCTCAACCTCTGGTGCAAATTCCACCTATGCCAATAATAAAAAGTGACTAGTGGCTTCGGCTGAGTCGACTAATCCATCATCCCGAGACTCAGCCCCTAGTAAACAGGTTGTAAATTCAGGGTACGAGCAATTTTCAAATGCATCTTTTGAATGTCCCAAAGAGTATCTTAGGATTGCGGCGGATTCCCCCGCACCTATTCCTTTTCTTAAGATTGAGTTAAACAATGAGCCTATAACCACTTTATTAGATTCAGGCAGTGTCTGTTCGATTATTTCGGCTGAATGGTATTCTAAATTGAAATCTGTTTGTAAACTACCTGACTATGTCTCATCTCCTGTCCTATATGTTTCGGCTAATTCATCTCCATTATAAATTCTAGGTTCCTTACTGGTCAAAATTCGTATTTTTAAATTTACACGGAAAACCAAACTGCTTGTGGCTAAGCACTTGTCTTGCCCCATCATACTGGGAGCGGACTTCATTTCTCACACTGGTCTTGTGCTCGATCTTCAGAGTAAGTCGTGCACATTCAAATTTGCGTCCAATTGTAACATTCCCTTGTTAAAGTGTAATTCTGTATCATGTTCATCTATTTCGCCTACCCAGGATGAGATGTTGTTAGACCTTAGACATCTACCTGAGGAGCAGGCTGATAGTATTCTCAAATTGTGTCAGTCCTTTCCGGAGGTGTTCTCTGATACTCTTGGTGTTACTGACCTTATTGAATACAAAATTGAGGTCACGGATTCGATTCCTGTCCGTTTTCCACCTTATAGGCTATCTCCACCTAAAATGAAGGCTCTGAAAGAAATTATCGATCAGATGTTGAAGGATGGTATTATTAGGCCCTCTAAGTCAGCGTATTCTTCGCCTATTTTTCTAGTCCCGAAACCCCAAGGGGGCTTCAGGCCTGTCATTGATTACAGGGCTCTCAATCGGAAGGTGGTGTTACAATCTGTGCCCCTTCCCGACGTTCATTCTTGTTTTTCATGGTTTCGTAAGGCCAAGTTCTTTACTATCTTGGACTTGAATCAGGCCTATAATCAAATTCCCCTTGCCGAAGAGTCTAAACACCTTACAGCGTTTGCCACGGACTGGAATTTATATGAATACAACCGCGTGCCTTTCGGGCTCCCCACGGGAGCAGCTGTACTCACTAGGCTGCTAGATAGGGTCTTCTCCGACATCAAATTTGAATACTTGTACCACTACTTGGATGATGTCGTCGTATTTTCGGAAACCTTCGAAGAACATCTAGATCATCTGCGAGAAGTTCTCAATCGCCTTCGTAAGGCTGGGTTAACTGTCAAGTTGTCCAAGGTTGCCTTTGCTAAGCCCTCTATGTCATTCCTAGGGCATATTGTGTCACCTGATGGTGTTGCAGTCGATCATTCGAGAACACATTCCATCCGTGATTTTAAACCTCCCAAGGACATTAAAGGCATCGCCAGGTTTATTGGTATGGTGAATTTCTTCAGAAAGTTCATTCCTAACTTTGCTAATAGAGCGGCGCCCTTAAACCTTCTTCGTAGGAAAGGCATCAAATTCGAGTGGGGACCTTCTCAACAAGCCGCTTTTGAAGATCTTAAATTGGCTCCCTGTAATGCCCCTGTACTTGCTATGCCTGCTTTCTCGAAGAAATTCATCGTCCAAACTGACGCGTCGTCGTCAGCAGTAGCTGCAGTCCTTCTTCAAGAGACTGAACTAGGGAGGCGACCCATCGCCTATGCATCTAGGACCTTGTCGGCTCAAGAAGCCAAGTATTCCATCTATGAGCTCGAAGGTTTGGCAGTCTTATTCGCCTTAGAAAAGTTCCGTCTCTATCTGGAACACGTCAAATTCGACCTGGAGACAGATAATCAAGCCTTAAGCTGGGTCTTAGGTAGGCCGCGTCGTACTGGTCGTATAGCCCGTTGGGCCATCCGTATTTCTGCCTTCCAATTCGATGTCAGGCATATCAGAGGTACCGAAAATGTTGTTGCTGATGGACTCAGTCGTATGTTTTCTAACGACGTCGAGACCCATGAACCGGTCGACAGTTCATCACCTCCCGAGTCCATACTATCTGGTGTTAATGCCATCTTAACTGATGCTCCCATGCTTTTTAGGGATATTGAGAAATACCAACGTGAAGATCCGACGCTGGCTCCGATAATGGAAACCCTTTCTTCTGGGGAACATGTTGTCCCTTATGTTCTGAGGAATGGTGTTCTATGTTGCCCATCGAGGCATGATAAGATGATGAAAGTTGTCTTTCCAGCTGTTCTTGTACCTATGATCTTCAAGTATTATCATGAGACCCCATTAGGAGGGCATCTGGGTATCTTTAAAACTCGTGAAAAGATTCGTGAAATGTTCATCTGGAAAGGTATGGACGGTGAAATCCGTGAACTTGTAAAAGCTTGTAAATCTTGTTTGCTCAGTAAACCCACCATGTCCACCAAGGTAGGCCTTTTGTCTTCGCATCAAGCGTCACGCCCCATGGAACGCCTGTATATTGATTATGTAGGACCCTTCCCCCAGTCAAAGGGAAATGCTAACAAGTTCATCCTTGTATGCGTAGATGGCTTTACTAGATTTTCCTGGTTATTTCCGACTAAGCTGGCTACCGCTCAGTCTACCATTACTTGCTTAAATTCTATTTTTGCTTCTTTTGGTCCGTGCCAATATATTGTATCTGATAATACTAAGGCTTTTACATCTAATTTATTTCGTAAATTCTGTTTTGACTTGTCCATCTCTCATGTAACTACTTCTGCTTATTACCCTCAACCATCTCTGGCTGAACGAGTTAACCGTAATCTCAGGTCCGCACTTATTGCCTATCATCATGAAGATCATTCCAGGTGGGACACGTCCCTACATTGGTTAGCTTTTGCTTTGAATTCGGCGGTTCATGAATCACATAAATTTACTCCAGCCTCGTTGATGTTCAAGTTTGTTCCCAACACGCCGCTCTCTAACCTCTGGTCTCTGAGTGACATTCTACCCGAGACAATAGATCCGGACAACATTAAAGATCTTTGGAAGAAGGCTAAAGCCAATCTTAAAGTGTCTCATGAAAAGGTTAGGGAAAGGTATGATCGTGGACGGAGACCCACCCATTTGAAGGTAGGTGACCAAGTTATGGTCAAGAACTTTGTTCCCGCGGGCAAGCTTGCCCCCAGATTTCATGGGCCTTGTATCATTCTCGATTTTCTTACGCCGGTTACATTGTTAGTAAGCAATCCAGCCACCGAGAGGATATTTAGGGTTCACCTGTCCCAGGTGAAACCGGTGTAAATTTTGTGTCAACTTGCTTCATATAATTTGATAGGAATATGAAGGTTATATTTTTTTTTTTTAGTTTCTACTCTTAAGGCATTCTGCTCCTATTTTGTTTTATATGTAAGCATTTTTGTAAAACCTTCCCCGATCCGTTAAACTGCCATTCTGTCCTTACCATGGCCATTACCACGCTCCCGTCTCCTGCTATACACACTGTGGCTTGCTTAGATTAAATGCCATGGATATTTGCACGCCGCTGGCCCCTCTACCTCTCCAACAAGCCTGTGCCCTCAAAAAAAATGATGATGGTCCAACAAAATTCTGCCGCCTAGTTTTAATGTTTCAGTGCCCCCGCAGCCGCGCGGCGCCGTGCCGCGACTGGGTTTGAGGAAGGGCCCCCTCGGCCCCAGCGAGGACGACATGTGCACGGCGAGCCGGAGCTCTCCTCCCGGCCTAGGCTGATGTGCGGCGCACGACCTGCTACTTGCCCGCAGCTTGTATATGTTCACCGCGGGCGCGGCGTGCTTCAACACCTCTGCTCCCCTCATAGTGCGGGCGAGTGGTATCTCAGGGTACTTGAGGGGTCCGAGCGGCCTCCTTTGGACGCAAGCTGCAACGGCCGGTCTGGCCATCCAACTTCATCAACATCAACTACATGAACAGTTATTATAAGCAATGACTACACTTGGGAATTCAACAGCAATATTTGGTGGACATTGCAAAATTTTGCATCACTTTTAAGTATTAAAAGTTTATCTTCAGAATTCAACTTCTACAAACATAAAGACTGTACTTCACCTGCAACAACAAAATTTTGAAACTGAATCAAACCAAATTAAGAAAATCTTATAAATTTTTTTTGGCAATTAATCTCCATATCTACATCAAAACTTGGACCTTGTTTTCAAACAATTTCATGTGTCACCCCTGGAGGAACTTTTGGGGGGGGAGGTCTGTACCGGGCGGTACACCTCCACACCGCTAATTTAAAATGTGCGCCTGTTGAAACTCCTCTGCTGGAGGAAGTCTGAACTTTATGGACAGGATTAATTTTCAAGTTTCTCAGAAGATGTCTCTACCTGGAAATTTTGGAGTTTTTGAACTGTGTCATTTTCGACGTATTTTTGTTTTGCTTGTAGTAAGAAGTGTGAACCTTCTCTTCTAGAGGACACTACTGAAGATCAACAATAGTGCACCCTAGTGCGGAGTGAAAGAACTATTTTTTTTGGAGAAGTTCTTATTTCAAAAGTTTGTTTCTTGTTAAATTTCTTTCTGTTATTGTTTAAGTTGGCTGTATACCCCTCTTTTTCCCCTTGTTTTAGATTTATCCAATCCCGAATTTCTTTTAGTAATTTCCGACCAATCCGATGTATCTTCCCCCAACTTGGATATGTTTCTGTACCCTAGCCAATAAAGTGATTGTGGGCGGGTGTTCTCTTCCCTAAAACGCCTAGAACCTTCCGCGAGAGTATTTAAACTGCTGATTTTTGGGTCTCCGGGCCACTTCTGTTCCATCTTTCAGTGTGTAAAGTACATAGCAGGGGGCGGGAAGCGCCTCTTTCTTCTCCAGCTGTTCAACACCAGGTAATGGCCTCTTAATAACTTCTTTTCTTGCTAGGTTGGCAGTTTAACTCTCGGAGCGGGTTCGAAGCGTTTCCACCATGTAACCTTTTCCTAAAATGTAACCAATCTTTTCATCTATTCTCTTTTAAAGCTGCATATTGGGATAGAGAGTGCTAACCCTCTCGAGCTCCCACTCACATTGTTTTGAGGTGAACTTATTTTCTCAACCTATTCTTCGTTAACGTAAAACAAATTGCTCTTTTCTAAAGTCACCTCTGTAGTATGGGATTAGCCCTTGCATTAGTGGCCTAGAGCCAGATTAGGTTTTAAAAAACAAGTGTATTAGGAGTGCAGATCGCCTCCTCTCAAATTGTTATTTTAGAGGTCATGTAATTGCCCCTTTTCATTTAATAGACCTCAGTAGGTTGGGTATTTTACCCCTGTGTCTATGTCCAGTGAGGACAACTCGAAGGTGGAGTTTGGTGTGGCCTTTGAGAGGCTTAAAGTTGAGAGCGTGTGGCTCTTTTGAAAATTGAGTGTTGTATGCCTCGTGGAGGCTTTTCAGTGTAATTTGGAGCAAGGACTCCTAGGCATGAATGGGGTTTTCTGCCCCTCTGTTGAAACTTGTGTTTGGGGTAAAACTGAGCTGATTGCCCAAGCATTGTGAAGTCAGGGCGCGAAGCCCAAATCCTGTAAATATTGTAACTACCCTTTGGACTTGCTACTTTGTACCTGCCATGCTTGTTATTTCTTTGTTTCTGAAAAGAAAATATAACCTTGTTAAATTTTACATTAACTTTGATTCCGTAGTTTGAGACCCGTTCACGCCCGCACCTTCTTTCACCTCTACCTACCACTAAAACACGGTAACAAGTGGTAGCAGAGCGTGGTTGAATGGGTCTCAATTTAGCCCTTTTTGACGGTTAAACATTGTTTTATTCCGAACTCTAACAATTTTCTCAGTTGCTGGAATTTTTTTTGAGTTTTTCAAAATTGTTCTGTCATCATGCCCGGACCTCGCGATGTTCTCCATCTTAACTATTTGCGCAAAGAGGAGTTGATATATGAGTTAACTATTAGAAATGTGCAATCTGGAGGCACGGTTGCAGTAGACACCAATAAGCTTAGAGAGTCCCTTGACTTGCCCATTTCCATCCCCACCTTGGGAGAGAAAGAAATTGACGACTCTCTTTCCACGATCGTCGAGAATATTACTGGGCTAGCATCTGTAGTTAGTTTTTTTGATGAAAATGATCCTTCTCCTAATCAAATTAAGCGTGTGCAAGCCCGACTATATCACTTTTCAAATAGAGTTAATGATCTGTTGTCTCTGAAGTTGAATGACGTTCAGAGGAAGGAAGCTAGTACGCTGCTTGAAAATATTTCTGAATTATCTAGCAAGGTCACTCAATTGTTAACTGGGGAGGTTCCTCCCAAAACTGATCAACCCGTCACGGTGAATGTAGGTAGCGAGGAAGAGCCTCATAAGGGAGAAGTCAATAGGAAAACCATTGCTGCTCAAACAACCTCTGCCCCATTGGACGAGTCTGAACGCCGTAACTCATTAAATAATGTACGTTCTGAATTAACTACCTTGCCATTGAAACCTTTACCTACTATGTCACCCGGGTTTAGTAGCTTGCCTCATCCCTTGGCAATGTTGCTCAGAGGTATCTCTAAGTTTTCCGTTAATACCACCAGTGACGTAATTTCATTTTTAAGATTTCTAGTTGAATTTCAGGATCATGCCCTTGTTTTTTCTCTTTCTCCATGTCAAATTTTGCAAATTATCTATCCGTATGCTATTGGTATTCTCTCTGATAAAATCGTAAGAGCCATTGCCGAGCAATCATCTATTGAGGATTTCCATGCCCACTTGCTAGCTAACTTCATCCCTGCGAGGGCCAGGTCCTCCCTTATTCAGAAGTACTATTATCGGGTACAGCGCTTGGATGAAAACTTGGCAGACTTCATCCAAGATATTAAGTTTTATACTAGGGTGTTTGCTCTTCATTTCCCTGAGGATCAGATTGTACAAGCTATTGTGGAAGGGATTTCACCACCCTACAGGTCATATTTGTGTTTCGCGGCGTGCCCGCAAACTTTCTCGGAACTTGAAGCATTGGCCGTCTCAGCGGAAGGAGTTAGATACGCCGATTCTTTGCGTGTAGCGAAAGAACCCCCGCCTTCCTTTAGTAATACTCGGCCTCCACCTCGCCGATCAGTCACCCCTCGTAAATGTTATGCTTGTGGGTCGCCTGACCACCTGCGCAATAAGTGTCCACTGATCAAGTCGAGTGGGACAAGTAATGGGGCTGGTTCATCACAAGGCTGTTTTAAATGTGGGGCTTTTCACATATCGCCAAGAATTGCCCAAATTCGAATAGCACCCCCTCCTGCTCAACCTCTGGTGCAAATTCCACCTATGCCAATAATAAAAAGTGACTAGTGGCTTCGGCTGAGTCGACTAATCCATCATCCCGAGACTCAGCCCCTAGTAAACAGGTTGTAAATTCAGGGTACGAGCAATTTTCAAATGCATCTTTTGAATGTCCCAAAGAGTATCTTAGGATTGCGGCGGATTCCCCCGCACCTATTCCTTTTCTTAAGATTGAGTTAAACAATGAGCCTATAACCACTTTATTAGATTCAGGCAGTGTCTGTTCGATTATTTCGGCTGAATGGTATTCTAAATTGAAATCTGTTTGTAAACTACCTGACTATGTCTCATCTCCTGTCCTATATGTTTCGGCTAATTCATCTCCATTATAAATTCTAGGTTCCTTACTGGTCAAAATTCGTATTTTTAAATTTACATGGAAAACCAAACTGCTTGTGGCTAAGCACTTGTCTTGCCCCATCATACTGGGAGCGGACTTCATTTCTCACACTGGTCTTGTGCTCGATCTTCAGAGTAAGTCGTGCACATTCAAATTTGCGTCCAATTGTAACATTCCCTTGTTAAAGTGTAATTCTGTATCATGTTCATCTATTTCGCCTACCCAGGATGAGATGTTGTTAGACCTTAGACATCTACCTGAGGAGCAGGCTGATAGTATTCTCAAATTGTGTCAGTCCTTTCCGGAGGTGTTCTCTGATACTCTTGGTGTTACTGACCTTATTGAATACAAAATTGAGGTCACGGATTCGATTCCTGTCCGTTTTCCACCTTATAGGCTATCTCCACCTAAAATGAAGGCTCTGAAAGAAATTATCGATCAGATGTTGAAGGATGGTATTATTAGGCCCTCTAAGTCAGCGTATTCTTCGCCTATTTTTCTAGTCCCGAAACCCCAAGGGGGCTTCAGGCCTGTCATTGATTACAGGGCTCTCAATCGGAAGGTGGTGTTACAATCTGTGCCCCTTCCCGACGTTCATTCTTGTTTTTCATGGTTTCGTAAGGCCAAGTTCTTTACTATCTTGGACTTGAATCAGGCCTATAATCAAATTCCCCTTGCCGAAGAGTCTAAACACCTTACAGCGTTTGCCACGGACTGGAATTTATATGAATACAACCGCGTGCCTTTCGGGCTCCCCACGGGAGCAGCTGTACTCACTAGGCTGCTAGATAGGGTCTTCTCCGACATCAAATTTGAATACTTGTACCACTACTTGGATGATGTCGTCGTATTTTCGGAAACCTTCGAAGAACATCTAGATCATCTGCGAGAAGTTCTCAATCGCCTTCGTAAGGCTGGGTTAACTGTCAAGTTGTCCAAGGTTGCCTTTGCTAAGCCCTCTATGTCATTCCTAGGGCATATTGTGTCACCTGATGGTGTTGCAGTCGATCATTCGAGAACACATTCCATCCGTGATTTTAAACCTCCCAAGGACATTAAAGGCATCGCCAGGTTTATTGGTATGGTGAATTTCTTCAGAAAGTTCATTCCTAACTTTGCTAATAGAGCGGCGCCCTTAAACCTTCTTCGTAGGAAAGGCATCAAATTCGAGTGGGGACCTTCTCAACAAGCCGCTTTTGAAGATCTTAAATTGGCTCCCTGTAATGCCCCTGTACTTGCTATGCCTGCTTTCTCGAAGAAATTCATCGTCCAAACTGACGCGTCGTCGTCAGCAGTAGCTGCAGTCCTTCTTCAAGAGACTGAACTAGGGAGGCGACCCATCGCCTATGCATCTAGGACCTTGTCGGCTCAAGAAGCCAAGTATTCCATCTATGAGCTCGAAGGTTTGGCAGTCTTATTCGCCTTAGAAAAGTTCCGTCTCTATCTGGAACACGTCAAATTCGACCTGGAGACAGATAATCAAGCCTTAAGCTGGGTCTTAGGTAGGCCGCGTCGTACTGGTCGTATAGCCCGTTGGGCCATCCGTATTTCTGCCTTCCAATTCGATGTCAGGCATATCAGAGGTACCGAAAATGTTGTTGCTGATGGACTCAGTCGTATGTTTTCTAACGACGTCGAGACCCATGAACCGGTCGACAGTTCATCACCTCCCGAGTCCATACTATCTGGTGTTAATGCCATCTTAACTGATGCTCCCATGCTTTTTAGGGATATTGAGAAATACCAACGTGAAGATCCGACGCTGGCTCCGATAATGGAAACCCTTTCTTCTGGGGAACATGTTGTCCCTTATGTTCTGAGGAATGGTGTTCTATGTTGCCCATCGAGGCATGATAAGATGATGAAAGTTGTCTTTCCAGCTGTTCTTGTACCTATGATCTTCAAGTATTATCATGAGACCCCATTAGGAGGGCATCTGGGTATCTTTAAAACTCGTGAAAAGATTCGTGAAATGTTCATCTGGAAAGGTATGGACGGTGAAATCCGTGAACTTGTAAAAGCTTGTAAATCTTGTTTGCTCAGTAAACCCACCATGTCCACCAAGGTAGGCCTTTTGTCTTCGCATCAAGCGTCACGCCCCATGGAACGCCTGTATATTGATTATGTAGGACCCTTCCCCCAGTCAAAGGGAAATGCTAACAAGTTCATCCTTGTATGCGTAGATGGCTTTACTAGATTTTCCTGGTTATTTCCGACTAAGCTGGCTACCGCTCAGTCTACCATTACTTGCTTAAATTCTATTTTTGCTTCTTTTGGTCCGTGCCAATATATTGTATCTGATAATACTAAGGCTTTTACATCTAATTTATTTCGTAAATTCTGTTTTGACTTGTCCATCTCTCATGTAACTACTTCTGCTTATTACCCTCAACCATCTCTGGCTGAACGAGTTAACCGTAATCTCAGGTCCGCACTTATTGCCTATCATCATGAAGATCATTCCAGGTGGGACACGTCCCTACATTGGTTAGCTTTTGCTTTGAATTCGGCGGTTCATGAATCACATAAATTTACTCCAGCCTCGTTGATGTTCAAGTTTGTTCCCAACACGCCGCTCTCTAACCTCTGGTCTCTGAGTGACATTCTACCCGAGACAATAGATCCGGACAACATTAAAGATCTTTGGAAGAAGGCTAAAGCCAATCTTAAAGTGTCTCATGAAAAGGTTAGGGAAAGGTATGATCGTGGACGGAGACCCACCCATTTGAAGGTAGGTGACCAAGTTATGGTCAAGAACTTTGTTCCCGCGGGCAAGCTTGCCCCCAGATTTCATGGGCCTTGTATCATTCTCGATTTTCTTACGCCGGTTACATTGTTAGTAAGCAATCCAGCCACCGAGAGGATATTTAGGGTTCACCTGTCCCAGGTGAAACCGGTGTAAATTTTGTGTCAACTTGCTTCATATAATTTGATAGGAATATGAAGGTTATATTTTTTTTTTTTAGTTTCTACTCTTAAGGCATTCTGCTCCTATTTTGTTTTATATGTAAGCATTTTTGTAAAACCTTCCCCGATCCGTTAAACTGCCATTCTGTCCTTACCATGGCCATTACCACGCTCCCGTCTCCTGCTATACACACTGTGGCTTGCTTAGATTAAATGCCATGGATATTTGCACGCCGCTGGCCCCTCTACCTCTCCAACAAGCCTGTGCCCTCAAAAAAAATGATGATGGTCCAACAAAATTCTGCCGCCTAGTTTTAATGTTTCAGTGCCCCCGCAGCCGCGCGGCGCCGTGCCGCGACTGGGTTTGAGGAAGGGCCCCCTCGGCCCCAGCGAGGACGACATGTGCACGGCGAGCCGGAGCTCTCCTCCCGGCCTAGGCTGATGTGCGGCGCACGACCTGCTACTTGCCCGCAGCTTGTATATGTTCACCGCGGGCGCGGCGTGCTTCAACACCTCTGCTCCCCTCATAGTGCGGGCGAGTGGTATCTCAGGGTACTTGAGGGGTCCGAGCGGCCTCCTTTGGACGCAAGCTGCAACGGCCGGTCTGGCCATCCAACTTCATCAACATCAACTACATGAACAGTTATTATAAGCAATGACTACACTTGGGAATTCAACAGCAATATTTGGTGGACATTGCAAAATTTTGCATCACTTTTAAGTATTAAAAGTTTATCTTCAGAATTCAACTTCTACAAACATAAAGACTGTACTTCACCTGCAACAACAAAATTTTGAAACTGAATCAAACCAAATTAAGAAAATCTTATAAATTTTTTTTGGCAATTAATCTCCATATCTACATCAAAACTTGGACCTTGTTTTCAAACAATTTCATGTGTCACCCCTGGAGGAACTTTTGGGGGGGGAGGTCTGTACCGGGCGGTACACCTCCACACCGCTAATTTAAAATGTGCGCCTGTTGAAACTCCTCTGCTGGAGGAAGTCTGAACTTTATGGACAGGATTAATTTTCAAGTTTCTCAGAAGATGTCTCTACCTGGAAATTTTGGAGTTTTTGAACTGTGTCATTTTCGACGTATTTTTGTTTTGCTTGTAGTAAGAAGTGTGAACCTTCTCTTCTAGAGGACACTACTGAAGATCAACAATAGTGCACCCTAGTGCGGAGTGAAAGAACTATTTTTTTTGGAGAAGTTCTTATTTCAAAAGTTTGTTTCTTGTTAAATTTCTTTCTGTTATTGTTTAAGTTGGCTGTATACCCCTCTTTTTCCCCTTGTTTTAGATTTATCCAATCCCGAATTTCTTTTAGTAATTTCCGACCAATCCGATGTATCTTCCCCCAACTTGGATATGTTTCTGTACCCTAGCCAATAAAGTGATTGTGGGCGGGTGTTCTCTTCCCTAAAACGCCTAGAACCTTCCGCGAGAGTATTTAAACTGCTGATTTTTGGGTCTCCGGGCCACTTCTGTTCCATCTTTCAGTGTGTAAAGTACATAGCAGGGGGCGGGAAGCGCCTCTTTCTTCTCCAGCTGTTCAACACCAGGTAATGGCCTCTTAATAACTTCTTTTCTTGCTAGGTTGGCAGTTTAACTCTCGGAGCGGGTTCGAAGCGTTTCCACCATGTAACCTTTTCCTAAAATGTAACCAATCTTTTCATCTATTCTCTTTTAAAGCTGCATATTGGGATAGAGAGTGCTAACCCTCTCGAGCTCCCACTCACATTGTTTTGAGGTGAACTTATTTTCTCAACCTATTCTTCGTTAACGTAAAACAAATTGCTCTTTTCTAAAGTCACCTCTGTAGTATGGGATTAGCCCTTGCATTAGTGGCCTAGAGCCAGATTAGGTTTTAAAAAACAAGTGTATTAGGAGTGCAGATCGCCTCCTCTCAAATTGTTATTTTAGAGGTCATGTAATTGCCCCTTTTCATTTAATAGACCTCAGTAGGTTGGGTATTTTACCCCTGTGTCTATGTCCAGTGAGGACAACTCGAAGGTGGAGTTTGGTGTGGCCTTTGAGAGGCTTAAAGTTGAGAGCGTGTGGCTCTTTTGAAAATTGAGTGTTGTATGCCTCGTGGAGGCTTTTCAGTGTAATTTGGAGCAAGGACTCCTAGGCATGAATGGGGTTTTCTGCCCCTCTGTTGAAACTTGTGTTTGGGGTAAAACTGAGCTGATTGCCCAAGCATTGTGAAGTCAGGGCGCGAAGCCCAAATCCTGTAAATATTGTAACTACCCTTTGGACTTGCTACTTTGTACCTGCCATGCTTGTTATTTCTTTGTTTTTGAAAAGAAAATATAACCTTGTTAAATTTTACATTAACTTTGATTCCGTAGTTTGAGACCCGTTCACGCCCGCACCTTCTTTCACCTCTACCTACCACTAAAACACGGTAACAATTAACATAATTATTGACGGAAATACGCACAAAATGCTTTTCGTCGCCGCTAACCAATTTGTATAGTACTACGGCAAGTAATGGAGACTTTGCCTGTGCTGTGAGGAAGGGTAGTAGGGGTATATATTTTTTGCCGAGGTCGTGGCCACTGAGTTATAATTCACCCACTTGTCGCGCGCATTCATCAGTCTGGCAGTCTCTTTAGTATCTGTTAGTTTCTTAGTTAGTATTCAAATACTAAATTATTTTTAACTAGCTGACCCGACAGACGTCGTTCTGTCAAAAATAAATGACAATGGAACGAACTCAAATTCTATCTGTACTGCACGCAAGAATCAGAATAATGCAAATGACGAATCATCAACATCAAATGAGTTAATTTTCTACTGCTACCAAAAGTGAGTAACAAACGACTGGAAAAAGGTGTTTTCATTACCTGCAATATTAATATCTTGATTGTGAATAAGGAAATGCTTACGAATCCACCCGAATTTTTGAACTCGCTGGATTTGCCAGGATTGCCGCCTCACATTCTTCAATTAAATGTCGAATCAGTGGTCATAATGTTCCGAAATATCAACCAACCGCGTCTTTGTAATGGCACACGGCCAGCGGTGAAAACATTACTGAACAACGTGATCGAAGCAACCATTATGACGGGGAAGAATAAAGGAGAAGACGTTCTGATACCACGCATCCCTATGATTCCGACTGACATACCATTTGAATTTAAACGACTGCATTTTCCAGTGCGGCTCGGTTTGGCTATAACCATAAATAAATCCCAGGGGCAGTCATTGAGTGTTTGCAATTTGTACGGAACCCAGCACGCTGATCCATTTTGGAGAATCGGTCTTACTAAACATTTATAGGGGTTACTTTTGCCACCAGAATTTACTTTCTTGATTTATTTATTTATCGTATGACATATACACATCACATGGCTTATGTAACGTAGAGCTTCTGGCGTAGCGTTCAGGAAGTCACGGAAATCTCCAATCTAGGCTCTCTTGGTGAACTTCATCATTATGTGCGGAATGGATTGGGTTTCTGCCCCACAATCGCATCTTGCGGATTGTATTTCCCCCCATTTGAAGAGGGCATCAGCACATCTACCATGGCTCGTACGGATGCGATTCAGAGTGGACCAAACCGAGCGTGGCTGATCGAATCATAGAGCTTTCCTTGTCAAGCATGGTAAAGTTCTGCATTGTTGGAGGGGGGGGGGGGCAACTTTCTAGCCACTGTTGTTTCCATGAGTTCATATGTTGAAGCCTCATCCATAGTCGTGTAAAGCTTTTCCTGTGATAATGGCTGGGAAGCCTGTTTCGTTCGATGTTCGGAATGTCAGTAAGAACCAAGCAGTTGTAGATAAACGATATTCCGATATTCCCGAACAAGTGCAGTCTTTCTTCTCTGTTGTGGAGGTGGTATATGACTCAAAGCAGGCAACCAATAAGTGGGGGTAGATCGTATTGTTCTACTAACGATGCGCATTGTTTCATTTAATACAGTAGACTCGTGTATGAGCACTGTTGTTCCATATTGGGGCACAGTATTCGGCTGCAGAGTAAGCCAGGCCAAGTGCTGACACTAGTAATGTGTCTATTGATGACTCCGTGCTCGTGCCACAAAGCTTATGCAAGATATTATTTCTGCTTCTCAGTTTGGCAGCTGTTTTGATCAGATATTCTCTTTAAGACAGTCTTCTATCAAATGTGACTCGGAGGTATTTTGGTATATCATTCATGAAAAGTATGAAATGAATTGGCCCAATAACGCTACCCTGAGCCACACCAGACGTAACGTTTATTGGAGAAGATAGCGTTTCTCCCACGCGCTTCCTTTGAGCAGTTCCCGTATCTATTTCACAACTCTGATGTCAATGTCCGAACGCGCTAACTTGCTAAGGAGAATGTCATGTGGCACAAGATCAAATGCCTTAGCAAAAGGAATCACTCCTGCATCAATCCTTGACCCGTTATCGAGCTTTCCGAGATATCTTGACATACGGAACAGAGCTGGCTTTTGAAAGCCATGCTACCCCTTAAATATCATTCCAGAAGAGTCCCATTTTAACCTCAAATAATCTACTATTAATGGCTCCATTTGTTTGCATACGATTGACGTCAAACTTACCAGTCGATGGTTATGCAAGTCACCCCCTTTGTGAATATGAACTACAATGGCTGATTTCCCATCTTCTGGTAACTTCGAATTGTTCAGTGATTCTTGTTAAATATTGTAGAATCGCTTCACCCCCGAGCTGAAGTGCCTCTCTGGATATAGAATCTGGCCCGCACGATTTATTATTTACTGAGTTTAGAAATATCCTTAAGCAATAATGAAGCTTTAATGTGGAAATAATTATTAGTTTTCGGAAAATTTTCGCTGAATAACTGTACCGACGGATTAAATACCTTTCCGTAGTGCTTATTTAATGCCAATAAATCCCCTCCTAGACAAAAAGAAGGAATTGACTTGTTCTCTCCCTTCTTCGCATATGAGTATATTTTAAAAGAGGGTTCCAGGAGTTCCTATATCCATTTAGGTTATTGTCAAGATATTTCTCTTCAGCCACTTTCTTTTCTTCTAACAAAAGGTTCACCAAACTTCTGTACTCCGCTTTGCACGCATCATTATTATTTCTTCTGTTGAACGCTCTCCTAGACTTAAGTTTAAGCTTTCTAATAATGTAGTCGGAATGTAGTAGGTGGATATGAATTTTCCTCATTTATCTTTTCGGGAACGTATTGAACCCATGACCTTTGTCCCCTAAGAACATTATGCATAAATCGACAATCATTTAAAAGTTGGATTCTTGATAGCATGGATTTGACACGTGACGAGGGGGTGATTACCTTCGGTCCCACGCTCTGGGGTACGTGACGTCAGCCACACGTGTCAACGGCGGAAGAATCTCAAGTCATTTTTGTGAACTATTTCAAAGCGCGTGTACATGGCGTGACCAAGCCAAGTCAAAAAAATATAGTGCCTATCAAAGGGGGTCAATCATCTCGCAAATCGAACCCGTAAAAGTTTTAAATGTCCATGAACACTACCGCCAGAAATGTAGCAAGCATGTAGTCACTTTCAAAACTCTTGAAATTACAGTTTAGGTAAGTCAGAAAATTTATAGAAATTTTCTTGGCGGCAAAGGGAGAGATCCGAAGAGAGGGGGTAACTGCTATAAATATGAAGGGACGCCATGACGAAGTCTCCTTCTCCGGCATTTGTGATACAAAGCGGACGAAAAATTGTGGAGCTGCTCTGCGAAATAAAACAACGAAAGTAGACTGAGTTCAACTGCAGATTTCAGCCAGTGTGGCTAGGTCTTCCCTCCATGAGGAGATAGTTTTCTTGAGTGAAATAATTGTACTAGATAGGACGGTCAAAGTACTGAATAAATTCTAATGTGATTAAGAATTCGTGTGCGGAAATAATTATAGTCCATCGTGTGCACTCAGCAAACAAGTGAAGGGTATTTTCTTTTTTTTATGCTTTATTCCAGGAAACCTGAAGATACTAAAAAAATGGTTTGTAAAGCCATGAATGTAAAAATGGCTAAATAAAACGCCAGGGTCGCAGGTGCGCCCTATGACGAACACTGGCGTGACGACATGAGGTAGGTGACTTTCCATCTTACTACCTCTTATATCTTGTCTCATGGTCTCTAAAGGTGTATTTGAATGGGGATATACGACGCAGTGGTCACCCCTACTAAGTTTTGTAAATGTGAGAATACGACTAAAAGAGTCATTTGTTTTATTTTCCACTTGGATAAATTTTGAAGTCTTGCGAGTGTCGTATAATGTTGTAAAAGGTAATTGAATAGGGTTCCGAAGTGATATCACGTCCAATGTAGATCGTCATCCGTGTGAAGTGTACTGCCTATATTTTGTGATGCCAAATTAAGATGTTCAGTCGACGTAAAATGTTTCCTGTCTGCAATTTGACGTTAATAATAATAATCCATGGTTACTCATTTTAAATCGAGTGGAAGCGCGCTGTCGGGTGAGAACCTAGGGTGATGAATTTGGTCACGGAGAGAAACGTTTTTCTATGCCCATTTTAAACTGTGTCTGACTGACAATAAAAAGATCTAGTAGAATGTTTCAGTCATTTTGTTCATAAAAATCAAGTTATTAAATACGATTTCATTTATGCGAAGTTATTCATGAGTAATGCATTGTGCCATATTAGACGTCGAGATTTCTAGTAAGGATTTTATTCCAGTACTTTGTCGATGATAATTGTGGAGCTGGGAAACAGAGGTTAGTTTTGTTGATATGAGATTTGTGAATCAGGTTAGAGTCCTGTCATTGAAGTCGGGACACGGAAGCCCGAGGAATGTTTTATATGAGTTGAGATGAGATGTGCGAATCAGGTTAGAGTCCTGTCATTGAAGCCGGGACATGATAGCCCGAGGAATATTTTATAATGTTGAGAATGGAAAGAAATTCATAGAAATCCATAGCGGTATCAATTGGCGACGCGTATAATTAGTGTGGGCATCTTGAAGCATAATCTGTGCATTTTGTTGGTTAGATTATCGTATTTGTTTAATTATGTCGGCAGAGTTTAAAGGGAGCATTTTGAGAAGTCAGTCAGGTAGAACGAACCGGGTGTTTCATGTAACTGCCAAGCGAACTTGGGGGGTGAGAGGCCTCAACTGTGAAAACGGGACAGGCGTGGAATTGAGATTGTACTGTATCCTCGGCCAGGGAAAACGTTAAAATGCTGGATTTAGTTGAAATTCATAGCCGGTAATGATCTGAGGATTGTGAAATACTGTAATTGGGGACGTAATGAACATTTGAAATCACGAACTTTGAGTATAAGGAACAGAGTAACCAAATTCAGGGTTGTCCAAAATATAGAGCGATGGCTGTGATGATCGGTTTGTCTGTGAGGGGTATGCAAAATTCATAAATGGTAATGACGAGATATGACATCGTAATTATATGGCGAGTTGTTTGGTTTGTACGTAGATTCATAGGATATCCAAGTTTTAATAATGGTTAGGACTAGATTAGATTTTAAAGTGTGAAATCACGAGACAAGATATATAACTGGACATGAATTATGTAACAATTCTTTTCCAGCCAGATAAACATCGCAATATTGAATTTACATCACAGCTGCGTAGGAATTTGTGAAGAAACCAGAGTCCGCGGAGATAAATTTTGTTGTTCGTTAACATTTCGTCAAATCACTTAAATTTATTTAATTATTAAATTCAGTGAAACCGCATTTTGAAATAACTTTAATCAAGCGAGTAACTTGGAGATGCATTCTGGAAATTTTAGTTTATTTTTCTGGGGAATATTAAAAAGTAAAGTAACGATTAAAGGGACATATCCGAAGGAAATGGATTTTACTGCCACAAAGTTTGTGAGCATTGCTATTGTTGTAATTATGGAACTTTGATTGATTGAGCAGTGAAAGTTCTGGGGATAGTAAAGTGGAAACTTTGGTCATCAACCGATGTAACTTAATTGTGTTTAGCCTTCAGCCTAGAAACTTGGATGGTCAGGGGGTCATCAACCTCAGTGACTTGGATTAGGGCCATATGCCATTGTAGCATCATTTCCTTGCGGTCATCATCCACAGTGACTTTAAAGTAACTTAGAAGATTAGATGTCGGTCCATGACATAGATGCAGGTCACATCGATTCAATTAAGGGTCCATGCCGTAGAACCACTGTGTGGCACACACCGATTGGACGGCCTTAATTATACCCAGAGTCCAGAGTTCGTGTTACGAGGGCTGGACCATAACGAATCACTATGATGGTACATGTAGTCTCACATGGAAGCCGAATTTAAGGATTTCCAGACTTTCCTTTCTTAAATAATTAATAATTGAGATAATGGTTTCTAGTAAGAATGCCCATCAGGCAGTTACGTTAATGTCTCACACCAGTGTTCTGGCCATTATGTTAAAATGATTGTGGTGTCCAGTGGACACAGTTGACTTCTATGCTATCATTGACATATCGATTGCTTCAGAATTTTTCTGAATAAATAGGAATCTTTTAAACTGACCTTTCATTCCAGTAGATAGATTAGAATTACTGAACCCTACCTTTACCTCAGCAAGTGACGAAGAACCCGATACGACCCAAGAGACAGATCTCATGAACTTTGCTGATAGGTAAGGAAGGTAGGTATCCCTCAATATGGACCTAAATGGTTCAGTATTTATTCAGTCCAGTATTTATGACAGTTTTTGAAATTTCCAAAGATCTTTCATCCCCTTGCCCTCCTTTAACCAATTAGTATAGCACAACCTCAAATACTGTAGTTTTGAAAACCTATGGAGTCTCCCCTCGCATAGCACCAAATAGTCTTAGAAATTGCCACATGCCTCGTAATACAAGTTTCCCGAGAATGATCGAGTACCACTGCATTGTGGTCACTAATCCCCTGAATTACGTCAGAAGATATGTCATCCGGTCTGACTAGAAAAACATCTAAAAGTGCTCGTTTACGTGTGCTCTTTGTAACGACTTGGGAAAAGCCATTATTCCACACTAATAACTTAAATGCTTCCTGCGATAGATTCCCCCCGTCGTTGACCTAGCCCAGTTTACTGACAGTAGGTTTAAATTCCGTAGCTTATATTTGCACAAGTCAGTTCTGAAAGACGAGTGATCGTGTTTAAACCTGATTTCGGCGGGCGATAAGCTCCAATAATGACTATATTTTGTTTACTGGGTGCATTATTTACCTTCACCCTAGTTATTTCCCAATCATCGAGAACCAAACGTACCGCTTAGCTCCGACTTAACACTAATGGAAATTACCCCCTCCATTCGACAGTCTATCCCGACTAAACGTCAGACATTTTTACCTGAATAGTTCTGAATTATATATATTATCCGATTACCATTCCCACAGTTATGGTGTACGGCTTCTAGTGCCGGGAGTGTCCGCGGACATGTTCGGCTCGTCAGGTGCAGGTCTTTTGACTTGACTCCCGTAGGCGACCTGCGCGTTGTGATGAGGATGAAATGATGATGAAGAAGATACATACACCCAGCCCCCGTGCCATTGAAATTAACCAATGAAGGTTAAAATTCGAACCCGGGACCCCTATCACCAAAGGTCAGCACGCTAACCATTTACCCATGGAGCCGGACACCCCATCCGGTATCTCTGCCTCTCACAATATCCGTTATCGCTGTAGCTAAATCGAATCTGCTCCCGTCGTGGATCGTCATTCGGCTGTCCATTCTGCACTGTCATCCGATTGGGTGGAAAAGGACTCGGTAACCCTCGAAAAGATTTAAACTAGTCTCACCACTCTTCGCTGGTTCAGGTGACATCCATCCCTGCTGAAGTCCCGGTCGTCGATCCAACTGTTGCCGTCTACAAAGAGTTATCTGGAACTTTCGGCCACCCACTGAAGCTCTTCGTTCAACCGGCCAATCTTCTTCCATGATGCATGTGGTCTTCTTAGTACGCCACTAACTACAACGTTTGCCTTCGGAAACATTTTCTTAGTTGAGTTCACTACATCATAAATGTCTCTCTTATGTATTCAGTCCGTTCCCCTTTCAAATCATTATTTCCTACGTGGAGAATTACTACTTTATTCTCACCGCATCCATCCTCTACTTCCCTGCTCAACTGTTCCGGACGAATTTCCGGCAAGTACATCAGTTTCATTGGTTTATTTTCCTGTCCTACATGCCGTGCGATAGAATAGCCTATTACCACACAATTTACAGGTTTAATATTCTCCACAGATGAATGAATGCCTACATTTCTCACATACACTTCCTGTAACTTCCTTTGGAAGTCCGCAATGATGATAATTGTTTCATGTAATTCCCATTGTAATTCGTCAGTGTTTGCTTTCTCGCTAGTCACATTCCCATTCATGAAACACTTGCTACATGCCACCCTTTCCTTATCTCCGTCCAGGTCCTGTAGCTTACCACATTTAAAATGACACCACATTCCACACGTATCACACTTGGAACCAGATCTTTAGTTCCTCTGACATCCCACACACTTCACGTTCACGTTCACTACCTCTTCTGAAGCTGGTTGAACAGTGTCCGGGTTTAACTCCAAGCCTCCTATAACAAGTAATGTGGTAATGGATGCCGACGATATGACACTTCCCGCGTAACTGCCTGCTGCAGGTGCGCATTCCAACACGTACTCCACAAACCCCTACTTGCCGATGTCCCGGTTGCTGCTCGCCAAGCTGAAGAGCAAATACCAATCGCTGCACAAACACG
Source organism: Anabrus simplex (assembly GCF_040414725.1). NCBI lineage: Eukaryota > Metazoa > Arthropoda > Insecta > Orthoptera > Tettigoniidae > Anabrus > Anabrus simplex. The sequence goes on along the minus strand of NC_090271.1, from coordinate 193,069,095 downwards.
TCTGCTCCCATCAGTCAACTAGCAACAGGCCCTAAAGGAAATCAAAGAGAAATTTGGAAAGGGAGTCACAATAAAAGGGGAGGAAATCAAAACCCTGAGATTTGCCGATGATATCGTTATTTTATCTGATACTGCAGAATGTTGTGTTTTCAGCCCGAAGGCTGGTTTGATCCTCTGCAGCTCCGCCAACAGCTGTCATAAATAGCCTAGGCGTCACTGAAGAGGCGTACTAGGGAAGTGAGGAGTGAGGTAGTTTCCCTTTGCTATCCTCACTGAGCCAGCCGTTGCTATTACATATCAGTCTGCCAAGCCCACCGAAATGCATGCACCAACCGACCCTATGAGCGATATTTTCACACCATTCATAACAGGGACTGGCTGCGTAAGCAATGGTATTACTACCATCACTCATACCTCAGTCACTTTCATATTGTCAAAGCTAATGATGAGACTGTGACAGGTCAATGAAAGTAACAAATTTGATATAGCCCATACCAGAAGACATAGTGCACTGTAAACGCTACATCTCGCCAGCAAAGGCATACTGCAGAATATCTAGAGAAATTCCTGAATGGTATGGACGGAAGATTAGGTAAGAAGTACAAGATGAAAACAAATAAGTCCAAAACAAGATTAATGGAGCACAGCCGAACTAAATCAGGTGATGCAGGCATTATTAGATCAGGAAATGAAGTCTTAAAGAAAGTAGATAGATATTGTTCCTTGGGTAGCGTAGTAAAATTACTAACGATGGCAGAAGTAAGGAGGACATAAACTGCAGACTAGCAAAGCAAGGAAGGCCTGTTAAGAAAAAAAAAATCTCATCTCGAACATTAATGTAGAAATTAGATAGATGTTTTTGAAGACTTTCATCTGGAGCGTGGCATTGTATGGAAGTGAAACATGGATTATACCTAGCTCAGAAAGAAAGAGAATAGAAACTTTTGAAATGTGCTGTTATGGAAGAATGCTGAAGGTGAGGTGGATAGATCGATTGACAAATGAATAGATACTAAATCGAATTGGTGAGAGGACATCGATTTAGGTAAATTTGACGAGAAGAGGAGACAGAATGATAGGACACGTCTTTAAACATCCAGGTCTTGTTCAGTTAGTTTCTGAAGGATGTGTAGATGGTAAGAACGGTAGGAGTAGACCAAGGTGTGAAAATGATAAGCAGATTAGAGCAGATGCACGATGTAATAGTTACGTGGAAATGGAAAGGTTAGCACTGGATAGGGTGGCATGGAGGACTGCATCAAACCTGTCTATGGACTGATGTCCCATCAACAACACATGGATTTTAGTGCCGGGAGTGTCCAAGGGCATGTTCGGCTCGCCTGGTGCAAGTCCTTATATTTGACACCCATAGGCCACCTGCGCGTCTTGTCGGGGGATGATGATGTGATAAGAAGTGCAAGATGAAGATAAATAAGCCCAAAATGAAGGTAATGGAATGCAGTCGAACAAAATCAGGTGATGCAGACAATATTAGCACGTAGCTTACGACTGTCAAATAACACCAACGAGTCTGCTCAGAGCTTTACGTCTCCTTCCGACGAACGAATCACTATCAACAGCGTCATATGCTCTCACTCCATATGAGGACTTCAGAAATATTTGGAATTTAATCCAGGCTTTTGGCACGTAATCTAGTGGTTAGAAATTGTATTCCATCACCTCCCCTACCCTGATGGCCAACATTCTGATGGAGAATCTTTCTCGACCAATGGGACTTGAACAGGCAAACCACGGTGTCAGACCGTTTAGACTTCAGCTCCTTAACGACCATGGCCAGCAGGCGGGCAGTATTTACAGTAAAACCTGTGAAGATGACAAGCTTTGAAACGTGAGCGCTTGTCTTAACAGACCACCTATTTAGGCTAACTTGCATTTTGACCATGTTTTTCACCTGTGTTACTAATAAGTTATCATGTACCGAGCAAGTGGGCAAGCGGCTTGGGTCACGTAGCAATAACCTTGCATTCTGGAGATAATGGGTTCGAACCCCACGGTCGGCAGTCCTGACTGTGGTTTTCCGTGCTTTCCCCTTTTTCACACCAGGAAAATGCTGGGGCTGTACCTTAATTAAGGATACTATCGCTTCTTTCCCACTCTTAGGCTTTTCCTATCCCATGGTCCCCATAAGATTTATCAGTGTCAGTGCGACGTAAAACAAATTCAAAAAAAGAAAAAGAAATCATCATATTGTAAAGAACTTGTAGTTCTCTTAATAAGAGGTGATGGAAACATTCTAAGTGCTGCTGAGGAGAAAGAAAAGAACTGTAATACCGACAGCAAAATTCCTGCGAGAGAAAAAGAAATACAAATCTTGTTCAAACACAAAGTAAAGCCCTAAAATGTGCCGAAAAATTAATTAAATATTACAATAGCACACATGAATTAATTGATAAAGCAGTTTCAATTATACAATGGGACCCGCCTTTTTTTTTCAATTCCAAATATATTTTGACTAATTTAAGATATGGATCAGAGGTTTTCACCTAGGTCAACAACAATAAGGATCACATGAAATAAAGTGAATATTCTGTTCGAGTCTTTCACAAGCAACGCGGCGGAGTTGTCGAGTTACCTTTATATGTAATTATACCAATTTCTATTTCGTACGTACTCGGCAATCACATTCATGGATGTATTATTCTCCGTAGTCAGAGAGGTAGAAATGGCGAAAAGGAGTAATGAAGTGTGCACGTTTTCAAATTTGCTCCATTTGGACTCAATTTCTTTCAGATGAGACTCTGTAGGAATGTTCCGGCCCCTCGGCACCTCTGCCGACCGTAAACAACAACATGGAAGTTTAAAACAAATAACAACATCATTCACTCCTCTCTTGGACCTTCCTTGTCAAACTCTTGTCCTCTTCTGACCCCGATTATACTCAATATGCAAAATATGTGGTGTATTTTTATCTGCTCGCATTTCGCGGCCCTTTTTTCTTGACAATATCTGCATTCATCTAACGTTAGAACTCTTCTGTTTTTCCACTTATTAGTTGTCTAGTTGTACCATAATCGGCATCATCAAATAATAATAATAATAATAATAATAATAATAATAATAATAATAATAATAATAATAATAATAATAATAACTATAATAATAATAACAAAAAGGTAAGGTAAGGTTTATTCTGCCCGAAGGCAGGTCCGAACCTCCGCAGAGATGTTCCTGAGCCGGAGTTCACATGCGGTAGGGTGGCCAGTTCCTTTCCGCTCCTCCATTCCCTTACCCCCCACCAACAGCGCGTGGCAACCCATCCAACTCCTGACCACGCCCAATGTTGCTTAACTTTGGAGATCTCACGGGATCCGGTGTTTCAACACGGCTACGGCCGTTGGCTAATAATAATAATAATAATAATAATAATAATAATAATAATAATAATAATAATAATAATAATAATAATAATAATAATAATAATAATAATATTTTTTGCTAGGGGCTTTACGTCGCACCGACACAGATAGGTCTTATGGCGACGATGGGATAGGAAAGGCTTAGGGGCTGGAAGGAAGCGGCCGTGGCCTTAATTAAGGTACAGCCCCAGCATTTGCCTGGTGTGAAAATGGGAAACCACGGAAAATAATAATAATAATAAGAAAGGGTGAGATTTAAAAGAATTTTCGTTCCTTCCTGGAATTTGTCTGGGATAGGCACTAATCTGGATTAAGTTGAGTTTTATGGCCGAGTGCCTTTACTGACGCCAGACATGTGTGGAGGGATTTATTAATTATTACGTGTTTCTGTGGTGGTTAATAGTGTGATGTGCAGTGTTTTAATGATGATGTGTATTATGACGATCACAAATATCTAGTCCTAGATTTATGCGAATGAAGCAAACGCCATTAAAATCCCCTGCCCGGCTGGGAATAGAACCCGGAGACATACGAATCGGAAGCCTCTACGCTATCCTTCACTCAAGGAGCAGTACAGGGAAATTAACAGAAATAAGTGCAAGTAAATAAATTACTTTTCATGAAATATGTAACCAGGCATCGGTAAAGGATGGTATTTACGGCCTTCTGTATTATAAGATTAACTTACGTTACTCGCAGTTTCCATAATGGACAACATTATTATGACAGGCAGTCCTTTCAATTGTTCACTTCTGCAGACAGCAAGCGAAATCATAAATTGAGTTTAAATCCACTGCTCATCGTATTAGAGGTTTACCCTCAGATTTTGAATTAATACGACAGGACTAACCACCCGATTAAATTGTAAATTAGTTGGATACGGAAGTACAAAGTTTGTTGTACGTGAGTTAAGGGCATTGAACTTTAAATGTTTCGAATATTGAAACAATATATTACCTGAGACGTTCGCTCCGCGAAGTTAAGAAACTTCGGTTACTGGGGAAGACAGTTGCGTGATTTGTTCAGACTTCTCTTTAATTATGACACGAGTTGTTGGCCTCTAGTACACACACCTTACGAGGGTCATGACCCCTATTGTTCGTCGAGCTTTAGTTCGGAATGAAAATTTTCCTAGAACAGAAAGAAAAACCCTGGAACTGTTATTGTTATTATTATTTTTATCCTTATTATTTATAATAATAATAATAATCATAATAATAATAATTAGTAGTATAGCCATAGACAGTGTCGGTTTAGCCGGGGTGGTAAAGGCGTGCTTGGTTCACTCGGAACGTGAGCTGGATTCTCCGCCAGAAAGTCGTAAAATAGGAATGAGGTTCCCATTCTTGTAGAGGCACATAATCCACTGAAGTTCACTCAATATTAATAAAAATATGAGTAACAGGTTAATTAAAGCAAAAACATCTGGGCAAAGATCTATTGCCTTTATTCCACCTGGTCCAAGGTTTATTTAAAATCTAGATTGTTTTACTGTCAGAAAAATACATTTTGCAAACTTACATTTGGTAGTTTACATAGTACATGTCTCCTTCACTATAAATAATTACTTTCTGCTTGCACACCCTTGTTGATTCTTGATATTCTTACTTTGATATGACAATGATTGATTACCGGTAATTATTTATGTGTCGGTAAAACAATAAATGATACTTGTACCTTATTCTTGGCACTTCTGATACACAATAAACATTCGACACCAATAATAATAATAATAATAATAATAATAATAATAATAATAATAATAGAAAAGATATCACGAACTTAGCGCATACTGTCTTGATAAAATATATATAATGAAAAATGATAAGTTCTCCTTGTGCCTTTATAACGTGGCACTATTGTAATTATGTTAGTAACATTTCTATATGATTGTTATGATGACAACAAAAATAAAAATAAATAAAAATGGCAACACTGAGGACAGTGAACATAAACATAAATAGAAATCACTGATATTTACAAAAGACAGATTAAGATAACAGAAAGATTTTTCTTAAATTTCCATTTGGTTGTCAGCGTGGAAGTCTTCCATTATAGAGTACAACGGCGGGTTAAATTCCCCAACATATTTAGCTTTAGGTGACGATAAAACTTGACCATTTCCTTGGATGTCCGGACACAAACTAAGGTGTCGAATGTTGGATGTTCCATGGGTTTCTATCACTTTCTGCACGTACACTGGAATCACTAACACCATTACAGATGTAAAATGAGCGGAAGTCGTCTTAAGTTACGGAAAGTAGAGGCCTTTAGCTTCCTCTTCTCCAAGGTACTATTTGACCTGTATGGGAAAAGATTTTATTTTTGATTCCACCTTGCATTTCACTAACAAGGGATACAGGAATTGTCATAATCATACGTATGTGGCTGATTCACTATCGTAAAAATTGATCCCATGAAAGTGATTCATTCAGTGCTGATCCTTGCTTGGTGTTACTGACTACCGAACAAATAAAGAATAAGATGTGAATTTAGTGGATGCACGATCGCCGTCGACATCTGCTTCCGCTCACGCTAGCCACGTTAAGAAAAATCAAAAAGCAAAGTGTGCAAAAGTTAAGACGATAATGCGAAATTAGGCTTTGCAAACATTCTTGTAATTAATCAAGAACGACCACAGTGCTTGGATATTTTACTCAACGATAGTTTAAAGCCTGTGAAACTTACGAGCAGTGTACTATACTTGCAACCATTGATATTTCCAAGTTAATTCCAATATTAAGTCTTTGGTACCTTTGAGTATTACAAGTACAAAATTGTTTTCCATTGAACTGATGAAATTTTATGTGCTTTGAAGATATAATTTAGATTTAGTGTAAGAGTAAGTTGTAAATTTGCACTTTGTCGAGCATCACTTTGTCTTATGACTACCGAGCGAGTTGGCCATGCGGTTAGGAGTGTGCACCTGTGAACTTGCCCCCGATAGATAGTGGGTTCGAGCCCCACTGTCGGCAGCCCTGAAGATGGCTTCCCAATTTAACACCAGGCAAATGTTGGGGCTGTACCTTAGTTACGGCCACAGCTGCTTCCCAATCCTAGGCCTTTCCAATTCCATCGTACGAGCAGTGTACTATACCTGCAACCATTGATATTTCCAAGTTAATTCCAATATTAAGTGTTTGGTACCTTTGAGTATTACAAATACAAAATTGTTTTGCATTGAACTGTTGAAATTGTATGTTCTTTGAAGATATAACTTAGATTTAGTGTAAGAGTAAGTTGTCTTCTTTTCGTCCTCTGATATTCTCTAGGACATAAAGAAAAAATATAGAATAGTCCTATGACCATGCATAAATATACAGTAATTAAATTATTATTATTATTAACTAGCAAGATAGACCTAAAAACATTTTGTGAGCCGTCTTATTTCGTGAAATGTTCGAGTAGTGCAAAGGATGAAATGTAAAGTGGGTTCGAAGAAAATATTCAATGTTCCAGAAGGGAGACGCAACATATAAAGTTTGAACAAAGACTGTGTGCAAGCTCGAGAAGTTTATTGTCGAGGTTTTATTTTACTATTGTACACACGAGCGTGTAACAGACGTTTTTTTGGGTGCTTTACAATGGAACTGGTTCATATCACGTTGTCTCTGTTATCAAATTATTATCTAACACATGACACTATAACAATTTCAAAGTGACCCAGATCAACAGCCATATACTCTGTGTGAATCATGTGTAGAGTTTTCATAGATTATCATCATCATCATCATCAGGCAACTCAGACATTATATGATGCAGCCTCCTAAATATATGAGTGAGGTAATTATGTAATACAGCACTGTAGTTCTGTCCAGGCACTGGGGTCTTGGGCAATTCTATGCCTTCAAACTCCCCTATTGTTTTCCGAAAGTCCTTGTCTCATCTGTCCGGTAGTCTTCTTTTCGGCCTCTGATATTCTCTAGGGCTCCACTCAAGAACAAGTTCCTTCCATCAACAGTCCTTTCTACGTGCCACATATTAAGCGCATTGCCATTTCAGTGCTGCCAACCTTTGAATGGTGTCAGTAGCCTTAGTAACAGAGCGTACATCATCCGTTCATCTTTTCGCGAGTAACCCAGGATTGGTCTTTCCTTGCCTCTTTGAGACTTTCTATGTTTTTTTTTTTTTTTTTTTTTTGACAAATTCTTCAGCGTCCAGGCCTCTTACCCATAAGACCCATAAGTTATTACCGAGGGGATACACTGATCAAAAGTCATATTCAAGTCTACGGGATATATATAAACACTATACTGAGAGTCAACTCAAGACCTAAGCGGTCCCTTTGATGTTAGCCAGACTTCTGGTCAGTGAAGAGGCTTCCGCAGCGGTAAACAGTTCCTATATTTGTTGCTTGTTGCCGCAGTCAAGAGCTTCCCTCAGTTTGGTTAGATATTCTTGTGAACTGACTTGGCCAATCAAAAAATTTGGTTCTGTAAAAATATGGAAAATATTTCACAAGTTGCATATTATTGGGGTTCGTTACCAACTCTTACATTTCATACGTAGATGGCTGTGAAAAGTTATTGTTCTCGGTGGTCTATGTAGCAAAATAAATAATTATTTAACATGAGTTTGATATCTTATTGCATTGCGTACTTTTAAGCTTTGTTCGGTTTCATTCCATTGCTGTTTAGTTGGCATGATTTATACGGCGTTGAAGACGGATCCAAGAAAACTGTTGGCAGTACTGGCTGCAATAGCATGCTCAATATTGATAATGGCTGCCAGCCGTAAGCAACACGTGGGTGAAGCTGTCACTCTTGAGTCTCTCACTTTAAAGCTAATAAAAGTGTGTGTGGGAGGGGCGGGGAGGGATTAAATAGGAAATTTAAACAAATAATTATGAACGTTTACAGTAGACTACGAGATGAGAATCCGCTCCCCCTGTGGGTGGGGGCGGTAGAATAACATCCACGGCATCCCTTGCCTGTCGTAAGAGGCGACTAAAAGAGGCCACAGGGGCTCTGGACTTTGGAGCGTGGGTTGGCGACTACGGGGCCCTTAGCTGAGTCCTGGCATTGCTTCTACTTACTTGCGCCAGGCTCCTAACTTTCATCTGCTCTATCCGACCTCTCTTGGTCAACTCTTGTTCTTTTCAGACCCCGACGGTATTACGTATGGAGGCCTAGGGAGTCTTTCATTTTCATGCCCTTCGTGGCCCTTGTCTTCCTTTGGCCGATACCTTCATTTTTCGAAGTGTCGACCCCTTCCATTTTTCTCTCTGATTAGTGTTATATAGATGATGGTTGCCTAGTTGTACTTCCTATTAAAACAGTAATCACCACCACCACCACCACCACTGAGAATCCGCTGCGGTCTGTGAAAGTAGTGGTGAAAAAAACTCCCAGCTGACCGGCGTTTCTATGTGCAGTGTTTACACGGCTCGCGCGGAATTTAAAGGAATTCGTATGTTTTCTTCTGGTACCATATAGTATATGCTGACCTGTGGTTGTTTATATATGTCGTGAGTGTTTCTGATGATATGTCTCCCTAAAGTCGCTGAAAATTTTGTTTTAAAAGTGTCTGAATTATGTAGACAAGCAATCAAGGCGATAAGGAAAGTGAAAGGAAACGTAAATCAGCTAAGCTGCATGTCAGATTTGTGTGGCAGAAAACGTTTGTTGGTTTAACTGTTCGTCAGTAGGCCTATGTGTCAGCTCAGTTCGAACTATGCACTCGCCGTACGTAAAACAGGAAGGGCCGTAACACGGTATGGGTATAGGATCTTTAGCGTAATCGAAATAATAATAATAATAATAATAATAATAATAATAATAATAATAATAATAATAATAATAATAATAATAATAATAATAATAATAATAATAATAATGTGTACTTCATTTTTGTAATTGAACTCCATCTGCATAAATGTTGTCATGAGGGGATCATGAGTTCGTTTTTACCTTCCGAAAGAAGAGACCACAATATTTACAACATTCTTGGAAACACTGTATCTTGCAATCCCAGTATAATAATTTCGTGCGGCTATTTCTAGCCGAGTGCAGCCCTTGTAAGGCAGACCCTCCGATGAGAGTGGGCGGCATCTGCCATGTGTAGGTAACTGCGTGTTATTGTGGTGGAGTATAGTGATGTGTGTGGTGTGTGAGTTGCAGGGGTGTTGGGGACAGCGCAAACACCCAGCCCCCGGGCCACTGGAATTAACCAATGAAGGTTAAAATCCACGACCCGGCCGGGAATCGAACCCGGGACCCTCTGAACCGAAGGCCAGTACGCTGACCATTCAGCCAACGAGTCGGACGTAATCCCAGTCATAGGTGGGTTTTCAACTTGTTGAACTGTGAGAAACTGCCACTGACAGTCGTTGTACGAGAGAGGAATTGTATACTCATGTTGTAAGTCCCCATGTGACTCGCACAAATTGCATTGTGAAATAAAAATAAACCTTGCATCTCTTGCCTCGGTATTCGTCAGTAATCTGTGGGTTTTCATGGTCGATAAAGGAATAAATAGGTATGGTACGTAATCAAAGTACAGGTATGTGAAAGGAAGTGATTCCTTTTGATGCCACACTATTTGATAATGAAGTACTTATCAGAAAGGCGCACGATATTAATAATAAATTGGTTGTGGCGAAGATGGAGAACGGAGACCGGAAGGGGGAACAGGGTACATGCTCACATGCGGAAGGATACTTTTTCTAAGTACTTGAGTTGACTTTCAGTGTAGCTGATGTACCCGTGCTTCGTTACGGGATTCTCAGAAAGACTGTCTTTGTGGTTTCCTAACTGAAGTCAACATAGGTCATTACAAAAACGACAGTAGGAATGTAACGATTAAAATCATTGTTATCATATAAAATACTCGATCAAATGAAAAACCGCACATTTTCTCACTTTAACGAACAGCGCTACGGGGCCGATTAAACAGTCCAAAATCTCAGTGCTGGAATGACCAGGCCGTAGATTGCCATGAAAACACCGCTGCCATTATCGATGTAAGTGTGCACACTGCTCATTCCAATCAGTGCCACAGAGTGGGGATTGAAGAGCTCGAATGCTATGATGAACCAATGTGTTACCTACCAGTAGTATCAGAAAATTTATGTACCAGAGGAATGGCATACTAAAGAAGAAAGTTATCTAACTCCCCAGCTACTTCCCGCCAATATTCCGGCAGGCTGTTATACTCGGTACGACCGGGCGAGTTGGCCGTGCGGTAAGGGGCGCGCAGCTGTGAGCTGGCATCCGGGAAATGGTGGGTTCGAACTACATTGTCGGCAGTCCTGAAGATAGATTTCCGTGGTTTCCCCATTTTTGCACCAGGCAAATGCTGGGAATGTACCTTAATTAAGGCCAGGGTCGCTTCCTTCCCACTCCTATACCTTTCCTATCCCATTGTAACCACAAGACCTATCTGTGTCGGTGTGACGTAAAGCAAATTATAAAGAATACTCGGTACGCAACAGTAATCCCATCTAGCGGAGATGAGTGGCAACAGAAGGTACAAAGCACATCACAACAAACAGTGGTCAATGTAATGTTATTGTTGATCAATTTTAGGAGCTTTCTATATTTCAGGCCTTCAAATTTAGTTTTCTTACGGCTCTGTGCTATTAAGGCGTCTTACAAAATTATGTATAGCGTAGAAAGTAGTTCCTTATTCCCTGACTTTACATACCGACTTTCATTAAATTTTGTTCATCCATTTTCTCCTGACCCGGGGCTGATATGGTCTTAAGCAGCAAAAATCCAAATTCATGAATATCTGTGTTATCATAGCCAGTACGGTAAAGATGTATAAGGCATAAATGATCAGAAATTTAATATTCTTTAACTTTAGTTATGTAGTATTTATCGACCGGAACGCTAATAATATAAATATTAAAGACACAGATATTAGGCTTTTCCTTATACAGTTACATACAGCCTACAGTGTGGCGACTTATTTCCAGATTTTGCATATTGATTTTCATTAAGATAGGACCACTAATAACATAAATATTTGAAACTTAATTTCTAGGCCTTCCCCTAAACTACTATTTCTCTCAGCGTGATTAAAATGATGTATGGTCTAGATTGTGGCGACTTATTCCCCGACTTTGCATACCGATTTTCATTCAATTCTCTTAAGCCGTTGTGTAGTGATGCGTGTACAGACAGACAGACAGACAGACAGACAGACAGACAGACAGACAGACAGACAGACAGACAGACAGACAGACAGACAGACAGACAGACAGACAGACAGACATTACGGAACATTAAAAAGTGAGTTTCCTTGTTACTGTGGACACGACCGATACAGAAATACCATCCTTTTTAAATTCGGAGCAATGTACAGACAAAACTCTTATTTTATATATATAGATGTATTTATAAATAGTATATTCGATGGTAAATTCTATACATTATAGGAACCTCATAAATCAGCTTCCGAGTGCTGCCTCAGGAGCTGCGGACAATTTTGAAACTTTCACCTGCACAAACTCCCTTGGATCCGTTATAGTTCTAAATCGAAAATTTCGTCTAGATTCACGTCGACAATATCGCAACTCTCCTTAGTAAGCATACATTAACTACGAAGTCTACCACAAGAATTGGCAATTATTTGATTTAATCTTAAATATACAAATTGTGTGAGTTTGTTAGAAATCAGAATTACACTATTTTACTAAAAATTGATATTTTCCAGAGAAAGTTTTCTCATCAAAGCTTAATCCAACATTACATAATTTCATTCATTGTTACAAAGAACACATTAATATTTTATTCACAGGATACTAAGAGATAAAGTGTTATTTTGGAATCTGTTACTTTATAACTAGCAATTACTGAGGCGTCGCGTAGAAATCAGACAGTTATTCTGCGCACTCTTGGTAACAATAGAGAAGAGTCCAATAACAACTTACCACCGATCACCCTCTCTGTCATTTTCCATTCTTCCCCTTGGTTTCTACACCAGTTTTTGACGTATCGTTAATGGATACCACCCAGCTGTACAGCCCTCGAAGTGCGACTGTCCTGGCCTGCTTTCTCTAAGTGCTCCTTTAACACTATAAAAGTGGAATTTCTGACAAACCATTCGACATGCTAAGAAAATGTACAGGCTTATGTTACAGGAAGTTCAATCTAAATCCTGCAAGAAGAAGGAAGAATATTTTATACTATGAATGCGGGCACTGTGATCATATGCAATCCGTTCTGTGTAACTTGTGTATTATTTTCATTATTATTATTGTTGTTGTTGTTGTTGTTGTTATTGTTGCCGAGTTTTCCGTGGTTCGCAGAGGGAAGGAAGCATGTGGGGTGAATAGTTGGACAAAGCACTAACCAAACCTTGAATATTGCTAACAAAAACCAAGGTTAAACTTTATTTCTACCTTTTCATGTATTAGGATATTGTAAACTAAAACACAACTGAAAATACCATATCATCTTTGTACCGGGCGGTACACCTCCACGCCGCTAGTTTAAAAAGGTGCGCCACTTGAAACTCCTCTGCTGGAGGAAGTCTGAACTTTATCTACGGTATTAATTTTCTACTTTATCAGAAGATGTCACTACCTGGAAATTTTGGAGTTTTTGAACTGTGTCATTTTCGACGTATTTTTGTTTTGCTTGTAGTAAGAAGTGTGAACTTTCTCTTCTAGAGGACACTACTGAAAAACTACAATGGTGCACCCTAGTGCGACGTGAAAGAACTATTTTTTTGGAGAAATTTTTATTTCAAAAGTTTGTTTCTTGTTAAATTTCTTTCTGTTATTGTTTAAGTTGGCTGTATACCCCTCTCTTTCCCCTTGTTTTGTATTTAGCCAATTCCGAATTTCTTTTATTAATTTCTGACCAATCGGATGTATTTTCCCCCAACTTGAATATGTTGCTGTATCCTACCCAATAAAGAGTTTGTGGGAGGGTGTTCTCATTCCCCTAACGCCTCGAACTTTCCGCGAGAGTATATAAACTGGTGATTTTAGGGTCTCCGGGCCACTTCTGTTCCATCTTTTCGTGTGTAAAGTACATAGCAGGAGGCGGGAAGCGCCTCTTTCTTCGGCGGCAGTCAACAACCAGGTAATGGCCGATTAATTACTTCTTTTCTTGCTTGCTCAGCAGTTTAACTCTCGGGGCGGGTCCGAAGTTTTTCCATTATGTAACCTTCCTTAAATGTAAAGGAACTTGTATCTATTCTATCTTTTTAACTACATATTGGGATAGAGAGTGCTTAACCCTCTCGAGCTCCCACTCATATTGTTTTGAGGTGAACTTGTTTTCTCAACCTATTCTTCCTTAACATTATGTAAATTTGTCAATTTCTAAAGTCACCTCTTTAGTATGGGATTAGCCCTTGCATCAGTGGCCTAGAGCCAAATTAGGTTTTGGAACAAATACATTAGGAGTGCAAATCGCCTCCTCTCAAATTGTTGATTTAGAGGTCATGTAATTAACCTTCTTGTCATTTAACAGACCTCAGTAGGTTGGGTATTTTACCCCTGTGTATATGTCCTGAGAGGACAGCTTGAAAGTAGAATTAGGTGTGGCCTTTGACAGGCCTGAATTTTGAGAGCAAGTTGCTCTTTTCCCGAAAATTTTGTTTTCTGCGCGCCTCAAGGAGGCCTTACTGTGTATTTTGGAGCAAGTGCTCCTAGGTATGAATGGGGTTCTCCCCTCTCTGTTGACACTTGTGTTTGGGGTAAAACTGAGCTGATTGCTCAAGGATTGTGATCGCGGGGCTCGAAGCCCAAATCCTGTAAATACTGTAATTGTACTTTTGTTGCCTTGCTACTCTGTACCTGCAATATTTGTTATTTCTTGATTTAAAAAAATATATAACCTTGTTAAATTTTAAATTCACTTTAATTTCGTAGCCTGAGACCTATTCACCACCCCGCACCTTCTTTCACCTCTAACTACCACGGAAAACTCCGTAACAATCTTCACCAAAAGAGCTTAGAAGATCGAGAACTTACATTTGGGAATCTCGTAAATTCAGAAAACCATACAATATCAGCAGCTCGTAAACTCAGAAATCTTCACAATACCAGGAACTCATAAGCTCAGAAAAAAGAAACTTTGCAAATCGCGTTAAATGCAACTCACATTTCAAGTGGAACAGTCAAAACATTTGACCCGCAGGTCTTCAGAATTTTACCTTTGAGAAATGGGGCTCCTTTATAAATCCGGGAACGTACATATCAGCGAAGAAATCCTTGACTTATCGAAAGTTTAACCAAACACGGGGGTCGAACACTGGAGCTCAATTTAAATAGTCTACAAGTTGCCCATACGTGAACCAGTGGATTACATAAATACCAGAAGAAACAATTATACTTTGTTTAAAAAAAGCAAAGCAAAGTCACCTCCGTACAGGCCATGAAGGCCCTTGGAGGAGTGGAAGGTTAAGGCTTCCACCATTGTTAACCTCGGCGCGTGATGGGGTAGAGTGGTTAGCTCTACGCCCGGCCGCCTTTGCCCCCAGGAATTCACCTGGTACTCATTTTTGGTTTAGGCTGAGTGAACCTCAGGGCCATATGCACCTCTTAAGTGGAAATCTCGTTTCTTAAATTTTACGACTAGTTGACGGGGATTCGAACCCACGTCCTTCCCCGCGAACCGAGCACGCCTTTACCGCCTCGGCCCTTAATATCTTCGTTACTCTAATCATATGGGGAGGCACACGTAAAAGGGATCGGAAGATCCATAATAACACAGAGACAGAAGACACGTACTACACGACCATGAAATAAATAAAAGAAATAAGCTTACTTCAGAACGGGCCGTAAATCAAAATTAAATGGATACGGAAACCCAAGCACTCCCAAAATTTAAGTTAACTACTAATACCTAAGTAGGCGTAAGGTCCGATGACACAGAGGCTAAAGTGACTAAATAAAAGACAATTTAAAGTCGAAAGACGAGTAGTAAATATAGCAGGTTGGAAATTTTAATCACCCAAAATTAAATTAGAAGCAAGTTGCGAGGGCAACCACTTTTCTTCTTCTTCTTCTTCTTCTTCTTCTTCTTCTTCTTCTTCTTCTTCTTATTTTTATTCGGTATCTGCTTACCCTCCAGGATTGGCTTTTCCCTCGGACTCAGCGAGGGATCCCACCTCTACCGCCCCAAAGACAGTGTCCTGGAGCTTGAGACATTGGGTCGGGGATACAACTGGGGAGAATGACCAGTACCTCGCCCAGGCGGCCTCACCTGCTATGCTGAACAGGGGCCTTGCGGGGGGATGGGAATATTGGAAGGGATATACAAGGAAGAGGGAAGGAAGCGGCCTTGGCCTTTAAATTATGTATCATCCCGGCATTTGCCTGGAGGAGAAGTGTGAAGCCACGGAAAGGCACTTCCAGGATGGCTGAGGTGGGAATCGAACCTGCCTCTACTCATTTGACCTCCCGATGCTGAGTGGACCCCGTTCCAGTCCTCGTACCACTTTTTCAAGTTTCGTGGCAGAGCCGGGAATCGAACACGAGCGTCCGGAGGTGGCAGCTAATCACTATACCACAGAGGCGGACGCAACCACTTTTGCTTCCTGATATTTTACAAGTTCTCGTAAGGGAACTAAACTTTAAAGTCCGATGAGTGGCAACAAAGAAGTCTACTTTTCATTTAATTTAGAAACTTAAAAAGCCTAAAATAAAATTAAAGAAGCCGGAAGCTGGCAGTTGCATGTTAAGGGGGTACGTAGGAATCTTCCCTATGTTTACACGCAGATAGTTCACATGTTTAATATTCTGCCATACTTTGTTAAAATTGCCTCCTCATGCGAGTTTGCCGGTCCCCCACCTCCAGCATCTTCTCCCAGGAGATCTCTCCTTAAGGTAGGACACTCAGTGATCCACCGCCGCAAGACATTAGTCTCAGAAAACTCACTCCTTATCGATACCTTAAAGCACACAAGTGCTATGTCCACTTTTTTCGGATATCGACATATTGGTACCACCAGATTAGTCATGAGAAACGGCATTGAATGCACAGTTGTTCTTTGTCCATATCAAGTGGGAAATACGAGAAAATTCGAGGAATCTAAAATTACTATGTCCTACCCTGTCTTCTTTACAAGCGCACACAAGTACTATGTCCTGATATCTTCTTTGTTGTCAGGTCTGACGTGCTCAATTGTGCTATGTCCGGACATAGTATCCGTGTGCATTTACTTCACGAAACAAGAATGGACGTAGATCTTGTTCTTGATTCATTACTGGCCTTGGTACGTGTTGTTTTGGCGGTCCTGTACAGAAGATTGTTCTGGCTCGCATAACAGCTGTAGGTGTTAATCGTGAATGAGTGACATGGTGTCAATATTGACTGTGGAGACTGCTTTGATAGCTGTTATACTACAGCGGTAAGTAGTCATCTAATTAAATTCATTCTTTATCTACCAAAACAATCAAAACCTCGTATTTGTACTGAAGGCTGTACTAATGTATTTATTTTGCATATGATTAGAAATGAGTGCAGAGGCAGATCAATTGTGCAGGTGTTTGGATGAGTTGGAAGAAGAGGAACGTAAAAATAACACCTCTGATAAAGTCCAAACTAACTCTCAAAATAATGCCACTGCTATAGATGTACTAGGACAAGGGGAACGCAGCTTTGCAGTATAAGAGCCCTCACGCATCCTACTTAGGGCGAGATCGGAGGGCTGGACGACCAGCTCCAAATGCAACTCCAGAACGAGTTGTTCGCCACGTTCGTGCCTTCATTAACTCGTTTCCGAAAGTTCCTGCTCACTACTGTAGAAAGAAGCGCAATCGTCTCTACTTGGCACCGGACATAAACATACGAACCTTACCTTACCTGTACAGCAAGGATGCGAATCGCCCTCAGGTGTCAGAATCTGTATTCGGGGCGATTTTCAATAAGTTCGAACCACCCTTAGCCATTTTCAAACCGAAGAAGGATCAATGCTCGAAGTGCTCCGAGGCAGAACGCACCAAGACAACTACCACCAACTCGGACTGTTTGGACCACATCACTCGTAAGCTTCAAATACGAGAAATGAAGGAAGAACATACCAAAACTGCGGCTGACAATCCAAAGTTTGTGTGTGGAAGTATTGACCTGCAAGCGATACTCCAAATACCCTTTGCAGGGGAATGCCAAATTCACTGAGAAAACTCAGTTTTAAACTTTACAGTTTATGATTCATTCAAGAATGGAACCTGTTACTTGTGGGATGAGACCCATGGTTGGAAAGGGAGTGTAGAAATTGGCAGCTGCCTGCTGAGTTACATTAATCAATTGTATCTGGAAGTTAAGCATTAGTCCTGTATGGTGATACATGTGGTGGGAAGAACAGGAACCAAAACGCAATTTCTGCTTTGCTCTACGCAATGAATACCAAAATGCACCCTAAGTTGAAAACCATATACTTGAAATTTATGGAGAGTGGCCATAGCTACCTTGAGGATGACTCAATTCATGCCGCAATAGAGAAATGTCGAAAACACAAAACTATTTATACTCCTCACGAGTATAAACTTGTAATCGAAATGGCCAGAAAGAAGCCTCGGCCTTACACTGTCATTCAACGGAGCTACAACAGCGTGTACGACTTAGAACAGCTGACAAAACAAGTCATGAAGAATCGAACAAGAGTTTCTATGAATGAGAAAGGTAATTGGCTTCACGTAAAGTGGTTTCGTTTCCAAGAAAATTGTTCGACAATTCACTTCAAGTATGGTGTGAAGGACGATTTCCATGAGCTTGTGGTGAATCCTTGTACAACTGATTGGGTAAACATTTCTCTGAAAGTAAAATACAGTGCTCAGCACATATCAATTCAGAAAAAGAAAGATTTGTTGAATCTAGTGAAGAATGGTGTAATCCCATCTGATTACAAGGGCCTCGTCAACAATTTGCCTTCTGCAAAGGATGTCTGTATAAAAAAAAAAAAAAAAAAAAAATGGCGTACGGCTATTAGTGCCGGGAGTGTCCGAGGACAAGTTGGGCTCGCCAGAGGCAGGTCTTTTGATTTGACACCGGCAGGCAACCTGCGCATAGTGATGAGGATGAAATGATGATGAAGACGACACATACACCCAGCCCTCGTGCCAGCGAAATTAACCAATTAAGGTTAAAATTCCCGACCCTGCCGGGAATCGAACCCGGGGCCCCTGTGACCAAAGGCCAGCACGCTAACCATTTAGCCATGGAGCCGGACAAAAATGTCTGTGATGAAGCTGTATGGGCACCGACAGCGGGCAAGGATGATTGGAATGTTCCAAGAATATTCCAGTGGTGGCCTTTCTGTTCTGTGTCTCTTTACATTTGATATTCCAGTATACATTTTATTGTATTCAAAGTGCTAAAATGTCATAAATGTTTTCCTTATGTTTAAAATATTCTTTTTATTGAAAATATCTTGTTTACGCCTTTGTGACTCATAATAAAACTGTTTGTACTATGTCCAAAAATGGTATACTTGTTAGTGCTCAGTTGTGCTATGTCCCGACTTAAGTGCAAAAAACACATTAGAATAAGAAAATATTGAGAATTTTCACTTAAGTTCTTTAGAATTACGGCTCAGATGCATTATGCTTTATAAAAAATCAGCGCAATAGCATATAGAAACAATGGATTATAACGAACTATCAATTTCAAATTTTGTTTTGCGATTTCCCACAACTTGTTAAAAGTGGACATAGAACTAGTGTGCTTTAAGGTATCGTTATGTACATGACCGGCAGAGATTTCCATAAGGAAATAAATAACAGTAATTATGACTGGGGGATAGAATTTTGGTGTAAAGCCATGTCAAGCAGATCATTTTATTCGGCAAACGTGGTAACAGAAAAACTAATGAAATCAGATTAAGTAACCAACATCAAATCAAAAACTTTCTCGATAGTAGTTAGGTGCGGCCAGATTCCACTGTTCGGGAGATAGTGGGTTCGAAACACACTGTCAGCAGCCCAGAAGATGATTTTCCATGGTTTTCCATTTTCAAACCGGGCAAATGCTGGGACTGTACCTTAATTAATGCCACGGCTGCATCCTTCTCACTGCTAGCCCTTTCATGTCCCATTGCTTCATCGTCGCCAGACCTGCATGTGCCGTTGCGACGTACAGCAACGTATATATATAGTACTTAGAGTTTCTGAACACTGGGTATCGATAGTAAAGGGACCCTACAAATAAAACTTCTGCAATATAATAGCTCAGTTAGTAGAACACATAACATCACAGTAGAAGTTCGGCGAGAGTTTTAAATAAGCAGGGAGGCTTAACTCAGGCTCAATTATTATTATTATTATTATTATTATTATTATTATTATTATTATTATTATTATTATTATTATTATTATTATTATTAGGATAGGATTTTGGTTGATGATATAGATGTTGATTCCCATATGGAATCTGAAATATTTGTTCCAAATGAGTAAATTTATAATACCAATATAAATGGTCCGTTATTGGACATTATAAATTTTCCAGCTAATTCCATATGGGAATCAACATCTACTGTATATCATCTGATGGCCAAGCAGGCATCAATTTTTAATAATGAGACAAAGTCTCTCATAGTGCATTGGCACTGCGGGTGGCTACAATTAGCCTACGCAGTGGCCTCCACAGTATGCACTAGTCAGCGTCTTGGTAGGTGTGCTAGGTACCAACTGATGAGCCCAGCCTAGCACACGGGGGCGAAACGCTGGCAACCAGGAATGAGTTAGCTGGAAAATTGATAATGTCCAATAACGGACCATTTATATTGGTATTATAAATTTACTCATTCGGAACAAATATTTCAGATTCCATATGGGAATCAACATCTATATCATCTGATGGCCAAGCAGTCATCAATTTTTAATAATGAGACAAAGTCTCTCATAGTGCATTGGCACTGCCGGTGGCTACAATTAGCCTACGCAGTGGCCTCCACAGTATGCACTAGCCAGCGTCTTGGTAGGTGTGCTAGGTACCAACTGACGAGCCTAGCCTAGCACACGGGGGCGAAACGCTGGCAACCAGGAATGAGTTAGCTGGAAAATTTAAATGTCCAATAACGGACTATTTATATTAGTATTAGGATTTTGGTGTCAAGCCATTTCAAGCCATGTCAACCGGATCTTTTTATTCACAGGGGTGGTAACGGCAAAACTATCGATAGTAAATCAACGCTAGAGACACCTTCACTGGTCGATAAGCTTCTTGACAAATGTTGAAGAACTAAAGTGAAAATTACAGCTATAAGCCCCATACATTTAGATGGAAGCATTTAATTCCTATGCACGATTGAAGCATCAATTTGGATAATAAATGTCCTATTACCATCATGGGGAGAAAGGAGTGAACAAACAGAAAATGAACAGGAAAGGTGAAAAAAGGACAAAGTAAACTGAAGCAACACGGAGAAATAAAATATACATTCTCGAGCTGGAAAAATAAACAGACTGTAGAATAGTGGCAGTTTATTTTGTAGAACCGAACGTACTGTGTGTTTATCCATGAAAAGTTTAACATGCAAAGCCTTAGTACAACTGCTAAATTAGTGAGCCAAAAATCTACTCCAGAACACGGACACATATACTAATTCTGTATTATCAACTCATACAATATCTGTTAGTATACTTACATATGAAGGGTGCAGGGAAAGAAAGGGCTAAGTCCATTTTTTATATTTTTTATTTTTTAATGTGAATGAGATGTTTATTCCCGGTCCTAAACAATACATCAGGTGGATTTGGAAAGAAGGAGCTAGGTCCACAAATACAGCAAAAACAAGAAACAGTGCACTGGGAAAGAAGGGGTCATGTCCAGTAAGTCAGGGAATAAACGGGCTCTTAAACAGTAGTTTTGAACCTTTAAGTTATCATATTAATTATTATTTCCCTCCAGTGTACCATTTGGAGGTTAGTTCATGTGTATGATTTTGTTCTAGAAGTGCTCTGTGAATCATTCAGCAAGAAAGTGTTCATTAATGCTTCAATATGTGTGACTTAAGTGAACTATCAGATTCTTCAATTAATCAGGATGATCAGCACCAGGTAACTAAGAAAAGGAGACGTCGTGGAAGAATGTCAGAGGTCAGGACCAAACTTAACCTACGTAGTCGTGTAATGGGGCAGAACTGCAATTGTAAGATGAAATGTTTTGATGTGGTTAGTGAGGAAAACAGGAAAACCATTTTAAGGAATTTTAATCTCATGCTAAGCAGGGACATCCAAGATTCATACCTATAAC
The DNA here is from genome assembly GCF_040414725.1 of Anabrus simplex. Taxonomy (NCBI): domain Eukaryota; kingdom Metazoa; phylum Arthropoda; class Insecta; order Orthoptera; family Tettigoniidae; genus Anabrus; species Anabrus simplex. The sequence continues at coordinate 193,047,560 of NC_090271.1, read as the reverse complement.
GGATTCGTTTCTGTTTTACCAGTCGCTCGTCGACGGCCTAGAAACTTGGAGGGTCAAGCAAGTACTGCCAAACAAGCCACATACAAGTACAGAGAGAGGGGATGTGCCGGTGTAACGAATGATTACGATGTATACCGTAAATCTTTCACTGCAATTCATGGCATTGGTAAAAAGAGGGTCGTGCGGCTGGTAAGAGGTCTTAAAATCACCTGTGTAAGTCCAAAGAACATGAGATGAAAGCATTCCAATCGGTCGTGGAAGATTCCGGAAGAAGGTTTAGGTGCTGTTCGTGAACATATAAAACCATTTCCCTCAAGAAACAGTCACTATGGTATACGAGACACTAAAAAAGCATACTTAGCTGAAGATCTCAATATTAAGAGAATGTATGGTATGTTTAAAACTAAGTATCCTACGATCCAGCTTTCGTATGAAATTTACCGTTCAGTATTCAACAATGAATTCAATATCAGTTTCGGATACCCACGAATGGATACTTGTTCTACCTGCGATGAATACAAAGCAAAGGTCGCCGCTTTAGAGAAAGAAAAAGCAAACTGTGGGAACTTTGCTAGAGCTGCCCAAATTTCTGATGAAATAAGACTTTCAGTTGGAAATAGGGTCCATTTTACAAGGGCTGACACGTTCTATGCCAGAAAACGGAAAGCGCGGATAAGTTGTAAACGTTCAAGCGTAAAAGAAGCAATTTGTATTGATTATGGTAGAAATCTGCCTATCCCTAACACACCAACTAATGATGCTTATTACAAGAGACAGCTGTCTCTTTATGTATTCAACATTCATAGACTATCCTGTGGTGAAAGTCAGTTTTATCTCTATACAGAAGTTGAAGGAAAGAAAGGCAGTGATGACGTTTGTTCGTTATTGCATGATTATTTTTATAATCATCTGCCCATGAAAATTAGAGACATTCAAATATTCTGTGACTCTTGCACAGGACAAAATAAGAATCACACTGTCTTTCTATTTCTTTACTATCTTATTCATTTTGAGAAGAGATTTGATTCAATGAAAGTAGCATTCCCTATTCAAGGTAACAGTTACATGGAGTGTGACAGAAACATGGGCCTAGTTAACCAAAAAGCACGTATATAAATTACTTTAAATAAAACTGAAAAATTGTCAAATAATGGATTGGGCACCATTTTTACCACATACCCTCTGTATGAATAGCCCCGTTCTTTCCCCTTCTGTAGTGTAGTTAGGAGAGAAAAATGTATTTTTCCGAACATAGAATGTTGTTTTCACACCAGATATAAGTTTAAAATGTTTATATATAGCTAGTAGGGAATAGCTATAACTGATATTCACTTTAGAAAATACAGTTGGTAAGCAGAGTTAAACTGTTTAAATGCCATTTACTCAAAATTTTAAAAATGTGACATAGCTCTTTCTTTCCCTGCACCCTTCGTGTGTGAAGTGAAACCATGCATCTCAGTTTATTCTTCTGAAATCATTAAACGTCTGACAACTATTTATCACAAACTTGACAGTGATTCTCGTGATATTACTAAAAATCATGCATAATTCCACCAGTTCTTATTAATCATATTTCGTGAGTACAAGTGCTTTTTGAAATTGATTTACTTCAGGAAGTTATGGGGATGAAATTCATTATGGCAGGCTATTAGATTTTGAGAGTATACGTTCGTACGTTTGCCCAATGTACAAACACGTGAAATTTCGAACACTCAAGCACATTTTAATGTCGATAGAATGTTTTCCGTAAGGTCACATTTCAAAAACTTCTATTATATTTCTTTTTGCGTACTTATTGTCCGGATTTCACTTCCATTCAACGTCAAGATCCACAAGCTAGTTTTCAAAAATCTACCTAATATGTATATCTAAGGTAGCGAAATTATTTTCTTAAGATAGGTCTTCCTTGTTCTAATCTTTACTTTTGGCCCTCCTTCCTTATGCCAACGTTGGTTATTTTTCTACCCAAGTAACCATATTCATTTAATTTCTATAAGACATCATATCATTAAATTATTACTTCCTGCATCACTTGACCTTGGCCTTTTGCCAGGGTTAAGATTTCACATGATTTCCCGTTACGACGAAGTACCCCATCATCGTCTACCCACAGGATCTTCAATATACAGAGATCCATCCACAATAAAAAACATTAATTAGAATATGAAATGAAACTATAGACGTAATAGTAAATTCCTTGAAGAATAACCGTAGGTGCTACCTATCCGAAATGACCTGTCTATAGAGTTAGTTTAAAGTTCCGTCACTTAAATTTAGTGACTTACCAGGTAGGATAAATGTGTCTGGAAATGGGGGTGTGATTCACACAGTGGTTCAGCAGCTGGCCAAGTTCGAATTCCATTGGATCTAGTGTAGAGTTTTCCTCTGGGAAGTTACATATCAGAAAGGGTAACTGACATTATACTCCAGGCCAATATGTGAAACGAACCAAATTAACTCCATCGACACCGTAAGTACTAGTTATAAGCTGAAGAAAGCTTTAGCATGGACATGTATTTGGGTTGGGGGTGTACCTGGAATGAGTGTCGTTAACTTCCCTATACCACTGTAACCATGGCAACCAGATCGTCTATGTATAATAACTAGGTCAGTAGCGTAATTTTCTGACTGTACTCTTTCTTCCTGTAACTGAGACTTTGAGAAAATCTCGCATCAAGCGAACTCCGTTCTACTCCTTAGGCCGGAATTAAAATCCTTGAACTGGATAAATGAGCTTTTTTCACTTCAGCAACTATAATTATTGCTGTTTTCCTACAGGAATTGAAATATTTAGCTGGTTAAAAACCCTTCATGGAATTCAATTGACAAACCACCCATGCGGAAAACGAACCCAGGGCCCTGGGATAAAGGAAACACCCGCTTCCTCTACACTACAGGGCTGGCTAATTATAATAAAAATTAGATTAGTTTATATTTAAGAGATCTAGAATGTTTTTCATCTTCTCACAATTTATGAGGCTGACAATTATTTTGTGGATATAACAATATTTTTATTTTGATTCATGGGAACTCTGGAACTCCCGTTGTGGTGGAGTGCCCCCTGAATCTCGTAAGAGGTTTCTAAGTGAGGAATGACCAAAATGTCTGCACTCGCTCTCTAAACTTATACGTCCAAAATCATATCCATGAGTTTACGCTTTTTCCATGTAGTGGAGAAGATGTACGAATGCGAAGTTATTTTCTCATTGTTTGCGTAATAAAACTCGAAAAATCTTGTTGTGTGTAAAAGTTGTTATATTCATTTACTTCATGGTCTTCGAAATCATACATTGTGAGCTCAGTTCCGACAAATCTAATGACAAACAAGGATTTCTTGAGTAAAACTACATCCAAGAGCTATCCACTCGTTTTAACACAATTAACGGTTTATGTAACAATTTATTTTGTGTCAGCCTAACTTACCAACAATTAGTCTGAGATTAAAATTTATTATGTGCCGGTATATAAGCCTGTCTTCAACAGTAAATATTAGAGTGTAAAACATAATCGGAAAATAGGAATGAACATGTTAATATTTGTATCTATCTAAGACAGTTACACTTCCCATGTTATATCATAATACGTAACTCTTATATTTGTATTTACTTCGTAAATTGATCAATAATAGAGAGAAAACGGTTATAATGTCTTGGCTCGAGTAATATGGTGACCATGGTGGCAGTACATTGGTGACGTGTTCTCTATCTTATTCTGTTCTCATTGGCTGGCAATGATGGTACTGCTGATGTAGTGACGGGCACAAAATTTGGCTTCAGTGAGCAAATTCACTGGAGTATGTGTCGCCATCTCTCTTTGTTCACTTGAATGAAGTTTCTACAAGCATCATATTGAAGGCTACGTACCTTCCGGGTAAAATCAACTGTGGATGGACATAGTTCGGCTTTATTCCAACAGATGATGATGTGCACGTCAACATGACGAATATGGCACAATCACTTTTCTCAAATAAACGTATTTTTCTTTTAAAAATGCATAATTAGTGGTTGTGAGAGGTTCATTATATTTTCGTTGTAAAGGAGTGATAGCAACCTAAATCTGGTGTTAGTTTCAGGTGCGGAAACGTTGCCTTTTCTCATTATCTCTGTGGATGACAGCAGAATAGGGATTTTATATAGAGAGATTATAATGTCTCTCTCTCTCTCTGTGTGTTTGTGCGTGTACGCGCGCGCATGTGTGTGTCTAAGTTTGCGCAATTTTATGTGAGTGGATGAGAATTTAATTTATTCACACTTGGCTACAATAAGGCTACAAAGGCAGAAAGAGAGAGAGAGAATATGCAAGTAGGTAGGTGTCATGTAATGAATTATGTGTAAAAATCAAATAATGTATCTAAGTAATTAATATTTGTTTTTCTGTGATATCGGATTGTAAGGTCTTATGTTGTGCTTGGAATAGTTTGGCGATTAATTCTGTTTTGTTTGTGCGGCTAGTATCTTTTATATTATTACTCGTAATGTACATTGCGGAAATAAAGTAATGTAAACTTATGAAAAAGCCAAACCCCATGGTACAAGAGCCCCGAAGAGCCTTGGCCTTCCGAGCGACCGCTGCTCAACCAGAAGGCGTGAAGATTACCACGTGACTTGTGGTAGGCACGACGAACCCTCCCGGTTGCTGCCTATCGTCAGATAGCTCCTCAATTTTAATCACGTAAGCTAAGTGTACTTCGAACCAGTCCTCAGATTTAGGTAAAAAAAACCTGGATGTGGCCGGGAATCGAACTCGGGATATACAGGTAAGAGAGGAACACAACGCCTTTACACCACGGAGCCGGTATACAACTTGTAATAAGGCACACATGACATGGCCTTGAATTAAAATGTCTGCAAACCACTTTATAGCCAAGCGCTGTTTTGCTGAGTCATCCGAATTCAGTGGCGCAGTCGACCCAGAGTTTGCTCTTCTCTTCTTAAAATAGTGAGTTCGATCCCGATGAAGGTCGGCGGATTTTGAGGATTAACATTAGTATCACAAACCTGATTTCAAGCAAAGAGTTCCATATAAGAAACATCGCCTGTGTTTCACACTGATACCTTCACGGGCCGTAATTGCAGACATGATGTAGGCTGAACTTTTGGGTGTTTGACGTGCCAAGAAAACAGGTTGAAATTATTTACGTTCCACAAAGAACTTTGTTCCGCTTCTGCAGAAAAGAAGACCTCGACAGTTCACGAGGAAGACTTCCTCGAGATTTTCTTGTGGAGACATGAAACAAAGTTCTTTGTGAAACGTTAAGAATTTCGCCTTGTTTTAATGACACGGCAAAAGCCCAATAGCTCATATCATGTCTACAAGTCGCCTGTTTTCACGGAATTATTGTTCTTTATCGGGCGAGTTGGCCGTGCGCGTAGAGGCGCGCGGCTGTGAGCTTGTATCCGGGGGATAGTAGTTTCGAATCCCACTATCGGCAGCCCTGAAGATGGTTTTCCGTGGTTTCCCATTTTCACACCAGGCAAATGCTGGGGTTGTACCTTAATTAAGGCCACGGCCGCTTCCTTCCAACTCCTAGGCCTTTCCTATCCCATCGTCGCCATAAGACCTATCTGTGTCGGTGCGACCTAAAGCCCCTAGCAAAAAAAAAATGTTCTTTATCATTTTATCCTTCCTTATGAAATCATATGTGTCTACCAGGGGCATAATGAATGTGATACAGGCCCACCTGCCAAAATAAATAAAAGCCCCTCAAATAAAGTGTAAAACCTACGAATAACTAATATCAATTTAATTACAGCAGGTAGATACTATGCCATATATTGTCAAACTATATAAACATTGTAAGTTTTTAAAAATAAGTTTAATATGTTTTATTTGACTGCCTCCGTGGTTAAACGGCTAAGCTGCTGAACCATTCACCACTTAGTTGTTCTTACTTAAATTTGGCTTTATTTTACAATAAATACCAATATCTTAGATAGAATAATTTATTCGATTACAAAACAGAAAAAATATACGAATAAAATAAAAACCAAAAACTATTCAAATAAAGTTTGGAAAATAACAAACAGCACAACTGATAAGCCCTCACGCAAAGAGAGCTCGTACGAAACTGAATTGAATGAGTGTTACTACATCTACTTCTTATTAGCGTTATACGTTGTTGTCGAATAAATGTGATAAAGTTTAATATTCAGCAAACGTTGTGCATAATATGATCTTAGAAGCACTGCACACCAAGAATATATCATTTTCTAACTAAACCATGATATTCTGGTATCTATTTTCATGGCTGTAATTATTTTTAAAAATTTGGTGCAGGTCTTTCGCGAGGAGAGTATCGCGGTGTTACGATAGACGGCGAGAGGAACCATTGTTTACAACTGTGCTAAAACAACTGCTACTAGCTGGCAATTTCTCTACGTACAAATTGTACATTTTTTACAACTAGCTTTACGTCGCACCGACACACATAGGTCTTATGGTAACGATGGTAGAGGAAAGGCCTAGGAGTTGGAAGGAGGTGGCCGTGGTCTTAATTAAGGTACAGCCCCAGTATTTGCCTGGTGTGAAAATGGGAGACCACGGAAAACCATCTTCAGGGCTGCCGACAGTGGGGTTCGAACCCACTATCTCCCGGATGCAAGCTCACAGCTGCGCGCCGCTAACCACACGGTCAACTTGCCCGGTACGTACAAACTGTAAAACAAACTTCTGCATATATGTACAGATTCTACAAAACTGCCCTGACCATACCCGTCCAGAGTGATATTAGGCTGGATATTTATTTATTTATTTATTGATGTCTTTATTTGTGGCGAAGTTAGGGCTCTTGGCCCTCTCTTACACTTAACCACATTATGCGGCTTAATACTGAATCCACTTAATATTCAAACTTAACACAGTGTATATAATATAATAGTAATATAACTTAATAAACTCTAAAACTAAAAGATTACATCCTAAGTCTAAATTTAGAAAAATAAATTCAATATTAACTACTCTAGGTGGAAATCATAAAATATAACAGTAATTTATGTAAACTTTTCGGAACTATTTACTCCAGACATTCACTCAATTATTATTATTTTTATTATTACTATTATCAACATTATTATTATTATTATTATTATTATTATTATTATTATTATTATTATTATTATTATTATTATTAATGCGAGGAGTTTGCGGGGCCCGTTAAAGAACTGTGCCCGTCTGCATCGCAAGCCGTACAGGCCCTAACGTTTCGCCCCTGGTGTGTACATTTCTTAGTTTGTGAGAAAAATCTTACGAGTTTTTTATAATATAGATAATGATATATGTACGAAGCAGAATTGTCGAGCCAAAATATACTAAGCGACAAATTTAAGTAGCACGCTGATTTAACAGCACACTGATTATGCATTTTCTGGCGAGACCTAGAGTTTACAGTGCACTGTACCTTCTACTTTGGGCTAGAACAAATTTTGTTAATTTTATTGAACTGTCTCAGTCTCATCCATGACTTTGACACTATGAAAGTGCCTGAGTAATGAACCCTGCTAATAATGCCATTCCTTATGCCGTCATTCACTGTTATGAATGGTGTGAAGATGCTACTTATAGTATCGGTTGCTGTGTGCATATCAGTGGGCTTGGCAAGTTGATATGTAATAGCAACTCTGGCGATGATATAAGCAACGACCAGTGATGACTGATGATGTTATTCATCAAGCTGTACGTTCGATGTTTGCAATTGCAACTGTAGATGGAGAGTTAAAAATCACTGTCGCAATGACGAAATTAAAACGGAAAATATACGAAAGCAGAAGGTATACGCAAGAAATCAGAGGACATTCTGTAATGAGTGGAGGGCCACGGCGTATACTCGCGTATACCCTCAACCCTGGTTATTTGACAATGAAACTGGTATACAGAAGCACAATAAGCTTAACTTTTAGTGAACTTCACACAATGTTCACATAGTATATGGAGTAATCAGAAGAAAACTAAAACCTAAGGCATTTGATGTGTTCATTTCAGTTCTGTAAAAAAGTTCAAAGAATATACACGTTATTCATGACAGCTGCAATATTAACGTACAGGCAGCAATGTCTAATCACGAAACAGAAGATCAGTGCTCGCAATTGTATACTTAAGAAGCCGATCGGCAGCACCTGGGTAGCCAGCCCGCACATTCTGAGGACTTCTGCACTTGCGAAGTGTGTGTAAGCCGCTCCTGTGTGGAATGCTCCAGTACATACTGAATTACATTTTAAATGTGAAAACCTACAATCTGTTTTCCAGTCAATGACCGGGTCAGGGATGGAATAAATGAAGCCCCATCCTGCGGCGAGGATACGAATTGTGCCGGCTGCCGAAGCCTGTCGGACTCCTCTGGGGCAATGATTAATGACTGACAGATGAAATTAAATTATAGTGGAGAGTGTTACTGGAATGAAAGATGACAGTGAAAACCGGAGAAAAACCTGTCCCGCCTCCGCTTTGTCCAGCACAAATCTCACATGGAGTGACCGGGATTTGAACCACGAAACCCAGCGTTGAGAGGCCAACGCGCTGCCACCTGAGCCACAGGACTTGCACAATTTTAATGTACTAACTACAATTTCAAGCTGAAAGCACTGTGAACGAATTCTTTTGACATAAACAGTAAGCATTGCATTCATTAAATTATTCTATTATTATTATTATCAATATATATACTGCATATAACTTAATATATTATTATTATTATTATTATTATTATTATTATTATTATTATTATTATTATTATTATTATTTGCAGTACTTTGTTTATATATATATAAATTTATTTATTTGCTCATTAATTCATTACTGTTATATTTATGAACTGAGGCCTTTCCCCTTCTGCTGAATATTTCCCCGGGCACAACAGCAGTACGCTAAAATGGGAATCATCCGGCATAACCACGACTTCTGATCACATCACATTTATCGTAGCTTGTTTACAAGCAGTCCAGTGAACAGTGAACATGCATCGATTTAATAGTCCTATGGATGAACAGTTATAATGAGCGACATCATTTAAATGTTAACATATTCCCCTTCATACCAGTAAATATAATATTTCTCTGAGTTCATTGACCGTTATTTGAGCTGTCGATAATTTGGGATAGAGAGACGTGAATATAAATATTTTTTACTGAGAGAACCTCGATGGAGTTTAATGCTGAATTGCAGAACTCATAAGTTGCCATTAATCGTGCTGTATTTCTACCGTTACGATTATCAAGATGAATTAAGTTTTAGGAGACCAACGTGGCCTTGTTTCATAAATCTATATTTACAGATTTAGGAATAATTATTCCTGGAATATATTAATTTCGGTTAAAATCAAGTATTTTTATATTTTCTCTTCGGCTGTCTTAAATATATTGCAAACTAGAGTGAAGGTAATTTTTTCCATGATTACTCCCCTGTTAGTGGGGGCAGTAGAATAACACGCACGGTATCCCCTGCCTGTCGTAAGAGGCGACTAAAAGGGGCCACAGGGGCTCTGAACTTTGGAGCGTGGTTTGACGAACACGGGGCCCTCAGCTGAGTCCTGGTATTGCTTTCACTTACTTGTGCCAGGCTCCTCACTTTCATCTATCCTATCCGACCTCCCTTGGTCAACTCTTGTTCTTTTCAGACCCCGACGATATTACGTATTGAGGCCTAGGGAGTCTTTCATTTTCACGCCCTTCGTGGCCCTTGTCTTCCTTTGGCCGAACCTTCATTTTCGAAGTGTCGGACCCCTTCCATTTTTTCTCTCTGATTAGTGTTATATATAGGATGGTTGCCTAGTTGTACTTCCTCTTAAAACAATAATCGGGCCGATAACCTTCGATGTTAGGCCCCTTAAAACAACAAGCATCATCATCAAAACAATAATCACCACCAGCACCACCTTTCCATGATCATAATTTTGAAATTAAAATGTACTGTATTGTTATTTTATTGCTTTTTTTGTTCAGAGCACATACATACATTTTCGTTATAGACTGTTACGCCTTTAAGCGTTGAATCTGCAAGCCTCTGTGAATTTACTAAATACAGCCACAATCCTCTATTTTTGTAACAAGTTCTGCGGCCTCCTTTAGTTCTATATCTTTTATATCTTCATATCATTTGAAACCGTGGCTGACCATCATCGTCTTGGTCTCCCTCTACTTCCCTTACCCTCCATAACAGAGTCCATTATTCTCTTAAGCAACCATATTTCGAAATCGTAGAATTTCGTGGATACAATCATACATGGTTTAATAGTTTCGAATATAGTCTTTTTTAAACTTTAATTCAAGTTAGCGTTACGAAAAAGGAAAATCTTACCCTAAAATTTAACACTGAGTCCTAGTTAGAAAAGTTTGGAAACCACTGCTGTACGCCTTTATTTATGGTATACTCCTGTTAGTCACGAGCCTCCTCTGCATTATACTATATAAGCGCTTTTTTCTCCTTTATATAAATGTTGCTTGTAAGAAAGCAAAGTCACCTCCGTACAGGCCATGAAGACCCTTGGAGGAGTGGAAGGTAAAGGCTTCCACCATTGTTAACCGCGACATGTGATGGGGTAGAGTGGTGAGCTCTACGCCCGGCCGCCTTTGCCCCCAGGAATTAACTTGGTACTCATTTTTGGTGTAGGCTGAGTGAACCTCAGGGCCATATGCATCTCCGGAAATATGTTGCTTGTAGCTCGTTAAAATAATGTTATCATGTTTTATCCCGTTATATAAGCGGTTATAAGGTGGGTTATCCAGAATAGGAATGGAGTGTTACGTACTCCATAATGGCATTAAACGACATAGATTTACAGCTGTCACGTGCGCCAAGTAGGGTCTGAACATTCTAATACGAACAATGTCAACAGATTCAATTGAGTTCTGTAAGCTGACAATGCCACAAATTACCATTCCCTTGTTCTACGGAAATTAGCGTCCAGTCCGCTTGGTCATACATTTAATGCACATAAATTGGAGTGGACTAATGTCACACTGTGGTATTTCGCAATTACATATTTCTTATCCTACTCTTCAACATATGTTCAATATTAACTTTGCCTTGAACTGGCGTAGTCCCTTCATGTTAGGAAAGTGGCAAGCAGCGTTTGGTATATAATTTAGATAATGCTATCGTTCAAACTTGCTCAAGAAGAAGAGAATACATTTTGACGTAAGTAGAGTGTAGATGAACCTGGTTGCAATCTTCTTCGAATAGTGCTAACCGTAAATGTTAATATTTGAATAGTGCCAAGCAGTGTAGCCTTTTATTTCACACTGTAAATTGTTTTCTGGCATTTGGTATAATATTTGCTGTATTTCTCCTCTACTTCCGATTTCTGCTTAAATGTTTAACTCAGCGTTGCCTCTTTTGATTTAAGTAATAAAACCATAAGTCATCTTCTAATCTGAGTACTTAACATGCCCTACGGATAAATTTCTCCTCTGTTACCACTGTAGAAAATTCGTAACTCATATGATCAGAGTTTAGTGAGGGACACTTCGTTTTTCCAATATATCCACATGGTATTTATATATGCGTCCCATCCTGCTGTCCGCAGTTATTATCGTATCTTCAACTAACGCCAACTTTGTTAAATGTACTACTTTCTTCCTTAATTTCTCCGTATGTGTGACAGTGCTAATCCCAAAACCTGGACTCGCCTTTCTTTGAATGATATTAAGCACTATTCTTCCGTGCAGTTTCTTCCTTCGCAGTCTATGATTTCACTGATTAAGTCACATAGCGTTATCTGGAACTTATTTAGAGTCAGGGGGTGGATTGTGACGCTTTTGAGAATTGTTGCCTTCTTTACTATGCCACTGAAATCACTCTGCTCTAGGAAAATCATTGTTCAAAGTTAAAAATCTCCAGTCCATATCTGCGACGTCTGAAAATGCTTCTGAACTTGAATCCGGTTTGTATACGGACAGGGTTAGGAAGATATTTAGAGAGTGCTGCAGATAGCAGGTCTGGTTCAGTTCGCAGAGAGAACGTCATTGTAAATTTAAGGCGACTGAGGCTGTTTATAATAATGTCGTATGTCATCCGAAGGTTTCCCAAGACGCCGACGAGCCAGATATTTCGTGCCGTAAGAGTTCATTTATGTACAGGTAGATCTACCGACGCGAGATTTGCAGCTTTCGACGAGCGATTCCTCTTTAAATACCATCTAAATGAGGCAGAATCAAATCCACTACCGTGGGACAGCCAGCCAGCTGCTCTACTATCTAACCTTTTATCACAGCAGGACTGCTTCAGAGTATGAAGCCTGGCTAACTGCCGACATACTTAAGAAGATCATTGCTCGACATTTTGTGTATGATGCTGATCGTAACATCGTTGGATGGATCCAATAAAACTGGTTGAAAGATAAATTCAATTAGACCAGAAAACCAAACCACGCAGGAATATATGTTGGCGTTAGCAGAACAACGAACTAGATATACGTGATCAAACGAAATACAGATTGGTCAGCAAAAACAGAAAAGAAGGCCTACTCGGTAACACAGATCAGAGACCACTGATAAATATCATAAAGTTCTAAAAGTATATAGGATATTGAGCCAGACTTAGATTTGTTAGAAAGTTAAGCTCAACATCAACTGAAGCTACACATCTTCCTGTTCCGAAATTAATTGGATCCCATGGTTCATTCACCAGAACCTCAAATTGCTCTACCAAAAGGAACGCATGCCAGCTTTGAACATTTCCTTCATTTTGTGAGATCCTACAATTATTTTACATTCCAGGTCCATGGCTACCCTCATGAGAAACAGCTGAAGGGGATTAGAATCCATGATGGTACTACAAGATTGTCACTGAGGCCGCTATAACCAGTCAACAACGGACAAGTTAGTTGTGTTGCTGGTTTGGAAGTAATGTGACAAGAAAGAGACTATCCAGAGAAGGAAAGTTTCCTCTAAAAAAATTACTTGTCGCTTTCGTTTCTTACCAAATTATGCTACGCCTAGGCGAGAAGGAGTACTGCCATTTATTTCGTCAACTGTCTGATCAGTGATGATGAATACTATTATTATTATCATCAGTTCTGAGAAGATATTTTTGCGAAGATGGAGACTGTAAGGTCAGTCTATATAAGAACTCACTAAAAGGACTGAGAGATACTTTCACCGTAAAGGTACAGTATCGTGTCAGGGCAAGGGAGCGTTCTTTTCAAGCAGATTTTGCGGACGGCACAGTTTCTGCGAAACGTTAAGAATTTCACCTTATTTTCTTGACACGGCACAAGCCCAAAAGCCTATACAACATCATGTCTATAAGTACGGGCCGTGAAAGCATTAATGGCAAAATTAGAAAGATGCTTTTTTAAGAACTTCGTCTGGAGCGTCGCATTGTATGGAAGTGAAACATGGACAATACCTACCTCAGGAAAAAGAGAATAGAATCCTTTGAAATGTAGTGTTACAGAAGATTGCTGAAGGTGAGATGGGTAGATAGAATCACGAATGAAGAGATACTGGATCCAAATGGTGAGAGGAAACCCATTTAGCTAATTTTGACCAGAAGAAGAATGAATGCACTACGTTACATGTGTAAATATTCCAGATTCGAGCTTTCCGTTACAAGTACAATGAATCTGAAGTGAGAAGAAATGTGTTTTAAAACGGTCGGTCACCCAGTGATCGTCACAACATTATTTAACGTATGTTTCACTTGAAATTGAAAAATAAAAAAAAACCTCATGGACTTGCTGAACGAAAGTAAAATATTTAGACAAGCACATTTTTTATGTCCTGTATTGAGTTTCATATTCGAGATTTGCTTGTACTGTTACGGAACGAGCTTAGGATACTAACTTCTGACAATGGTAAAGCCATTAGTGTCGAACTGTCAAAAAATTGGATTGACCACAGAGCTTCCCAGTTTTTTTTAAAGTCTCATACTCTAGTGCAGCCTTTCGGAAGTTGCAACGGCGGCAATCTAGCTGATTGGCTGATAAGGTCTTGTAATTTAACTTAACATGGCTTAGCTATGTTGATACTGCTACACGGCTGAAAGTAACGGGAAAATATAGCCGTAACTAACTCCCGAGGACATGCAGCTCTCTCGGTATGAATGATGTACTTATGATTTCTTCCTCCGGGGTAAAATATTCCGGAGGTAATATAGTCCCCCATTCGGATCTCCGGGTTGGGACTGCACGAGAGAGGGCAATCATCAGGAAGATGGAAACTGATATTCTGTGAGTCAGACCGTGGAATGTTAGAAGTTCGAATCGTTGTAGTAGGTTAAAGAACCTGAAAATGGGGATGGTGAGACTAAAGTTAGATCTAGTTGTTAGGAAGAGCAAGGAAGAGCAAGATTTTTGGTCACGCGACTACAAAATTATCAACTCAAAATCAAACAGGGAAAATATGGGAGTTGGTTTAATAATTAATGAGAAAATAGGGCAGCGGGTTAGCTATTACGACCTGCATAGTGAAAGGATTATTATTGTCAAGATAGATACTAAACCAATGCCCACCACAATAGTGCAGATCTGTATGCCTACTAGTTCAGAGGATGATGAAGAAATCGAAAGAATATATGAAGAGAGATGATTTAATGCAACATATAAAAGGTGACGAGAATCTAATTGCGACGGGAAACTGGAATGCAGTGGTGCGCCAAGGAAGAGAAGGTAATGCAGTAGGAGAATTCGAATTGGGCCAAAGGAACAAAAGAGGAATTCTGCTTATCATAATTTAGTGCTTGAAATTCTTGGTTCAAACGTCAAAAACGTCGGCTGTATACGTGGACGAGACCTGGAGACTCTGGAAGGTAACAAACAGACTTTATTATGACTAGGCAGAGATTCAGAAACCAGGTATTGGATTGCAAAACTTTCTCAGGAGCAGACGTGGATTCCAACCATAACTTGTTGTTCATGATATGCCAACCGAAGTTGAAGAAATTGAAGGAAGGAAAGAATGCAAGTAGATGAGATCAAGACAAGTTGAAAGAAAAGAGTCTGAGGGATTGTCTCAAGAAATATGTTGCACAAGGACTAAATAAAAAGACTGAAGGAAACACAATAGAGGAAGAGTGGATAGTCATGAAAAATGAAGTCAGTAGTGCTGCTGAAGAAATGTTAGGAAGGAGGAAAATTAACTAAGAATCAGTGGACAACTGATGAGATACTAGATATTGATGAACGACGAAAATACAATAATGTTAGAAAAGAATGGGGAAGAAAATAATACAGGCGATTAAAGAATAAAGTGGATAGAAAGTGCAAGGTAGCAAAGGAAGAATGGTTGAAGGAGAAGTGCAAGGATGTCGAAGGTTGTATGGTCGAAGGTAGATGCTGCATACAGGAATAGCAAGGTAACCTTTGGAGAAAGGAAGTCTAGGCGTATGTATATTAAGAGCTCAGATGGAAAGCCACTTCTACGAAATAAAACAAAGCAGAAAGATGACAGGAACATATCCAACAGTTGTATCAAGGTAATGAAGTTGATGATAATGAAGTAGATGATAGGGTTCTGGAACAAGAAGAGGCTGTTGATGCTAATGACATGGGAGACTCAATTTTGAGGTCGGAATTCGACAGAGCTTTGAGAGACCTAAGTAGGAGCAAGGCACCGGGAATTGATTACATGCCCTCAGAATTACTGACTGCCTTAGGAGAAACCTGCATGAGAGGTTATTCCGTTTAGTGTGTAAGATGTTTGATACAGGAGAAGTGCCATCCGCTTTTCGGAGGAATGTTGTTAAACCTATTCCCAATAAAGCCGGTGCTGAAAAGTGTGTAAACTACCGTAACGTTAGTTTAGTATCTCACGCCTGCAAAATATTAACAATTATTATTTACAGAAGAATGGAAAGACAAGTTGAAACTGAATTGGGAAAAGATCTATTTGGCTTCAGAAGAAATGTGAGAACACGTGAAGCAATCCTGACTTTACGTCTGATCTTAGAGTACCGAATTAAGAAAGACAAGTTCTCGTACATGGCTTTCGTAGATCTAGAAAAGGCATTCGGTATAGTTGATTGGACCAAGCTGTTTGAGTTTCTGAAGGTGATCAGGATCAGATACCGAGAAAGGAGAATTACCTACAATCTATACAAAAATAAATCTGTAGTGATAGTTATATGTGTGTATTTCGAGATGCCCTTCCTACAATTAAAACTTGTCCGATATAGACGATCAAATTATTGGTTCTAACTTGCTTACTGCTTATGCATCACAGGATGCAATGGCTGGGGATAACAAATTATGTTGGTGTTCTTAAAGAAAGGGGCTTTGAAAAAGAGGCAGCAATCCAGAAAGGAGTGAGGCAAGGCCGCAGATTGTCCCCTGTCCTTTTCAGTATTTAGATAGAACAGGCGATAAAGATAATCAAACAGGAATTTCGAAAGAGTATCCAAGTGAAAAGAGAGGAAGTCAGAACCCTGCGATTGTCTGATGATATTGTTATTTTATCTGACTCTGAAAAATTCTGAAAAGAAATTTCTGAATAATATAGACAGAGCCTTGGAGAAGGAATAGAAGATGAAAAATATGTAAGTCCAAAACAAAAGTAATGGAGTGCGGTTGAACAAAGTCATGTGATGCATGGAATATTAGATTAGGAAATGAAACCTTGAAGGAAGTGGATGAGTATTGTTACTTGGGCAGCAAAATATCTAATGATGGTAGAAGTAAGGAGGACGCACAATGTAGACTAGCACATGCAAGGAAGGCCTTTCTTAAGAAAGAAATTTGTTCACCTCGAGCATTGATATAGGAATTAGAAAGATGTTTCTGAAAACATTCGTCTGGAGCGTGGCATTGTACGGAAGTGAAACATGGACGATAATTAGCTCAGAAAGAAAGAGAATAGAAGCTTTAAAAATGTGGTGTTACAGAAGAATGCTGAAGGTGAGATGGGCAGATAGAATCACGAATGAAGAGATACTGTATCCAAATGGTGAGAGGAAATCAATTTGGCTAATTTTGACCATAAGAAGAGATAAAATGATAGGGCACATCATGAGACACCCAGGACTTCTACAGTTGGTTAGAAGAAGAGATAGAATGATAAAGCACATCATAAGACATCCAGGACTTCTACAGTTGGTTAGAAGAAGAGATAGAATGATAGGGCACATATTAAGACACCCAGGACTTCTACAGTTGGTTAGAAGAAGAGATAGAATGATAGGGCACATATTAAGACACCCAGGACTTCTACAGTTGGGTAGAAGAAGAGATAGAATGATAGGGCACATCATAAGACACCCAGGACTTCTACAGTTGGTTATAAGAAGAGATAGAATGATAGGGCATATCTTAAGACACCCAGGACTTCTACAGTTGGTTAGAAGAAGAGATAGAATGATAGGGCATATCTTAAGACACCCAGGACTTCTACAGTTGGTTAGAAGAAGAGATAGAATGATAGGGCACATCATAAGACACCCAGGACTTCTACAGTTGGTTATAAGAAGAGATAGAATGATAGGGCATATCTTAAGACACCCACGACTTCTACAGTTGGTTAGAAGAAGAGATAGAATGATAGGGCATATCTTAAGACACCCAGAACTTGTACAGTTGGTTTTCGAGGAAGTGCAGGTGGTAAGAACGGACGGATAGACCAAGATACGAATATGACAAACAGATTAGAGCAGATGTAGGATCTATTAGTTATGTAGAAACGAAAAGGTTAGTACACAGGATAGGGTGACATGGAAAGCTGTACCAAATCAGTCTATAGACTGATGACTCAAACAACAACAACTATAATGCACGGAATATAGATGTCTCTGACGTGATGTTCACCTTGTATGGAAGACGACCGATATTCTAAATTGTATTAATCAGTTTTGAATAACTGAACACACATGGGGGTGATTGATGGTATTGATAGTAGTAGGAGTCAATCAACAAGGAGATCTTCAGTGAGCCTAATGTTTCCCCACTTCATCGTCTATACGACATGGTCCAAATGTATATCTATTTCAGCCATGTTGTGTGGTCAGATGTGCTCGAAATATTCAATAAAATAGGGAGAAAATGATGTGTGGTCTAGTTTTGTGGCCTAATCGGAAGTATTTTTAGCATTTTCAAAACTTGTCCTTATGATGAAAGAAAATGAAATGAATGGCGTATAGGTTTTAATGGCGGGAGTGTCCGAGGACATGTTCTGTTCGCCAGGTGTAGGTGTTTTGAGTTGACGTCCTGCGCGTCGTGATGAGGATGAAATGATGACGAAGCAGACATACACCCAGCCTCCGTGAAAGCGAAATTAACCAATGATGGCTAAAATTCTCGACTCTGCCGGGAATGATCCATAGAAATTCATTCCAATCGGTGAATATTTCCAAATTACTCACATTGGCAGCAGAAGAATAAGGTTACGCCAACATGTGATTCCTCCTCGATATCCAGTAGAACTATATAACCTTTCCAAATAATTACTTCAGCGACTTTTTCGGACTAATAACCTTTCGGAGTGGTTGGATAATCGTCTACAAATTTTTATGGGACGTAAGCATCTAAGTCATTAGTTATTAACCGAACTACCAAAGTAACATGCAGGCACTCAAACGATGCTAAACCAACTACAACTTGGCAGAAACAGCGAAGAAATTTCGACGCCGCTGTCAAGAAATTACAGAGATCCACCTTTTAAACGTCGTTTCTCAAATTCTAACAATATAGCAAAGAGTACTTAAGAAATATTGGACATAATATGAAATTTTATTGAATTTGGAACAAACTGGTTTGCAAATGCTTCACTCGGGAATCCACATTTATATGGGACACAATTTTAGGAACTAAATCCATTAAGAAGAATAAATTGGGAAAATTGTCTGCAAATCAGAGATATCCTGTTGTTAAAAGAGTCGTGCAAGAACTAGGATAACTTCCCCACCAGCCGCATTATACATTCTGTCACCTAAACCTGTGGTAGAATATCTACTCTATACTACAGTACGCCTCATTTTGGTGCTGCCATTGGTTTTTGGGGTTTCCTTATAACCGCATAACCTTCGGTGGTGCTATTTGAGGATCCAACCAGCCTCTGGGCTGATGACCTAACAGACAGACACTGAAGAAGATAGCGGTTTTTTGAAACCCGCAGTATTTTTAAGAAAGTGATTATGATTTGCAGGATTCATTTTGTGAGAAAATCAGACGATCCATAATAATTCGGTCGGCTTGGGAATTAATCCCGCCTAATGTAACTGAACTACAGCGAACTATGATAATACGTGTATGATGATGTTGTTGATGATAATAATAGTATTCTTCATCACCACCATCATCATTATCATCTTCTCATACATAAAATTTGTAAGTCTCACGTGCCTGTACATTCAATATATGAGCGAAGTTTTCTTGTAATTGTTTGTTCCATACGTCATACTGATCATTTAAAGGACTTTTAACTTTCGTATCAGTCTGTCTGTCTGGTTACCTATCTCTGTGTTCCTAAACCTGGAAAACTGCTGGACATATTTCAGCCAAACTACATATCTGGAGTCCACTAATTCAGGATTGTACTATCACATGGAGTTAGTGTTTATGGGAAGGTTATTCTCAAATATCTTTGTTAACATTACGTCTATCAAAATATTATATAATAACAAACGTTCGTTTATCTCATGTGCGTATTTATCATACCACGGACAATAACAGAAATGCTCACGAAAAACGGGATTTTTAGCCCAAGTTCTGTTGAATACTTGGTGCATGTCACTTCAATGAACAAACCTCAACGCTATGGGACCCCGAAAAACATGCTTTAACTCCCTAAAACAAATCGTTTTCAGGATATTGACACTAAACTGCCCCTGCTCTAGGAATCGAATGAAGAAATTACCGGCCATAGCGCAGTACCGAAAGAAAAGAATGTTTCAGCAGATGAAATTGGTACCAGATTGTTAACTCTGCGTTACACGAAAATTACAACGGACCTCTCACGACCACGACTTCAATACTTTTGAAAGAAAAATTCGTTTCTTTCACCGAAGTGATTGTGCCACATTCGCCATGGTGACCCACATAGCTATATATGCCAGCGTAACCAAAGAGGATATACCGGGTGGTTTGTCCACCCTTTGCGATCGAGTATTTTGTTATCCGTCGTATTTACTACAGTTCTGAAATACATCGTCCCCCCTGCCTAAAACGGAGTAATGTAACGACATATGTGGTTAGGGGCTAGAAAACAGCAGGATTCTTGATTATCAATATTAGTTTATTACGACTACACCGAATGAATCCTAATGAACTAGCACAGATCCAAAGAACATTTACCCTAAATAGGGGTACGCACACAGACTAGGAACAGGTATAGTATAGGATGGGAACTGTCCGTTGCATATCAAACCTCGCAATAGCTCACTTGGCAGGAGCGTGGTCGCACATCTGAAAGTGAAGAATGCCCAAGGGTTAGGAGGTTCGAATCCCACTCTGGCTAATGTTTTTTCCAGCTAGATGCTTGAGATATGGTGAGGTTGTATATTTAATAGTTTCCACAGACTGATTGGTTTATTTTGTGCTGAAATGCAACACCTCCGGCGTAGCAGATCGGCATGCCTCGGTGATATGCTCGTTTAGGTGACCAGGACTGGTCAGCTCGTGTGCATACAGCAGTTGGTTTACATGGCCCCACATAAGTAAAACAGGGCCGTACGTTCGGGGAATCTGGTGGATCAGGGTACAGGTCCTCCAATTCCTATCCATTTATCAAGATATGTCGCAATGAGATACTTCCAGACGACCATCGCCACGTGCGGTGGAGCTCTCTCACGTTGAAACCACATCCCACAGCGGTCAAGGAGTGTCACAGGTTCTAAGAACAGTGTCAGTTCATCTCGGAGAATCCGCAGATTGCGTTCTCCCGTCAGAGGTCCCTCAAAGAAATGGAAACCAATGAGGTGATCACCCACGATGCAACACCATACGTTCAAGCCCCACTCTACCTGACGAGATGCCTGTCGTACCCAATGGGGTTTACGCACTCCAGTAATATATATTATGGTGATTAACTGTTCCGCTGTTGTGGAACCGTGCTTCGTCCGTAAATAAGATCAGTGTCCACATGCGACAGGGTCCATTGACAGAACACTACGCGGACTTCGGAATCAAGACCACGGAGATTGTGGTGTAAGCCAAGATGGTTCGAGTGAAACCACCGGGTATGCAATATCCGCATAACAGTCGCCCGGCTGATGTTCGTCTCCTGTGCAATGGCCCGTGTTAGGCTAGTGTGAGGGTTATGCCGGATAGCGTCCAAGAGAATTTCTTCACTGTAAGCAGACGTCATGGGATAATCTCGAACAGCCTGTATCCTTCCCGTGGTTGCAGTAGCCCGCAGGCGTCTTTCCACGCTCCGAAATATCATGTCCGTCACTAGCCTATCCCGATAGCGTTCTTGATACAGGCTTTGTGGCTGGTATGCATTTCGTCTAGTTACTCCATAAATGAGCAACATATCCACATACTCGTTGCTATAATACATCAAGAGGCAGTGAATAAGCTTTGTGTTGTGTTGTGTTGTGTTGTGTTGTGTTGTGTTGTGTTGTGTTGTGTTGTGTTGTGTTGTGACTCTTCTCGAGGGAGGAGAGCTTACGTAGCTGTATGTCTACTTGCCGTTACATGTTGTTATCGTTCCAACGGGGCACACTTTACCCTACCTGTGGTCTACAAAGCTTGGAACATGTACGACGTAGCTAACTGGTTGCCTGAGTCCTAACCACAGACTATCAACTTCTCATCTTCGTTCAACCCAGCTCCATGTCCTATGCCACTTTTTATAGGCCCTTTATAGGGTAAAGTTAATTGTGGAAGCTATCAAGTATACAACTTTACCCATCCCTGGTAATTGGTGGTAGAAAAAATACTTACATGGAATTCGAATCTTCGAGCACTGCCCACACCTCCCAGCGCACCCTTGCCATGTAAGCTACTGCGAGGCTCGAATGGAATACTTGCTACAGGTCTGTGTATGTGTGTGTGTGTGTGTGTGTACCTCATGTTGTAAGGTACGTGTTCTTCTTTTCTGTGCTCGTTTTACAGGTTGTTTCGAGTTACTCATAATGAAGTAATAATGGCGTTCACGATCCCTGCTATCTTCTAGCCTGTAAACATACATCTCGTCATATTACCTCGGTTTAGAGAAAGGGACCGATATACTTCAGAATTGTTGTAAAAGCGCTGGGATGCATAAAACTAGTTTTCAAAGGGCTGGTGGACCACCCGGTGTAGGTATGACTTCGAAGTACATATATTCTGAGTTCTCTTGCCTTCCACAGAAATACCGAGAAAACAGGAGCACTTGGAATGCTCCAAAAGGCATCAGATATATGTAACAAGAACAACGCATTGATCATCATCATACTTGAAATACTTCTTGAAAAAACTCTCTGTCAGTGATGTGAATGAATCATTTTCATCATTCTGGTTATTGCACGGCAGTATCTCCATAAATAACCACGATATAGAACTCCTACCAAAACATTTTCGGAGTGACATTTAACAGATTTTGTTGCGAGATTTTCCATCGTAATATGTGACTCGGGTGCTATTTCATTCTCGACAAACTGTCTCTAATTTGGTGAGTTGTCATTATTTCAGTTGCACATAGCAACGATAACGTCATCTGGTGGCATAAGTGTGAACCAAGTCCTGCAGCCTCCTTTGACGTTTTTGTGTATATAAGCTTAGCGTATTACTTGTAGACTAAGAAATAAGCAAAACCGCCGTCTCGATCGTCTTATACTGCCTGCTCTATGCCATTAGTTTAACACAGGAAAGCGTGACTACTAATGTTTGTTCAACTCACCCTAAAAGTGTAGTCGTAGATGTTCAAACTTCGTGGTCGGTGTGGGTGTTGCGTTGTGTTATTGATTCATTATGTGTGTGTAAACTGAGTCATTTCGTACGAATAGTAAACGTACCCGTTCTCTTCTGTTTGGACGAGTTGTATTTTGTATAGAACTGTGAAACTAATTACCGTAATGTGTTATGCTTATAGATATTTTAAGGTACTCGTTCCCTTCTACATATGTAAGTGTTATAGTTTTTATAGACCTAAGAAAATTAATTAATTAATTAATTAGTCTTTTTATATTGATAGATATTTTCCGAAATGGTCAATTGTTGTATGCAATTTAAACGTACAGTACTTCTTGTCTTATGTTTGTGTGAATTATATTTTGTATAGAATTGAGAATTAATTAATCATGTTGTGCTAATGGATATTTTCCGAAATGATCAATTGTTTTGTGCCATTTTTCAAATCTCGGCTAGGTGTTTCAAAGCCAAAAGTGATAGGATTCCGTAAAATGCCTTTTAGAAAATAATTAAGAGAAAGTTTTGTTTTCGGCTATACCTAGGTAAGAAGGAAACAATCTACAAACTACATGACATAAAGTCAGAGGCTACTGGATGTGACGGAATAAATTTCACATTAATTAAAAGCATCTGTGAAATTGTTCTCCCAACAATTACGTATAATAAATATTTCGCTAATGATAGGGATCTTCCCCAAAATATGACAACGTGTCATAAGACGATCGATAAGAAAAATAGGTAATCTAACACAACTCGAAAACGTTCGACCAATTTGGATACTTCTTTGTCTTACTAAATTTTAGAAAAGTTCGTTCATAACCGGATAACAAATTACCTTAACAAACACAATTTACTCGACAAATACCAGTCAGGATTTAAGCCTAACCATGGCATTGCCACAGCACTACAAAAAGTGACATTCAAGTATAAATGAACAACGGAGAAATGGCTGTCCTTGTACTTTCAGACTTAAGTAAAGCATTTAACTGTGTAGAAATGGCAGGGAAGTAGTGTTAACTAAGCTGCAAGCACAAAAAGTTTCTTCAATCACACTGACGTGGTTGCACTCGTATTTAATCGGGCGGCAGGAGTGCGTCTCAGAAGGTACGAAAGTATCACTCTGGTAACAAACTGAATTTGGCGTACTCCAGGGCAGTGTTCCAACGCTACTACTCTTTTCAGTGAAGTTAAATGTTCTACCAGAACATATAAAAATTTTAAATACCATTTCTACGCAGATGACATTCAATATATAAACACCAACCTGGAAGACATTCGATGGCCTAGAAAGTATAAGAGACTGGACTAAAAGCAATTCTCTTAAAGTCAATCCATTCAAATCGCAAGCAATCATAATAGGATCCAAAAATAACCATATCAAATTGAAAAGTGTTAAAATTCCTCCAATCCTATTCCACGCAACACCAATAAATAATATAAATGAAACTGTAAAGAACCTTGGCCTCATTTTTGGTAAGTACTTAAACGGACGGAGCCCACGACGAAAATTTGCCAACGAGAGTTATTTCCATTGCAGACCATTAACTGTTTACGGGATCTCCTTCCACTAGATACGAGGAAGTTACTTGTGCAGAGCTTAATTCTACCGATCTTCGATAATGGTGACGTAATCTACAACAAACTAAACACCACATTTAACGCCAGACTTCAGCGGGCTTATAATAATACATCCGTTTTGTATTAAATATGCCCAGGTATTGTTACACGTATATGTCACTATCTTGACCAGCTGCCGTAGTTATATATTGCAGAGAGAACAATCCTTAACTCGGTCTCACTTGTTCACTACATCCTCTGTACGGATACACCAAGTTGTCTGAGAACGGACCTTAAATAATTTGTCATCCCCGAAGAGTATAACTACGAGCTTCCAAATTTACAGTACGACAAGTTACGGCAACTCATTCTACCTTCAACCATACTATCCAGAAATTCCCTTCCGACAGTAGCTACTGTAGAGATATAGATAGTAGAAATATAATTAAAAAAGATATGTAAATGGTACATTGGATTAAGAAATTAGTATTTAATGTTTCCTTACGGTAACCCTCATAAATTCACATTTTTATAACTATAATTTAAGTTCAATTTCATAATTAATTTTTTGTAATTATGGACCTTAATACTGTGTGGTTTGTACAATTTAATATATGTAAGATGGTTTGGCATAACATCAGGCTTCATACCCTCAGCCACGCCATATCAATCAATAAATAAAAGAATTAATAAGGTGGTTACAAGTAAAGCAGATGGATGCGAATGTAGCCTTCATTTTCACAATTCAGATTATAAGAACAAAGAAAATTAATGATTTTGAAGCTTTGTATCGGACCAAGTGTTTTTCTCTCAATATTCGAGGTTTCTATAGTCCCAAAAATTTAAACCTCGTAAGGAAGTTGCAACCTTAGCAACAAGCAGCAATGCAACAAGCCACGAATATATTAATAATCGCTTCAAATGGGCATATTGGTCTATGACTATTAATTTGTATTCAAAGAAGCCAACAAAATTTAGGCTTCTACTTCTTTCCGCAGGTGGCGATAATGATGAACACCTAGCGACACTTCAATGGAATGATGACCATTTCAATTAACATCAAAATCGAAGTGATATTGGACTTCAAGTGGATATCTTTAATTAAAGTAGTTCCACTCACCTAGAGCACAAAATAACAATCTTCAAATTCAAATATTTAGACTTCAAAAGACAATTGCAGACATGAGAAATGAGCTGTATGCACGAGGGACTGGATGAAAATCCTGAAATGGTCAAAATCACTGCTTTTAAAGAAGCCACTGAAGAAAATTCAAAAACCATTTTTATTTATTTATCAGATACATCATTTCTGTAAGAGTAAATCAAGATGGTCAGAGGTGAGTATTCGGTATTGCATGATATGGATATCAGTCGAAGTAATGCTCACATTCACAACTGCATTCAATATGGTTTATAATGAATTTCTGTAATACCTGTTCTGATTCTATTCAAATGCCTTATAAAACATTAAAAGTGTAACTTCTATTCATAGTATGTAATAACATACTTATTTAAAATTTCCATATACTCCTTACATTGTAATTACGACTGTCAATCCTGTGCAAGTTGTACTCTTAAATTATTTCAACATGCTAATTTCCAATAATAGCTTTTCACACAATAATTTCGACTGTCGAAGGCGGGGTTATTTACTAGCGTATAAATATTTTAAACTGCTAGCGTTAACCTGCCTTGATAGTGACTGTGAACAGCACCAAGGTTTTACTTTCACTATCTCAAGGCCTATTTCTAACTAGCGATAGTTTGCCGAGATATTTAAGGTTACTGGATCTACATTTGCCCACTCTTGTCAGCATAACGATTTTGTGATAGCCCTATCTGCCGCCTGTCGCAAGAGCTGAATAATGTGGTTCGCTTTCCAGGGACTCTTGACTTTCTAGAGTGAATTGGCGATCAGAGATTTCTGACCGAGTCCGTCATTTTCCAAGCTTACTTTTGCCAGCTTTCTCGCTCTCGATTTGCTTGGTGTGAACAATGGGAAACTACGGAAAACCATCTTCAGGGATGCCGACAGTGGGGTTCGAACCTACTATCTCCCGAATACTGGATACCGGCCGCACTTAAGCGACTGGAGCTATCGGGCTTGGTGGCCGTCAAATTAGCAGTGTATAACTCTTATATCGTTGGTGGAAATAATACTCATTAACGTACATACTGTATATGAGCTGTGTTCTCACAGTTCATTGCCTTTATAATGGAAGCCGGCAGTTGTCTCATTTACAGCAGTACGAACAGACATGCTCCTGAGTGCAGATGTCCCATTTACAACAATACGATCAGACGAGTTTCTGTGTTTTATCAGGTAGCTTCATACTAGCGTTTATTCGTCATATACACTAATGTACAAGGAACATTTTCTGTGCTATCGCAGTTCATTGCCTCAGCGTGTTTAGATCTTCTTCTCTCTCATAGATCATTCCTATTATTTTCATGCTATCAGGTAGCCGCGTCTTCACCCGCGTTTCTTAATTGAACTGTCATATGTTTTAAGACCATTTATTTAAAGGAAAAATAAATGCGATATTTATTATAACATATCTTTTTCACATAAATTGCATGAAGTAAATTATTTTTTAATTATATTTTTTACTTTCAGTGCTTAGTATACCGAGTTGGTGAATGATACAAATAATATTAAAACAATATAAAAGTCCATATTATATAAAAACAAACATTTTTTTCCTTGTAGAGTTTCCGCATAAACTATATTAAGTGTTCTTCCATTTGGAGCTAAGAAGTGTAAAGTATTTGCTTTTTCAACTATTGAACAATCCACCATCGGGGAAGCATGGTCTATGAAGATCAAGTTCTACAAATTTAAATTATTGTCTTTGTGCCATGTAAATACAGATAGTGAAACTCAAACGAAAAGGGAACTGCTGATGGCTAAAACGAAACGATATATCAGAAGGGATGATTTTAATCCGATGAATGAATACTACTTCTTCCGCGGCATATCCAGTCATGATGTCATATTCGGCATTAGTTTTTTGACTGAGAATCGTGTTTCAATGCGGAGGGAAGGAGAATTCATATCCTTAAGAAGGATAATTGGTGCTACACTCTTCCGGTTCAGGATGTTCGAGGGAACTCCAGGTAACTGAAAGTTGTTTAAAAGCTCTGTCATGTAGGTGAGAAACTCGTCTGTA
The DNA here is from genome assembly GCF_040414725.1 of Anabrus simplex. NCBI lineage: Eukaryota > Metazoa > Arthropoda > Insecta > Orthoptera > Tettigoniidae > Anabrus > Anabrus simplex. The sequence goes on along the minus strand of NC_090271.1, from coordinate 193,020,083 downwards.
TAACGCATTGTGTCGATAGACTTGTAAATTTGTAGAACATCGGGTAATTCATATAAAAGTTACTTGTTGATAGCGCTGGGAGCTTCATTTCTCGGAGCAAGAATTGGTCATTGACACATCCATGTGTGATCGATGAAATGCTGTGACCACGTATATTAAAAACTTCAGATCTCTGCGTACCGTAGATGTGGTTCGACATCGCATACACACACACACACACACATACACACACACAGAGAGAGAGAGAGAGAGAGGGAGAGAGAGAGAAAAAATAACTTCCGGATATAATGGGCTGTTAATGGCTCCTCGTGTCCGGGATCGAAAATGGCTTTCCATGCCATGACACCATGACATCTTCATTATTCATTATTTATCGTTAACTGTCTTATATACACTCATGTTCATTAAAAACAGAACGTCTTGAAATACTAGAGATAGGAAGTTCATATTCACAGGGCATGTTCATTAGTACGTTCTGCAAGAACGATTAGCATTTCCGTCAGCTAGGTACAGCATGTGTCCTGTTCCCTAGTAGGTACTGGGTCCTCCATGGGCAGTGATAACTTGTTTCATGCGTGATGGCATCGACTCGTATAAGGCGCGAATTGCGTCTTGGGGTATAGTTATCCATGCTGCATTCACCTGTTTCCACAGTTCATCTTTGGTGGTTGGCACTGTGTAACAGCGCCGCACCCGGCGTTGCATCATATCCCACACATTTTAGATTGGCGACAAGTCCGGTGATTGGGCGGGTGAGGGCAACACTCTGACATCCTGTGACAACAAGAAGGCACGTGTTCATGCAGCAACATGTGGTCGCGCATTGTCCTGCTGAAATATGGCGTCAGGGGTGTCGTGCAGAAAGACTATGGCTACGGGTCGCAGAATGTCATTCACGTAAGTCAAACTGGTCATAGTGCCCTGGACAGGCATCAACTCTGATTTGTGGTTGTACTCAATAGCACCCCACACAATAAGCCCTTGAGTTGACGCTGTGTGTTTTGTGCGAATGCAGTCAATGTGATGCTTTTCCCCCTGTATGCGGCGAACCAAAATGCGGCCATCATTTTCAAACAAACAAAACCTGGATTCGTCTGAAAACACTATCTGCTGCAATTCCTGTCCGCAGTGACGTCGTTCCATACACAATTGCAGTCTAGCCTGTTTATGCACATTAGTCAAAGGTAGGCGGAGAAGTGGAGGACGCGCCGTTAACCCAGACCGTAATAAACGACGACGGATGGTCACTCCTGATAGTGCACGATGTGTTACACTGTTCCACTGCCAGAGCCGAGGAGGACGCAGATCTGTCCTGCAATGCCATTCAGATCAGATGTGGATGTTTTCGGGAATAGTCTGGGTGGTGTGACCAGACCCTTCTCGTCGTGTTCTACGGCCTTCTGTGAACCGTTCTCTACACACCCGTTGTACTGTCGACACATTTCGTCCCACACGAGCAGCAATTTCCCGGATGGATTCAATAATGCATCCTCTTTCATACTCGCTAATTTGACGGTACGGTTTTCGCATACGTCTTTGAGGCATCCTGTACGTATGCTCAAGTAACACTGATCCGTCACCTTCCCTTTATAGCGATAACGAGAGCCGCAGACACATTTTACCAGTCGGTAGTGGTGTGCCGAGATATCGATGTGGACCCTGAATCTGAGGGCCGACATGGTTCAAATGCTAACTATTTCTTTAGAACATACTAATGCACACGTCCTGTGAATATGAACTTCCTATCTCTAGTCTTTCAAGGTATTCTGGTTTTTATGAACGTAAGTGCAATACCTCTTTCCCCTAAATAAAATATGATTGAGTTAGTTAACCCTCTAGTGCCCCGCGTAAAATATGTGTAACATTGAGAAATGAGTATTTTCCTTTCGCTATGAAACATCTCTGCCGCTAATGTCCATTGTGACAGATCAGTAACAATTCATACCATTAAGTTTTCAATTATGCATAGAATATTTATAGAACAATCATATAAATATAATTCTGAATTAAGATAATGAATTAGATAGTGAATAACATGAATATGGGGTAAATAAAGAGCCTTACACTTACGTGTAATTTGAAGGGTTTATATGCAGTCTCGTTGCAATTAAAATGTGATAATAAGTGAAATAAAATGAAGATCGGGCAAAAGTATGAAATAAATTAATTAAACCGATTAAAATCAACATAAGTAATTACTGAAAGCAGGTGTAAAAATTCATCTAAATATGCACTTATTTTAACAATTTCAGATTTGGTCGGGCATCTCACACATATACACAGACAAATATTTTCCAGATATCACAGACCTAACATGGCTCAGAAAATGGCTTCTTTGGCCTTGCACTTAAAATGGCTCATTGGGTTCTATTACCTATCTTATATACGTTGCGTAGTGATAGTGAGTCCTTACGTTTTATCCTGATGACAGCACGTTGGACTGCCATATGCCAACACACGTTTCCCACCGATTCTTTCATAATTCCCCAACGAAAGCAAAAATTCAAAATGCAAATTGAAGGTGCATTTGGACCACCTTCCAAACACCTATGTTAAACATTTTAGATCTCTGGGTGTCGTAGATTTGGCTGGGCATCGTACAAACACACACACATATATTCACGCACACACACATTTGTACCCGGAAGTAAGACACATTAATAACACAGGTATAAGAAAAGTAAAGAAATGGCTAATTAACTACGGATGACTGCATCTTGTCCTTCTGTACGGGGCAAAGTTTGTGGCGTCGTGCTATTGGCCTCCCTCATTAACTGGTTTACTGCATCATCCTTTCCATCTCTTGCCATTTCACATCTCCACTTGGATGGTTTCACAGTGGCGTATCTGAAACTTGAACATGATTGTTACCAAAATATCACAAGGCTTCTCAAACTCAATGTGAAGTCACTGGATATTTCCCACAGTGAATTTGCCTCATGTTTTGCTGGTTAATTTGCGATGAAAAGTACTTTATTTCAATTGAATATGAAATTGTGATAATGTTATTTATTCCACGTATCATGAGAAGTTAGTCCATGTTCCGTTCTATTTAATAAATTGTTTTATATTTATTTTTCATGCCTTTGCTGGCGATATGTAGTGTTTACAGTGCACTATGTCTTCTGGTATGGGCTATATCAATTTTGTTACTTTCATTGACCTGTCTCAGTCTCTTCCTTGGCTTTGACAATATGAAAGTGACTGAGGTATGAGTGATGCTAGTAATACCATTGCTTATGCAGCCAGTCCCTGTTATGAATGGTGTTAAAATATCGCTCATAGGGTCGGTTAATGCATGCATTTCAGTGGGCTTGGCAGACTGATGTGTAGTAGCAACGGCTGGCTCGGTGAGGAAAGCAACGGGAAACTACCTCATTCCTCATTTCCCTAGTACGCCTCTTCAGTGACGCCTAGGCTTTATATGACAGCTGTTGGCAGAGCTGCAGAGGATCAAACCAGCCTTCGGGCTGAATACCCAACATACATACATACATACATTTATTTTTCAGTTCGATGGAAGGATCCTTTGCTGTTAAACGTCGCATTGACTCATACAGGATTTTGGCGATGGTGGTATGCGAAAGGGCTCGGACGTTGAATGTAGCAACCATTGCCTTAAGGCAAAGGTCAATATGAAAATGAGAAACCATTGTAAACAACCAATAGGTTTTTAGACAGTGGGGTTCGATCCCACCATCTCACGCATGAAACCTTACAGCTAAACTGCCCATGCCATACAGTTGGTTGTTTGGAGGATTTACAGAAAGGAAAGGAAGTTCCATGTCAATAAATCAAAAGGGAAACTATATTTTGCACATGTACTGTATAGTCATTCAACTAGTACTTCATATCATTCTTAAGATCCAAGCAAGTTGGTCGCGTTGTTCGACGCGCGTTGCCTTCAGTTTCCATTCGGTAGATGGTAGGTTCGAATCCCACCGGCGACAGCCCTGAAAATGGTTTTAAGTGGTTTACCCCTTTTTCACACCAGGCAAATGCTGTGCCAGGTCCTTAATTAAGATCACGGCTGCTACCTTTCCCTTCTTCGCTAAAGAAATAAAAGCAGTAATTTCCGTGCAGGCCATGAAGGCATGAAGGTAAAGGCTTCCACTATCCATAATCTCGGCACTTGGTGGGGTAGAGTGGTTAGCTCTACGCCCGGCCAACTTTGCCACCAGAAATTTACGTGGTACTCATTTTTGGTGCAGGGTGTGTGAACCTCAGGACCATGTGCACCTCCGGGAGTGAAAATCTCACTTCTTAAATTTTTCGACTTCGTGAAGGGGAATCGAACCTACGTCCTTCCGGGTGAGCCCAGTACGCCTTTACCACCTCGGCCAGGCAGCCCCCTTTCCCTTCCTAACCCTCCCCCCATCTCTGCGTCACCGAAAACCTTTAATGTGTTCGTGAGGCGTTAAACGACTAACAAACATAGTTCTTAGCAAGAGCAATAGTGTCCCTACATACCACACTTATACCCTCTACTTTGGCTTCTTTTCTTTTTGATTTAGTCTTTTTGTGTGTGGGTTTTAACTCTACGGCTACTCTCGAAATCGTGATTATCGACACAATGATGAATAACATTATCCGCCATCACTTCTTTGCGGTCACTATTGGCCGTTGATTATTTCTCCAGCCTTATGTTTATACCTTGAAATGTCTCACCAGTTAAGCAAATTAAGCCGGAGAAATATATAAGATGTGGCTGCAAAACCACTCTACTGTAACATACATGAAGAGTTTGTTCCGGTGAAAAGTGTGATCGAAAATGGAAAGAGACACCCTGGATTGCTTTTTAATAAATAGTTGGAAGTAGGTCCAGTTGAAAACTACTGTGTAAGCAAATTAAAAATTTTAAGCTAGTGCATTCAATTATGCATGTCTTCTTTGCATCATAGAATGAAGTCTAAATGCCCGATTTAAGCAAAATTGAGAGAAGTTTTTGTAACTAGCTGCCCTGTCTTAGAGTACACCCTGTGGGAATTTTGGGACTATAGTGCTGTATGTACTATAGTTCACACGAAACATAAATTCTCCTTTTACAGCAGAATATTAAAATATCCAACCTACTGTAAACTGGGTTCTTTCATGTTCCAGCAGTTCTACCTCTAAAGATTTCTCACTTTAAGCATTCTTAAAAGCTAACTGACTTCGTCGGTTTTCGAACCTGAAAGGCTGAGGACATAAGACAACTAGGTTGCACAGCAGAAGACGCAAACGGATATCCTGATCACATCTCTTCCTGATCTAACAAATTCTCACCTTCTAACTGTGTGACAGGTCATTAACTTGCCTTCCGGGCTTCTTATTGTTCTGTCGCGGCTTATTATCACTAAAAACGGATTTTAATCTAGTTAACAAGTCATTGGCCTCTTGTAATTACAATAATAGCACTGGCTTTAAACCCGGAAACGCTTCAAGTGGGTGCAGATTATCAAATATTCGACGATTAATGAGTTGGTAACTGAAAATAATAATCTGACGTAATCCCGGAAAAGAGCGTAACCCCGCTTTCAACACGCTTTAATATTGTGGCATTAAAGTAAAAGAGTTTCAAATGAGTGTACTGTGACGTGTTCTCCTTATGTTCAATAGATTTCGTAGACTCTGGAACGGGATACAGCAGGTCTGAGAAGATAGTGACCATGGCTTTAATTAAGATACGCCACAGTATTTACTCCATGTGAAGATGGGAGTTTTGTGATTAAATAGCATTTGAAACTAGGTGTTCAAAATTTATTTGCTTTAATATCTCTGGTTAATGGACTTCATAGGACTGAATCAATCATCATCAATCATCGATGTTCTGCACATAGGGCGGTCGCCCAGTTGGCAGATTCCCTTTCAATTGTATACCTCATATTTACATTTATTTATAATTGCCTACCCTGCATTTTCTTAATTATTTTCAACAAACTTGGAAATTAATCGAACATTTCCCTTGATAATTAATTTCAATCCCTTACTCCTTGTACCATTAATGAGTATTTGCCCAAATCTGTCCTCTTGAATTCCAACTTTATCTTCATATTATGATGACCTTTCCTACTTTAAAAAGCTCCACACAAGCTCAAACTTCTACTTATGTAATCCCACGCCAACTCACCACTGACTGATCGAAACATACCATATAGTCGAGCATATCGTCTCCTTACTCCCCAGTCTTCTCACTTCAAATTTTGCAACATTTTAGTAACACTACTCCTTTATTGGAAATCACCCAGAACAAATAGTGCTGCTTTCCTTTGAATTATTTCCCGTTCTCGTATCAAGTAGTCCTGGTGAGGGTCCCATACACTGGAGACATACTTTAACTGTGGTCTTACCAGAGATTTATACGCCCTCCCCTTAACATCCTTACTACAACCCCTAAAGACTCTCATGATCATGTGAAGAGATGTGTTACCTTTCTTAACATTCTCTTTAAAATGATTACCCCAATGAAGATCATTCCTGATATTAAACCTAGTTACTTACATTGTTCCCCATGAAGTACTATCACCCCATAAACACAACAATTAAAACTGAGCGGACTTTTCCTCTTGGTGACACTTACAACTTTACTTTTCATCCCATTTACATTCATACCATTGTCTGATGTCCATCTCACTACATTGTTTAAGTCACCCTGCAGTCGCTCACAATCCCACAATTCATTTACTCATGTGTACAGTACGTAGTACAGTCATTGATTTCTGAGACTTGTCGCCTGGAGTGTAGACACCCACACGACTCTGTAAGTTGCACACGATGCCGCATCACACGGCGTACACCTACACAGAACCACATCCTCAATCAAAATAGTCGCCGTTGGCCATTAACGACTTAAACAGAACCACATTCACCCTCAAAATAGTCGCCGTTCGCCGCTATGCACGTTTGCCAATGTTGGTATAGTTGCTGGAAGCACCGCTGAAAGCAGTTCGCAGGAAGGTCCCGTATGGTTTCTCTTGTGGCCGTCATTACATCTCCGAATGACTGAAATCTGCGCCCACGTAGGCGTACTTTCAGGCGAGGAAAGAGAAAAAATCGCATGGTGCGAGATCAGGTGAGTACGGAGGGTGTGGCAAAACTGTCACCTGTAGCCTTGCAAGTTCCTCTTGGAAAAGGACAGTGCCATGTGCAAGGGCGTTGTTGTGTAGCAAGAGCCAATTCTTTGTACGCCAAAGCCCAGGTCGCTTACGGCGAATTGTATCGCGTAAACGGCCAAGGATCTCCTTGTAGCGGTTTTTTTACCGTTGCACCGTCTGGGAAGAATTCCGTGTGAACGATTCCATTTGAATCAAAAAAGTTCCAGCATCACCTTGCCTTTTTACCTGTCTTGTGGTGATGATGGCGTTTTCCAGGTGAAGGATTGTCGTTTCAGTTGCGGATCGTAAAGGAAACGCCATGTTCCGTCTCCAGTTACTATCCAGTTGAGAAACGACGGATCATCGTCAGCACTACTGATGAGGTCACTACAAATCGTCATGCGATCATCACATTGGTCTTGCGACAGGATTCGTGGCACATTGTGCTGGGTAACACGAGGCATGTTCAGGTCATCCGTCAGAATTTTGTGGCAAGTACCATGGCTGACCACTATTGCTGTTGCGAATCGTCTACCGATTGGGAGCGGTTAGCACGCACCAACGTTGCAACTTCTTGGATATTCCGCTACGTTCGCACTGTTTGTGGACGACCAGTACGCACATCATCTTCCAAATTGTCAAGTCCTTGCACAAAACGTCGGTGCCACCTAAACACAACACTGCGATTCAATGCGTCCTTACCGTAAATCTGATGCATCGTTTCAAACGTTTTGGTAGCGGTTTTGCCCAATTTCTGTAAGAACTTGATATTTGCCCGTTGCTCAGTGACATGTCAAGATCCGACTGGCGCATTCAAATCACCGTCACAACAACAACGACCGTACGTCTGCTTACATTGCATGCACTCAACTGTCTCTTGCAGGAATGAGAGAATACCTGACATGGTACCATACCACGGCGCGACCTAGGTGCTATAGTGCACCAGAGCCATAATGTGGCCAGTCTCAGAACTTAATGACTGTACTACGTATATAGTCTCCGAGTCAGCATCAATGACTACTGCTCACAGTTTACAAATGGGTCCTGTACGTGAAGATGAGTACAAAGACGCAGCAATAAAATTTAAGGCAACTAAATCGTTGGTATTGTGATCACATAACACCTGTCATTATTAAAGGATGTTCAGAGGTGCTAATGGTTCTATAATATGCCATATATAATTTCACTTTAAAGACGCCAATGTTTCCTGAAATTTGGAAACAAGTAAAATATCTCTGATCCTTAAATCTGGTGATAGTTCGAAAATTGAGAACTACAGAGCTTTCTCAAGAAGTCAATTATTCATTACAATGGTAGGCCTTCCTTACCAATGCCAGTTACACAGGAGTTGGAGAAGGACCCCATTTCTACTGCCAGTCAAAGTCGGTGTGGGGAGTAATGATTACAATAGCAGACACACCCTTTCTCGATCACTACAAATCGACATCAGTGAATATATATAGATCGACATACGAAAGTACATGCATGTTTACAATATTGCAGACCTTCATTACAGATTAACTGCTGCTAAACGGTACGTCATATCGACAAAAGGATTCTACAATTAGATGCCGGACTTAGCGGCCTAAATGGCTGGTCCTATGAAATATCATCTATTCATGGGTCAGATTGAGTTAGAAACGTTGAATAGGGTAAAATGTTTGTAAGATTATTTCACATTGCATTACATTTCGGATAATTATGTGACAGCTACATACATAACATTTGGCTCACATATGGCTACTGGATGGGCCAATGTTCGTGTACAGTTTGATGATTCTATATTTCCTGTAAGTGACTGAAAGTATGAATTATGCATGTGATAAGTGCAAATATACTTAACATCGACAAATAGAGAAATCAAACGTAAAAGGGATACAGATACGACAAAAAGTCATAAGGCCAAGGTTGTGGATCACTCCAAATTGAACGGAGATTGTGCCATCCGTTATGTGATAGGACTTCCCGAAGGTCTGCACCATCATTAAAATTGCCTCCATATTTCGATATTCTTCGGGGATCAAAAGTGAAAAATTAAAAGATCTTTGAAATTTTCCGACCGTTACAGGCTAAAACGTATAATTTTGGCAAATTTCAGTTTTCTTTTTCGTCTGGCAGATTATGCCGCAATCTGGTTTTGGGCGAGGAGGGTAAAATTTAGGACTTTCAGGAAACTATACCAAAAAATATGCAGAAGGTCATTATTACCCCTTAAACGGGTAGCTGTACGAAAATTTTGCTAAAATAGTCAACATACAGTCATTCAGTCGTTACGATTTTATGTATATGGATAGATAAGGAATCTGCTCCACGTACAACAGATTTTGGGCTTTGTCCGCTGCATTTAACCTGCAAAATGGACCTTTCGTGATATCTCCCTTATTAATCCTCCTGTCGACAAAATGCACATGAAAATAAAAAGGTTTAGAAATGGATTTCCATCGAGTTGGCTCGATTTCCAATCAGCTTGGTCTTGTACTGTATATTATATTGTTAAAGAGTAAAATCACAATTTCGGTTCCCTATAAACCGTCAGTCCATTCCGGGAACATGAAATGTTATTGACCTTTACAACCTACTAAATATAATCCTGCCAAATATATTGATTCAAATATCTTCATTGGTTTTAAAGTTGTAAGGAATACGCTTAACACACACCCGCTCTTGAGTTAAATCCGGTGGAAATTGTTCCAAAAAACGGTCAGTTAATGACATCTCCCTTATTAATCCTAGTATCGAAATGATGCAAATGAGAAAAAAGGTTTAGAAATTAATTTCCATTAAGACAGGTAGATTTCCATTAAGTTTGGTTGTGTATGTTTTGTGGGAGTGCAAAATCACGGTTCCGTTTCATGTAAACCCCCAGACAGTTCAGGGATTTACGAACAATATTTGTATGAAATGAAATGAAATGACGTACCGGTATGGCTTTTAGTGCCAGGAGTGTCCGAGGACATGTTCGGCTATGAGGTGCAGGTCTTTCGATTTGACACCCTTAGGCGACCTGCGCATCATGATGAGGATGAAATGAGGATAAAGATGATACATACACCCAGCCGCCGTGCCAGAGAAATCAACCAATGTTGGTTAAAATTCCCGACCCTGCCAGGAATCGAACCCGGGACCGCTGCGACCAAAGGCCAGCATGCTAACCATTTAGCCATGAAGCCGGACAATATTTGCCCTAAAACAGACCCAAGGACAGGTGTATTATAAATATGAAGTATGGTGGAAAAACAAACAAACAAACAGAAAAACAGACAGACACACCGACACCAAAGCTAAAAATATGCAGATGGTCATTATTACACCTGAAACGGATAACTGTACGGAAATATCGTCAAAATAGTCTATGTACAGACACATTCTAGAAGTGCAGACCTTTATTTCGAGAGTTACTGCTTTGAAACTGTACGACATATCTACAAACGGACTTCACCATCAGACGCCTCGTTCAGTGTTCTACATGGCTGGTCCCATGACATCTTCTCGTACCTATCTATCTATATATATAAAATAAGAGTTTTGTCTGTACATTGCTCAGAAATTAAAAATAATGGTATTTCTGTATCGGCCATGTCCTCAATAACAAGGAAATGCTCTTTTTACTTTTCCGTAATTTCTATCTGTCTGTCTGTATGTATGTATGTACACGCTTCACGAGAAAACGGCTGAAGAGAATTTAATTAAAATCAGTATATAAAGTCGGGAGATAAACCGCTACAATCTAGGCTATAAACCATTTTATTCACGCTGAGTGAAATGGTAGTTTAGGGGAAGGCCTTACATTTTATTCTCAAATATTTATATTATTAGTGGTCGTATCGATAAATACTACATAACTAAAGTTATATAGAATTAAATTTCCGATCGTTTATGTCTTATACATTTTTACCGTACCGGCTATGATAACACAGATATTCATGAATTTGTATTTTTGTTGTAAAGTCCATATCAACGCCGAGCCACGAGAAAATGGGTAAACAGAATTTAATGAATATCGTTACATAGAGTCAGGGAATAAGAAACTACAGTTTAAGCCAGAAATAATTTCATTCAGCCTGGATGAAATGGTAGTTTAGGGGAAGGCGTCTATAATTTAATTTTTAAATGCGTATGTTATTGGTCTTATCGTACAGTACTACATAACAAATGTTATAGAGAATACAGTTTTCGATCATTTATGTTTTATTCAGTTTTACCATACCGACTGTGATAAGAGTGGTACTTCAGAGTCGGAAGAAAATTAAATGTGAAGGCCTACAATATCGAAAGCGCAAACATTGATCAACAATAACATTACATTGGCCATTGTTTTTATGATGTACTTTGTCTCTTATGTTGACACTCAACACCAATAGATGGGACTACTACTGCGTACCGATTAAAACAGCCTGCCTGAATACTGGCGGGAAATAGCTGAGGAGTTAGACAACTTTGTTCTTTAGCATGCCATTCCTCAGGTTCACATATTTCCTGATAATGCTGGAACGCAGCACACTGGTTCATCATCCCTACTATGACGCGCTGTTTTGAATGAGCAGTGTGCACACTGACAGATGCTTTCTTAGTAGTAGTAGTATGAAGTGGTCTAGAAATACAATTTACCGAGCTCGATAGATGCAGTCGCTTAAGTGCGGCCAGTATCCAGTATTCGGGAGATAGTAGGTTCGAACCTCACTGTCGGCATCCCTGAAAATGGTTTTCCGTGGTTTCCCATTTTCACACCAGGCAAATGCTGGGGATGTACCTTCATTAAGGCCACGGCCGCTTCCTTCCCTCTCCTAGCCCTTCCCTGTCCCATCGTCGCCAAAAGACCTATCTGTGTCCGTGCGACGTAAAGCAACTAGGAAAAAGAAATACAATTGAAGCCTATTCCAAATTATAGCAACACAATTCCATAAATAACTCAAAATTCAACCCTGATAAGAGCCGTTTCTTAAGAAAAGTTTCTTCCTCTTCACATTTATTAAATCTACATTAATTTTCATTACAAATTAGCAGCGAAGATGGGGTTTCTCCTCTGGCTTGGAGGAAAAATTTGCCTCCAAGTCAGATATTTTTTTATCTCCGCCAGTGTAGTGAACTGAGATTTTCCGACTCATCGGATACTCCTAGGAAACATAGTTCTTGCCCTGGGAATCTCCACTATTCGACCCCCCCCCCCCTTTTGCCGATAAAAAAAAAAGAGTGATCACGGGTGTCTGCGGTCTGATCATTCCAGCTCTGGAACTGTTAAAATCGCGCCATTCCTACTGACGTCATTGTAATTTTCTATGTTCATTTAAGTTGGGAAAACCACTAAGACAGTCTTTCTGAGGATTTAAAAAGGCAGGTGGAGAGTGAGTGTCTGAAATTATAATGAAAACTCCCCAACCTGATAGTGACTGATGGTAGGCAAGCGAGCCTATCATTACAATGAAAATTTCCTAACCCAGTCTTCATATGAGAAAAGACGTTTGGTGACTTCCCCGTCGCGTTTCTAGGGTATACAATCTTGCTCACAACGTGTACACTACCTAACCTAGAATGCTGTATACAATGTAGAATTCCGTAGCGAAGCACGGGTACATCAGCTAGTATCCTATATTTATGGTTTGATTGCGTTAGAGTCATTGAATGGGGTGAAGTTGTGTACAGTTGTCACATACTACTTCATATATTTGATACTCATGTGACAGCTAGAATCATAAAATGTTTCTATCACATGGCCACATGTCAATGTGCGTGCCAAATGTCATGATCCTATCTTTCCTAAGAGTGTGCCAAATGATAACATATACGTGTAAAAGTACAAAATTAACATGAAATCTAGAAATACGGTGGCAGCGGATGACTATGACGCTGAAATACAAAAACTCGTCCCACGTTATGACAAATGCCTAAATTTGCTTGGAGATTATGTGGAGAAGTAGTGTAAAGTATGTTCTTTCCTATAAAAATGTGTATATTTATTAATATTTACTCCTGCGTCTTTATTGCACAAACGGGTACCACTTTCCTTCGTATGTCTTTCTGGGCAACCATTTAATATTCTAATAAAGCCCATTCTTATATTCCCTCCCCTAAGTGGTCTAGTTTTTTCTCTTTTGAGGTACAATAAATGCCGTCCTTCTTTCTCTTCCTCTCTTTTCTGTTATCAAACATATAAAGTACGCGTGATGATGAATCGGGCGAATTAAGTTAACAAACCGACAATAGAGGTAATCATTGAAAGATACATTCTCAGTTTTGAATAAACTTTTAGAATCATTTGAAGCGTGTGGCGCAAAAGGGGGATGATGATATACTGTAATATAAACGACACTCAGACATTTTGTTGTAAATCAAGTGAATTAAGAAAATCTCACACGATAGTTCAGTAGATTTAAAATAGCCTGCTATACAGAATTTCCTTGAAAGAGGTTTCAGTATTTACCAAACGAAGAGAAAAAAGGTCAGGTAAACATGGGCTACTCTTCATAACATGTGCTCGATATGGTCACCATCTATTGCAACACAGCCTGCCACCCTATGTCACACGGACTCACGCAATCGTTGGAACACCGCTAGCTGCTGCCGGATTTCACCACAGGTCTCGCAGTGTATCCATATCATTTATGGGGACCGCATTAACCATGGTCTTTACATGACCCCAAAGAAAAACTCTAAGGGGTTGAAGTCAGGCGAACTTACAAGACACATTTTTAACCCTCCCCGACCAATCCATCGCTCATGGAAGACCCATGTTAGGTGTCGCTTAAGCCTACGATGAAATTGACCGGTTCCCCACCATGCATGAACCACCTCCTCTTCTTCCTCACAAGTGTCATGGTGGCGTAATTTGCGGCTCATAATTCCAGGTGTTTTGAAGGTGTATAGTACTCTTAGTACGGTCCTGTGTGCAAGCATTGATTTAGTAAAGTGAAAGTGACCTGTGAATGTGTTAGGGCAGTGTATCTCGTTGTGGAAATATAGCATTTATTTCTTTTAAATCCATAAGTTTCGAAGTTAGGTTAGGTATGGCCGGAAGTAAGAAAAACAGAAGAAATGTGGCGCGATCTTCAGCTGTCCAGTGTCAGGGAGCAGCTACGACTCACACATCACGCTTGTCAACTGTTACCAGACAGCGTTCACAAACACGGTCAACCCTCCACCCTTCTGCTACTCTACCTTCGGCTGAACGCAAGCGCTCTCCCTCGGAGACTGACGGGACCACCACCACCTCGCAGGAAGCAGCGCAATCCCTTCAATCTGGCTCGACCCGGGCCTCACGATCGTCAGCTGTAAGTGAGCAGCTCTCCCTCACAACACCAACTAGCGGCAACACCAATATGCCGAACACAGAGCCCTCCTACATCACAGGTAACACTAATTTAACTGAAGACAAGATTGTGACCCTGGTGCAAGGTATAGTGGGGAACTTATTACAAAATAGCGACTTCCTTCAACCCTTGGTAACAGTTCTCGCACAAAAAGTTTGTGAAGAACTAAAAGAAACAATAGACTTCAATTCTAAAGTTATGAGGATTTAAGAAATGAGTTAAAAGCTCGCGAAAATGAAATTCTGGAATTAAAGTCTTTATTGAATTATAAAATGGACGAAATTGAACAATACCAAAGGCGAAACAGTATTCGAATTTTTGGGTTGCCCGAAGAATCTGGTGAGGATACAACTCACTTAGTGCTCAATGTGGCCCAAAAATTGAAAGTCCCCTTAAGCGCTGAAGATATTGACCGCTCGCATAGGGTTGGTGCCCCTGGGTCTGGGAAGTCAAGGGCTATCATATGTAAATTTGTCTCCTACACCAAGAGATCGGCAGTTTTCCGTGCGAAGAGGCTGTTACGTGGATCCAAGGTGACTATTCGTGAAGATCTTACCTCTACCAGACATCATCTGTTGAAACAGGCAATTTCCATCTTTGGCGAAAAGCAGGTGTGGACTTCTGATGGCACAATTATCGTACTACAAGGGGGTGTTAAACACCGTGTGAGAAATACTGTCGAACTTAAAAAGATCTCTCCTCGCTGAAATTAAATTAGTATGTTCTATTCAGTATTCTCTTCTCTACTTTGCTTCAGGTAATCTAAAACTGTATGTAATTTTATTAGGACCAAATTCAAGTATGTCTTCTAAACTTAAGTGTTCTGAAATTCACAAAATCATTGAAGATCTATCAGAAACCTATCCCTCTGATTTGAAAATAATTCACTTAAATGCTCAGTCATTAGTTGATAAGGTACATTTCAATGAGTTTTTTGACTGCTTTGTTGATTCAAATATTAACGTTATTGCTGTAAGTGAGACATTTTTCAAGGGGTCCATTCCGGACTCAGAGATTAACATTCCTGGCTTTAATCTATATAGAAACGAGAGATTGGGCAAGAGAGGAGGAGGGGTGGCTGTGTACGTGAGGAGCAATATAAAATGTAAAATAGTTCACACCTCCCCTGCAGAATATTGTCGTAAGCCAGAGTATATTTTCCTAGAACTTGAATTACCTATAGGTAAAGTATTATTTTCATGCATCTACCGTCCTCCCAAAATTGGTTTCATGGATTCGTTTGTAGAGGCGATGTATAATTACGTTTTTCATTATAAATATGTTATACTTGCAGGTGATATGAATGGGCATTTTGGATCAGGGTCCTCGGAAACTGTAGTAATCGATGATGCACTTGACTCATGTAATTTAACTAGAATACCATTTGATGACACATACCATACTGCATATTGTCATTCTAATCTCGATACCATAGCTTCAAATTGTAATGATACCCTTCTTAAATTTGGGCAGACCCCAGCGAGTGGATTTTCTGGACATGATATGCTATATGCTGTCTTCTCTATATCGACACCCAAATATGAAAGAAAATGGATCACATTTAGGGATTTCCGTAGTTTTAATCCTGAAGATTTTCGAAAAGACGTAATTTCCGCTCCCTGGTATGAAGTATTTTCTCAGCGTAATATCGATGATAAAGTCATCAAATTTAATAGTTTAATTTCCGCGTTGTACGACAAGCATGCCCCATTAAAACTAATTCGAGCCAAACACCCACCTAACCCGTGGATAACGTCTACAATAAAGAAATTAATCTCTGCGCGGGACAAGGCAAAAAGAAAGCACATCAAAACCAGGAAACCTGAAGACTTTGAAACCTTTCGCATCTTGCGTAATAAAACCAAACTCGCGATCCGTGATGCTAAAGTCAAACACATGCATTCTTTGTTCAGTAAGAGAACAACTCCGTCTGCTCTCTGGGGAACTATAAAATCACTAGGTATTGCTAAGAAAAATTCGCAACATACTTCCTCATTCATATCTGCAGAATTGCAAAATGATTATTTCTTAAAGATCTCACCAGTGAAAAATTCTCACAGAATATCCGAAATTATTCATAGTTACATGAACACAAATGAACCTCAACATGATCTCTTTCACTTTTCGTACATCTACCCAGAGGATATAGTCAAGGTATTTAAGAGCATGAATACCAAGGCTGTTGGACCAGATGGTATCTCACATCCCCTCCTAATGAACTGTTTGGATATAATCACTCCGGTTATAGCTCACCTGTATAATTTCTCTTTACAATCAGGAGTATTTCCAGCTGTATGGAAAATGGCCAATATAAGACCTGTTCCTAAAGTTCCTTCTCCTCAAAAATTTGATGATTTCAGGCCAATCAGTATTTTGTCAATATTAGGTAAAGGATTAGAAAGGATTGTTTGCCAACAACTCACTTCGTATTTAAATACTCATTCTATACTCTATACTTAACACATTTCAGTCTGGTTTTCGAACAGCCCATAGCACTACGACGGCACTTCTCAAAGTCACCGATGATATCAAGTTTGCAATGGACAGAAAGGAACTAACGCTTCTGGTATTATTCGATTTAAGTAAGGCATTTGATAGAGTTCATCATGACCTCCTTCTGACTAAATTACGTACCGGTATCCAATTTAAGCTTTCTCACTGCTCACTAACATGCGACAGAGAAATTACCCTATCGATTTTTAAGGCGATCACCTGCGGCTGGTTGACACTGTATTGTTTTAATATTCCGCAAGTAACACTGGCAATGAAATATTAAACACTCGGGTATCTACATACATTGTGAATGAATCACCGCAGGTTTCCCTTCTGTACAGTGTAAAACAATGCAGATCGTTTATATACAGCGAAAACAAAACGGGACCCAACACGGAACCCTGAGGGACGCCAGAATGCACACTAGACCACTTAGAAAAATTTTGTTTGTCAAATACTACACACTGAGATCTCCCTTTCAAGAACGATTCAAACCAAGAGAGAGCTGATAGAGATATGCCCATTGTACGTTCTGAATGTTCCTTATTAAAAAAAATGTTTTGAGACAGTGTCTGTTTCCTCCCACTCGATACGAACATTACAAAATTTATACATTCAAATATTGCTTTCCGAAACGTATAAACCTTCACTCGCAAACTGTTTAGCTCTGCGAAAAGGGACGAGTTTGACATATATGAGCAATCTGCTTTGAAAATAGATGGATGTGAGGATCCAAGCTACTCAAGAGTAGAAAACGGAACATTCGTATCTGAAGATGAACCACGTGGGATTGAAGGAGACCTAGATGCAAGAACAAATTTCAAAAAATAATGTGTTCCTTAAAATAATGTACACACTTATAGGAAACTTAGCAACAAGGAAAGAAGCATATGAAGCCGTAGCTTCCAGATTTCAAGGGTTACCTCTACTACTGACTTGCTCATCCGAATCATCAGAAGTGAAGAACGCTGTTTTGAAACTTAGTTCTCCGTACCCTGAAGACATCATTCAAGATTTTGTAAATGAGTGTGTAAACTTTCAAATGTATGTTGAAATCGAGGGATTCGAAAACTTTCCTAAAGTGTATTCTTGCATTAAACAAAACAATTTATCAAGTACTTTTCCCAACGTCCGCCTCCGTGGTGTAGTGGTTAGCGTGATTAGCTGCCACCCCCGGAGGTCCGGGTTCGATCCCCGGCTCTGCCACGAAATTTGAAAAGTGGTACGAGGGCTGGAACGGGGTCCACTCAGCCTCGGGAGGTCAACTGAGTAGAGGTGGGTTCGATTCCCACCTCAGCCATCCTGGAAGTGGTTTTCCGTGGTTTCCCACTTCTCCTCCAGGCGAATGCCGGGATGGTACCTCACTTAAGGCCACGGCCGCTTCCTTCCCTCTTCCTTGCCTATCCCTTCCAATCTTCCCATCCCTCTACAAGGCCCCTGTTCAGCATAGCAGGTGAGGCCGCCTGGGCGAGGTACTGGTCATACTCCCCAGTTGTATCCCCGACCAAGAGTCTGAAGCTCCAGGACACTGCCCTTGAGGCGGTAGAGGTGGGATCCCTCGCTAAGTCCGAGGGAAAAACCGAACCTGGAGGGTAAACAGATGATGATGATGATGACTTTTCCCAACCTTGAAATTGCAGTTAGGATGTTTTTGACCTTACCAATAAGCAACTGTACTGCAGAAAGGGATTTTTCAGTTTTAAGCAGAGTAAAAAATGCCAAGAGGGCAACTCCTTTTAATGAAAAGTTAAGCTCATTAGTCTTTATGTGCACTGAAAAAGATTTAACTTTGAAAACCATTTTTGATAAATTGTTCAAGAGTTTGCCAGGAAAAAGTCAAGTAAACTTTTTAAATATAAAGTAGTATTATATACATGGGGCTGCCTGGCCGAGGCGGTAAAGGCGTGCTCGGTACGCCCGGAAGGACGTGGGTTCGATTCCCCGTCAGGAAGTCGTAAAATTTAAGAAACGAGATTTCCACTTCTGGAGGTGCACATAGCCCTGAGGTTCACTCAGTCTACACCAAAAATGAATACCAGGTTAATTCCTGGGGGCAAAGGCGGCCGGGCGTTGAGCTAAACACTCTACCCCATCAAGTGCGAGGTTACGGATAGTGGAAGCCTTTACCTTCCACCCCTCCAAGGGCCTTGATGGCCTGTACGGAGATAAATTTGCTTTGCTTTCTTTGCCAGTATTATATACAAGTAGCCTATAAACAAAACTTGTATTTTTAAATGTGATCGAAATAAATTACAATAAATTAATGATAATTAATATGTGTCTTATTTCTAAAGTTATTTACTTACACACAAACTGTGAAACTGAACCAACGGCTTTTTAAATAAAAATAAAACAGCCTGATTCTTACTTGGCTGTTGATTTTATTTAGCTTGATAAATTTAATTATGAGAATTAACTTTATTTGCATAATGTGCTGTTTTAAAAGTCATAATCTTGAAAACTGTAATCTTAAATTTGTAAATAATTTTTTCGGGGGACAGAAAAACGAGCCGGGGGGGGGGGGGTGGCGGCTAAGTATTGTTTGCCCAGGGCGCTAACTACTTGAAATCGGGGCCTGCTTATAGGTCTGAATGAACGGGGAATCCTCGAAAAGCTTCGCCTTATCTCCCTGCTAGGTTTTTAAAGCTGTGAGAGGCTATTGTGTTCAGTCGAGCGTGCGTCGCGTGTTTTGAGTACCTGCTATAGCTATTTTGCGACATAGTTAGTAAGAAAAGAGTCAGTGAGTAGTAGACTGTTTCAATTTTTTACTCTACGGACGTAGATAAGACTGACGTTTTTCACCTGAAGTGTCCAAGGACGGAAATTTAAATAGCGAGCCTTGTCAGTGCAGAGCGACTCAAGTGTACGGAGAATGGAACAGCTGATGTAAGCACTGATATGAGTAACTTTGACGCAGGACCTTCCATTACCGTACTGATAAATAACAGAACCGATTACACATTCATATTTTAACATGGCGACAGACTTTATACAGTACTGGAAAACATGTAATAATTACACGAGACAATGAGTTGACTAGATGAAATTATTAGGTTGACGGTGAGCGAATGTAAGCAACAACACGCACACGAACTGTCACGAGCCAATGACAAACTGGGCAGTGGCTGTATAGATTAACAGGGTTGCCTAGCCACCAACTACAATTGCCCACCCAGCACCCGCACGAGTTAAATAATGCCTTCTTATCGTTTGCAGTTATTTAATTTTTTCATAAAATGTAAATGTATACATTAAATGCAGGTTTTAAAATTAGAATAGTTTAAAGTGTTTTATCATCATCATCATCTGTTTACCCTCCAGGTTCGGTTTTTCCCTCGGACTTAGCGAGGGATCCCACCTCTACCGCCTCAAGGGCAGTGTCCTAGAGCTTCAGACTCTTGGTCGGGGATACAACTGGGGAGTATGATCAGTACCTCGCCCAGGCGGCCTCACCTGCTATGCGGAACAGGGGAGGGATGGGATGATTGGAAGGGATAGACAAGGAAGAGGGAAGGAAGCGGCAGTGGCCTTAAGTTAGGTACCATCCCGGCATTCGCCTGGAGGAGAAGTGGGAAACCACGGGAAACCACTTTCAGGATGGCTGAGGTGGGAATCGAACCCACCTCTACTCAGTTGACCTCCCGAGGCTGAGTGGACCCCGTTCCTGCCCTCGTACTACTTTTCAAATTTCGTGGCAGAGCCGAGAATCGAACCCGGGCCTCCGGGGGTGGCAGCTAATCACGCTAACCACTACACCACAGAGGCGGACTTAAAGTGTTTTATACAGGCTAATAAAATAATTGGAATAATTTGTGGAAAGTAGAAGCAATTTGAGTGTAATGAATTTAAGACGTAATTCACGCAGGCCATAATTACTCGATCCGCCGGCCGCCGCCCCTGGACAAATGGCGAATCCGCCCATTTGTAAATCGTGGCCTGTCTGTAAGCCTCGTTTATTGCCAGCTGTTGATATTTTTATTACTACGTGCACCGGTAACGCTGGATCTCTGACCATTTAATATATTAATTTCCGTTCGCAGGCAACCTGTTGCGGGATTTAATATATTGTATTCCCCCATCTAAGTGTCACATGTCCAGACTCTTGTTGTGTGCACACCTGGTGCGTAGATCTTGGTGCTGCCGGGTGTGACAGAATGTTGTCCCAAAACTCGCAGGAAACTGCTAACGGTCCCCCGTTCGTGGCATTCTCTTCATTACCACCTTTATTCACAAAACTGTTTTACCTTCTCCGAGTTTAAAAGGTACGTAATATTTTACGAACATAATGGCAATAACTAATTTAGAAACACGTGTAGTGTGTAGATCGTCGATATTCCTAATTAAGATGTGGTGAGATCCAGGAGCTGTGCTAAGAAAAATATTTTAATTGCCCAATTGCCCTAGATACATCCTAAGTTTCAACTTCCATTTAAATTATCTTCAAAGTGATACGTGTATGGCCTTTGTAACACACTACGAAAATATTGGTAATGGGTATTTCAAAATTGTTATTCATGTTTGGAAGCAATTATAACATTAGCAACCTTATTCCTTCTGTTTTAATAATTGTGTTGTGCCAGTTTGTGAATATATTGTTCTCTGCGTCTCTATTGAGCGTACATATCACTCCATTGAGGGTTAGAGCTTTTAGATTTCATAGCCCCAGTATATCCCAAAGCCTGACTTTGCTGTCTCAGTTCGGGATTCTTTAGTTCTGGGAGTATTTGTTTAGTTCATATATGCGACTAAAACCTAAAATATCATAAATTATCTTTTCATACACTTCCTGGTTAAAATCATAATCAAGAGATTCATAAAGTCACAAAATCTGATACGAAGACTGAATGGAAGTAAAAGTCCATAATTATGTACTTCAGAATTTTTCAGAATTTTGCACATCTGATTGTAAATCGTTATCCCCAGTAATCATACTGCTACGCTTACAATTCATCTCACCGAGCTCGATAGCTGCAGTCGCTTAAGTGCGGCCAGTATCCAGTATTCGAGAAGTAGTGATTTCGAACCCAATGTCGGCAGTCCTAAAGATGGTTTTCCGTGGTTTCCCGTTTACACACAAGACGAATGCTGGTGCTGTACCTTAATTAAGGCCACGGTTGCTCAGTTCCCACTCCTAGCTCATTCCTATCCCTTTGTCGCCATAAGACCTATCTGTTACGGTGCGACGTAAAGCAACTTGTAAAAGGAAAATCATCTCTGCGGGGTGTCCACAGAAAAGTTTACTGACAGACCTTCTGAATATGTAAATTTATATTCACACACAAAGCAGACAACACCCAAGTGCATTAGGTGTGCCTGCCTGCGAAGATTCATCACTTACTTTAACCCATACTTGTCGCCCATTATAAAAATCTAAAGGGTCATCACAAAAAGTTATGGTTTAATATAGTGCAGACGGTTAACAGGCATCTTTTTTTTGGTCGAGGAATGGGTTTTGATGGAGCTGGAATGGAAACTCATATTGTTCCTTTGAGGATCAATGTCAATTACAGAATCATCTGCCTCTCCCGTTTCAAGATCTGGAGTCGTAGGAGTTGTCGACGAAAGGGCATACTTTGCATTTGTATTTGCAAACATTTCGTCTTTGGTAGAAAGGAGAAATTATTATAATCTCAATAGGCATATATTCTCTCAGCCCCATATCTGGACGCACACAAAACGAACAATAGCTTATAATCATACACAGGCAGTGTATCTTACCTTATCTCCCATAATAAGTTAATCGGACAACAAATTAGTCACCCTACTGTGCACGCACAGATAGATCGTCAATCCTACACAGATGGCGCAGCGCACGCTCACTGCCTCTACGTGAGCATAAGGCAGTGACCATCAGTGAGACATTGATGTTTCAAGCGGACAGTGTACGTCACTATGTGTACGTGTAAGGATGTGACAGAGTGGCGAAAAAGGGGTAATCATGTTTGACCGTGCCTATGGGCGTACGGCGAAGCTGCTGGATTGGTTGATGTTTCGCAGAGGACTGCTCAACGTGTCTACAAGCAGTGGTGTGCTACACGTGGCCACGAAACACGACTTCAGAATAGTGGACGGGAAAAGATCCTGACTGAGAGGGACCGGAGACGCGTTTTACGGCTTGTGAATAAAAATCGCTTCCAAACCCGACAGTAACTGCTGCAGTCAGTGAATGAAAGTCCATCCCAATCTTTTAGCGAGTGAACATTGCAACGGGAACTGCATGCAATTATCAATTCGAGTCGGTCACCTCGCAAGATGCCATTGCTCACACAGGGACATAATGCTGCGCGTATTCAGTGAGCTAGAAATCATCGAAAGTAGACAGTAACTGACTGGCGGAACGTAATGTGGTTTGATGAATCACATTTTTCCTGTGTACCAATGACGCACGTCGTCAAGTGCACCGAACGCCAAATGAGGCATTTTATCCTGGATGTGTGCAAGGTCAGGTTCTAGCCGGAGGTTGGTCTGATGTTTTAGAGGAGTTTTTCGTATCACGGGTTGGGCCTGCTCACTAAGGTGACCACTGACAAGAACCAGCATGTTTATGTAAACATACTGGATGATCAGGTGTTGTGTTTCAGTCTACATCTGAAGATGAGTATGCTAGTGATTCCACGATTTTTCAAGATGGGCTGGACGCACTGTATATGTGACTGGTTTTATGAACTGTCCTCCACCTATTACGTCTGGATTGGCCTGCAATATCACCTGACTTGAACCCAATTGAAAATCTGGGACATGTTGGAACATCGCGTAAAAAGCTGACATCAGCATCCCCGCAATTTGTTGGAACTGCGCAATCAGATCCTCAGCGAGTGGCTAAACCTGGATGCAATGTACCTGCACAACCTTGCGCACTCACTTCCTAACCATATCCAGGCGGTTATCAAGGCGGAGTTACACGGTATTAAATGATCCTTGTAGTGATTTCTCAAGGATTTGTTCGATAAGCTTATCATCACTAAAAATGATCAAGCGTGGATATTAAACACTTCAGTTATGTTTCAAATGATATGGTGGTGCAGGTAATACGCAGAGACTTGGAAAAATTATTTCTTGTATTGTGTAACTAGTGCATTAATAAAGCAAGTATCATAGTACAGGTAAATCCAGTTCTTGGAAATATTAACTATCCTGATCACTAATTAATAATATTTTGTTACGGGTGCGAACTACGTCACACTTGGGGACTTTCCTGTTTTACGGTCGAACGCCCTTCCTGACGCAAAACCTATGTGGAGGTGTGTTCGCTATTTATAGATGTTAATTTTGGCGATGTTTGCTCCTTTACTCTTTTGATTGACTATTCTGTAGACTGGTGTTAACATTTTGATTGTGAATTTTTTTATAAATACAGAATACTGCTGTTACGACCGCGCTACTACGTCTTACCTTCTGCCGCATTCTTCTGCTTGCTCGCCCAGCTGTTCACTAACTGGCCTGCTATCTCATACTGCTGCTTCCTCGTTGTGACGTCACACCTACGTATTTTTCATCGAGTAACTTCTCGAATATGTTCACCACCTATATAAGCAAGCTATTCCTTACTCTCGGCGGTCAGACATTCAGTTGGAAAACAACTCGAGTGGAGAGAGCGGAACTGTTCTCCAACGGCTGGTCCGTTGGGACGTTTTACCTACTTTTATTTGTGAATTGCTGCATTGATTTATCAACAGACTGGGTGAGCAAAAGTTACAACCTTTTATATCTTTCAGTATCAAGATTTGAACTTTGAATGTTAAATTATATGGGGTTTCGTGGTTTCAATTCTAACTAAGTCCTTCAGACTGGAACCTTTTATCAACCTCATACGCCAGAATCAACTGTGTTTGGACAAGTGAGAGTAGTGTTGCCACACCTTGAACTTTTCACTGACCCGAGTGATCGTTTACATTGCCAACGTGATAGCGTCTAAGCAGCCTGGAAGGATCCCCCCCCCCTCTTCATCACTTTTTTTCTTCTTCCCTCCTTACTTCGCTTTCTTTTTCTTTCCTTTTCTTCCTTTCGGATATTGAGTACTAAAAATTCTTGTCATCCGAAGCGCTATAACCTTCCTGCCCTCCTTTGGGTGCAAAATCGAGATTGTAAGGGTGGCCTTAAATCATTGTTTATATAAAGATTTAGTGGCTTTGTTTCTTAATTAAAGTGTTTGTGTACTTATATAGGTGTTGATTATAGTTTTCCCTGTCGAACCTTGCTCTTGGGCTTTTCTTGAAAGTCATAATAACAGATCCCAAGAAATCTTAATAATTATTACTCTTGATTGTGTCTTGGTTGTCAAATGGGCTGAGCCCTTATCTAATGTTTGTAATTCCCCCCCCTCTTTGCTTGTTGTACCCTGCTTATTCTAGTTATTTGAAGTTTAAAATACAACTTGTTTTAAAACCATTCTCCTCTTCTTACATTTGTTCAGTTGTGCGTTCTCTCTCATTCTTTACCTTTCCCTTTTCCTTTCTTCTTTTTAAATAAAAAAAAAATTGTACTTACCACGGACACCCCTCTCGGGTAGCCCGCCGTGGCGTCCACTGGCTCTGCTGATTGGTGAATGATAAAATCTGATATACTAGGTTTCACCCAACGAGGCATTGACCGCAAGTCTTTCCGTGGTCCGACAAGTCACCACCAGTGAAATAACTTTGGTATACCTTGAGCGTTGTGGTGTCCCAATGATTATCTTTTGACGATCTTTGTTGTTGTGGGTCGAGCATCTCATTTTCTATGCTAAGGTTTCCGTTCCTTTTGCCACTGGTATGAATAAAATATTTATTGGTACCCCACATTGACCTATCTCGCCACACTGCATAAGTATTACAAATAATGTGTACTCACGACCTAAACAACATATGGTGACCGTGGAAAGACTCGAACCTGCAATCTTTGGATTTCTCAACAACTGTCAACTCAATGAAATTAAAAGAAAAGATCTGTTATCAACAAGTGAGTTAGCTGAAGCTAAAACTGTTCTTCTCATTCAAGGAGAGTCCTTCGAAGACCAGACGATCAGAGACTCAAGAATCTTCAAGAATTCCAAGACCAAAATTGCATAATTAGGCTCAAGACACGGATAGTCGAACGTGTGGACAAGTTTCCTTTCAGACTACCCGCCCTGCTGCCTTACGAACATCCGGTGGTCAAAATCGACAACACTTTCTTGTGGAATGACTCGACAATAATACTCTTGCATCTTGTCGCTGAACCAACGTGATCGTGATGGAAAACGTTCGTCGCTAATCATGTCTCTGAGATAGAGCAGTTGCCTGGAAGAGCCGACTGGTGTCATGTCATGTCAAAAGACAACCCATCCGATATTCTTTCAAGCCTCTAAATTTGAAGCCTACAACGTAATGAACGACGGTGGCATGGACCAACATGTTTAGTATAGGAGGCAAGTAGCTGGCTGGCACCCTCAGATCTCAAACAACTCTGCAGATGAAATTGCAGAATGAAGGGATACGGCACAACGTATAGTTCTTGCTACTCCATCCGAAGAAGTCACGACAAGGTTCTCATCACTCCGTTGTCTACAGAGGGTGATTGCTTATTGCAACACATTATGTTCATTTCCAGAACACATAATGTAAGAAAATCAGGACCATTATATAGAGAAGAGCTAGCGACTGGACTTCAGATATGTATCAAGCTTGCCCAACATGAAACATGCACAAGGGAAATAGGCGAGTTGGAGTCAAACTCATCAGTTTCAACGCCATGTTGAATAAGTAAGCTGAATCCATTGCTAGACGGGAACGAGGTATTACGGGTAGGTGGGCGCCTACAAAACTCTTCGAAACCATTTGCAGACAAGCATTAGATCATATTACCTCAGCGTCATAATGTAACCCAGTTGATTGTGGCTGTTGAGCAAGTTCGTCTGCTACATGCTGGTGCAAATCATGGAACAGTTTCACTTAGGTCCAGATATTAGATAATGAGCATAAAGAAAGTGATACGGGCTGCCATTCACAAATCTGTGTAGTGTTTCAGACTACGAGCTTCGTCAGCCACGCAACTCAGTGGGCTTGTACCATCTCCTCAAGTGACTCCGTCGCGGCCATTCTTGCGTACGGGAGTTTACTAAGCTCGACCGTTGTACGTACATTACACATTGTGCAACAAAGTAAAATGCTTGGTAGCATTCTTCGTTTGCCTTTGGACCAAGGCGACAAACTTGGATTTTGATCGTGACTTGACCATACAGCTCTTCATTACTTTACGGAGATTCGCAGCCAGGAGGGGAATTTGTACAAATCTCTAGAGTGACAATGCTAGAAATTAATTTTTGCAAGTGCACCAGTCGGAACATTGGAGGGCAGAAATGGTGAACAAAGCAGCCCAGGATGGATTCACCATTGTTATTTTGTCCGAGTAAGCAGAAGACCTAGAGAAATTGCTGAATGATATGAACAAAGTCTTGGAGGAGGAGTACAAATTGATAGTAATTAAATCCAAAACCAAACTTACGGAATGCAGTCGAAGTCAGGTGATGCAGAAAATATTGGAAATGTTTAAATGAAGTATATTAGGTGGATATTGTTACTTGGGTAGCAGAATAACTATGGCAGAAGTAAGGAGAAAACAAAATGTATACTAGAAAAAGCATGGAAGGCCTTTCTTTTGAAAAAAAAAACATTCGCTGACTTCGAACATTGCTAGAGGTATTAGAAAGATATTTTTGATGGCTTTCGTCTGGGACGTGCCATTGTATTGAAGTGAAACGTGGACAATAACTAGCTCTGAAAGAAAAAGAATAGAGACCTTTGAAATATGACACCGGTATTCCAGAAGAATTCTGAAGGTGAAATGGGCAGATCGAATCACGAACGAAGTGAGACTGAATCGAATTGGTGAAAGGAGAATAATTTGGCGAAATTCGACCAGAAGAACAGATAGAATGATGGGACATAAGTTAAAACACCCAGGATTTGTTCAGTTAGCATTTGAGGGAAGTGTAGGCCAAGGGATAAATATTATAAACATATTAGAGTAGGTGTATTAGTTACGTAGAAATGAAAAGGTGATAGGTTGCATGTAGGGAAGGATTAAACTGGTGACCTAAACAACAATGTCAACAAATAATATTTGTATATCACGTCCTTTAACTACATTTACGACTTTCAGAAATGGTGAATTGCGGGACTTTTGTCCCTGACCGGCGGCTGACATATTCGAACACTTTCGTAACCACTGAACTGTGCTAGAATTAAACACACCAACTTGGGCATAGAAAGACAGTTCTCTACCGTCTGATCTACTCTGCCCGTCAATGGCACGTAAATGAATTTCTTTTCATATCTGGATCCATCAGTTGGAAACGTAGAGCAGCATGCATGGCTCCCTGGCTCAGTCCGGGAACGTTTCTACTTACTCGCCCTAGGATTCATACTTTCACGTTCCTTATCCGACCTTCATTTATAACCTCTTCCCACCCCTATAGCATTAAATTTGATTGACATAATTTTCTTTTTCACACATTTATTATTCCTCTCATTGTTCCTTTCCTTTGGGACATGATTGCCGACTGATATAGTCACTGGTTTCTCACTAAGTAAACCGTGGTTCTAACCTCGGACGTTACAACATGTAGTATGTTTGTAACCAACAGTCACATCCCTGTGGTTCAGAATCCGTGTAAAACTGAATGTCTCGTGGCTATGATCTCTGTATCAATTGTCACGTAAAATTCAAAACTTGCTTGATTTCCTTTCATTTCTTCTGCTGATACCTTCATTCTTCTGAGATAGTATCCCCTTTCTCATAAAAGTTTGTTAAAAGATAATTATTATATCGTTTTCCCATTGAAACGATAGTTATTATTACCATCAACCACCATGACCAGGGCTAAATTCCAGTAACCTAACGTCATTTAATTTCCGATATAATTTGAACGACCGTTACACAAACAACTTTAATTCAACATTAATTAAATAGATAACAAACGGAAGCAATAACAGCGAAATTCTGTTGAATTTAAAGCAGAGTTCTAATTGTAGACTTCGAAAAATATTCATCGTGATAAATTCACAGGTGCGGAAGGAATACCGAGCATGCACATTCCTTAATAAAAATATAGCGGACGTGCGACAGTTCAGACAGAAGTCAAGTGAGGACCATGAACTGTGTGGGTGACTACGACCTGTGCCGGAAACAATAAAGTAGAACCTTTATTCAATATTAAACATTCCTCCGTTTTCCTCTTTGTTCCATATTTCCGCTTGGTAAGTAAGCCACTTCGCAGTAAGATAGAGGAGCTTTGGTATGAATTTTTATTTGTTTAGGACTCAGGGATGCCTAGCTGTTTAGCACCTCACATCATAGCTATAAATCCTGAGTTCACCTTAAGACAGCGACATCAGTTTTATAAGCCTCCCTAACAGTCAGATTGAATTCCTGGTTCGAAAACAAATTTAAGATGACCTAAAGAATCTAGAACGAAGATCATTCAGTCTTGGAATCACTAGTAAGAACTGAAGTGTATAAATATTCTATTCTTGCCGATTATAAAAGTGTTTCTTTGTGGTTCCGCACTTAAACATCAGGTGAATTCCCGTTGCTACACTTTCTTACAGGAAACTGAGTGGAGTATTGCACAGAAATATCAGTATCACACATTGTATACCTCGTCCCGTGCTGTGGTCTTTCGTAATAATTAGGGCTAAAATAGCCCTACAAAATGACCTAAAATATTCCAAAAAGAATAAAAACTGGCAAAATGCGATCCAAATTTATTCATAATGTTCGTATTAATTACACATTTAATGAAAAAATATAATGATGGGATGCAAATTTCTGGTGATGTGCAACACACAGTACAACAATATATGAATGAAATACTTCTTATTTCGAGCCGTATATAAGTAGTATGAGCAATGTATGTTCTAAACCAATGGGTGCTGAGTCAGCATTTGCCCAAGAGGTCATTGACCCCTAGTTGAGTAGTAAGGCTATGTCGATTCTGAAATGAGGTCATTGACCCCTAGTTGAGTGGTAAGGCTATGTAGGTTCTAGACCATTGAACGCGGAATAACGCCATAACTTTTCATACGTGAGCAAGCCTAACCTCACAGACTCAATTGGAGCGGCCTAATTGGTCATGGAATGATCTGGGGGTGCATTTTGTCCCCTAGGTGAGGTTCTGATATCATACGTACGAGGACAATGCTAACCGCACTGGCCAACCTGGAGTGTTCTTGACCGCTAGGTGACGTTATGACGTCATACCCTTACGTACGAGGGCAATGCCAAACTCACGGACAACATTGGAGGAACAGAACTGAACGGGCTCCCCTTGGATAAGCCGAGTTGGAAAGGTCACGGACCCCTTTGATGGAGCTGAATCGATCGGGCACACATGGAGGAGCCATAAATCGGTTAGGTGACCTGCAGATGTGGTTAAGAAGTCATTATGACGTGTTGACCTAAACTTGCGCACGAACGCTAACCTAACCTCACATTCAGGCTCCCATTGGAGGAGTCCAATTGATTAGGTGGCTGGTAGTTGAGGTTCCTAACCTCGCTACGAAGAACGCAACCTATCAACAGACGGGTTTCCGTTGGAGGTGCCGAACTAGTGCGGTGACTTGTAGATGTGGTTAACACGTGCGTTAACCTAATCTTGGCCACGAACGGTAACCTAACCTCACACACGCCATTTGTCGCTTCCCCCTTGGAGTAGTGACGGAGCTGTGACGGAATAAGCGCGAGCGATTTAACGATGCATGATTATCTTTACATGACCGAACGCGCAGGCCTCCTCCTAACAGAGCTGTGACGTCACAGCGTGGCAAATGACTATCAGATCCCGCTACATACTTATCAGTGTGGTCTCGCACCATGGCTAAATTGTTAGCGCGCTGGCCCTTGGTCCAGAGGGTCTCGGATTCGATTCCCGGCCGGGTGGGGAATTTAACCTTAATTGATTAATTCCAATGGCTTCGGGGCTGGGTGTGTGTGGCGTATTCAGCATTACAAATCATCCTAGGTAGGGCCATCATCTTCACAGACATGCAGGTCGCCTAATAGGGCATCTACGAGAAAAAGACCATCACCAGGCTTCTCCGGAAGACATACGCCATTAATTAATTAAGTGCGCTCTCGAGGCGACTTTGTGAGTTAGTGTAATCAAAAGACTATCAGATCCCGCTAGAGATATAAACAGGGGGAATAACTAGTGAGCGGGGGTGAACTAGAAGTGAAGGGTATGAAACCGCGCATGCACACTGAGGAGAGGGAGACCAGCTCAATCATGCGGGGACTTGGCGAGTAACTATCTGTGTGCTCGCGCATACTGTACCGTCTTTGTGAATTACTTCAATCGAATATGGTGTTAGAATGATAACAGCAGGCTATTGTGTGGACTTTCGTGAGTTACTGTAAGCAAATGACAAACAGATCGCGCAAGAGATATATAACCGCCCTACCTCTGCGGTGACTTCGCGAGTTACTCTAATCAAAGGACTATCAGATGCCGCTTGCAACATATCAGACCATTCTTGCAGAGGCTGCGTCACCTAGCAGCTAGTTAATAAAATGGCCAACAGATCACGCACTAGCACAATATATGATGAAGATTAATTTTCGAGTCAACTGGTGATTCCATTCTTAAATAACCCTATAGGTATGGGAAAAGTTGAAAAAATATTATTATTATTATTATTATTATTATTATTATTATTATTATTATTATTATTATTATTATTATTATTATTATTATTATTGTTATTGTTATTATTTATGAAGTCCAACGCTGACCATTCAGCTGAGGAAACGGTTAATAATAGCCGGGCGGTGTGGCTCTGACGGTTCCCTATCACTCCCTTTCTCCACATTGTGTTGTGTCAGAAAGGTCATTCACCCGTAAAAGAGGGTCAAATCCACACGTGCTATACATAACCTGCCAGGTGTGGAAAAGTTGAAAAATTATTATTATTAATGTTCAAACGGAATCATGATTTATTGATAACAAACATATACTTGCTGAATCCATGGCTCAGGCGGCAGTGCGTCAAGACCACATCGATAACCATTCGGCAAAGGAGATGAACATTAATAATAATACTTTTTCCTATACCTGAGGGTTTCATGTGAATTTGACACTGTTTTACGGACCGATGCCCTTTCTGACTGCAATCCTACACTGAATGAACTTTACCAGTTTATCACTTCTGACAGGAGAGGGTAAAATATGTCATATTCGAAAAGGAGAGAGTGCGATTGGGTTATCGTTTATAGAGAAGGTCATCACACGTGTTACCCAAATCTATAAGTTACCTCATGTCTTCGTCTCTTTTAAGGGGGAGATAATAACAATAACAATCGGGAATGATTGATTTACGTTTCTAGTGACAAAGTTAGGATATAATGTTATAACGACATTCTATCCTTACCTACATCTCGTCAATCTGATTATGCTTTTTATTAGCAAGCGGTAAATAACCAATATGTGACGGTTATATAAACATACATGCTAACCTTAATTCCATGTCACCTATCATACCGTTTAGCAGCAGAATTATGTGAAGCCTACAATAATTAAATGATTAAACTCATGGAAGGAAAGCTTATACCATTTCGGTTATTTCAAAACACTTAAAAGTCTGTTATACTTACGTTATTGATAAGTCATCGAGCTGGAGCACACGCTTCGAACGTACGTACGAAAATAATACTTTCCATGTGGGAGAAGGGGAGACAGGCTATGACGAGAAAAGTTTTGTAATACGCTACTAAGTTTATTAGGAGCATAATGAGGTCTTTATCCCTCCTTTTGGATCTAAGTCTGTAAGGATAAGAAGAGAAAAATGTCGTCATACTCTACTAGGTTTGTTATAAAACTCAAACATAGCATAACAAACAGCTATATATTGTTATATCCGCATGGAACACTTGTAATATTATATCTTTTCCACTGTCGTTTATTATCAAATGCACTTAATGAATATTTTTTTCTGTTCAATAGTAAAAACTCTACTTCTGTCTACAAAGAGCAACATTTTTAAAAGCAAGAACATTACAATAGTGTTTTACTTGTAAATGTCTAACTACACAAGAACGCACACCTGTTGCTTTTCGAAAAGATTCTGAATTTTCTGTCTCGTTTGCACACATTTTTGGTGCTAAACCAATAAACTCAGTCACAGTATTCATATTACATTCATCATTCATGATACCTATTACGTACTTATTAAGTGCTTAATGCCGAATTGATTACACGATGAAAAAGAAGAAGTGTCGAAGTATTCAGAATGGATACGCGTTGCATCGTGGATGTCTGTATTACAAATGTATCCATATACAAAATTGAAATATCCATAAAATGCTGCTTTGCAAAACTCAACGAAAATCATACATTTCTAGTTCTGAGTAATCTATTATGACCATTGGCTTCGTATGAATTATCTCAGTTTTTCATTTCAACAGTAATAAGGTCACGATCAATGAGTTTGTATGTTTAAAATACGGTTTCGAGTTGTAGTTGCGAGCACCATACCGTCCATCCCAATAATTAATTATATGGATGTCGCGATGCTTGCGAATATCTTCCATACATTTCCAATAGATGCTTCATGAGTTTGAAAAACGTACTTACAAAAGTTGAAGTAGCACTTTGACGATGCTCTGTACTTAAATCCGTGTACGGTTTAATCCACGCTTGCTGCTTCAACGCGATTATACGGCGAATACACTCTAATTATAAACCGTATTCTAGACATTGAACAAGACATTGAATGTGAATAATATACCGCTTTTGGGAATAGGGTTTCTAGCAGTTTAATATGCTTTGAAGTATTATCAGGGAGATAATGTTTTCAACACAAAAACGAAGGTCAGAATGAGAATTATGCTGATTAGAAGGGAAAGCCAGATTACCTTTCAAAATGAAACCACGATTAGGACATTTGGCAGCAAGATAAAGACCAATATGTTCAATTTCGTCTTCAGTTAGCCAAACAAAATATTTATATGGTAAAGCCTGTCACATCGCATAGCCGTAAAGGTTATTAACATCATAATTGGGAAATGATTTTTAAGTTCATTGGAAAAGTAACATTGTCAGAATTTAACGTATGTTGCAACTCATTGAACACATCTCCATACTGTGAAGTTCTACAAAGATTATGTGTTAATGGTTTTAATGCCATTGCAATATACCATAAAAAGCAAAATTCAATATTATAATAGAGAAATAAAGAGACTAAGAAGGAGGTGCAGATTGGAAAGAAATAGAGTTAGAAATGGCTGTGGAAGTAAAAGAAATTGAAGGAACTTACTAGGAAATTGAATCTAGCAAAGAAACAGCGAAGAATAACATGATGGCAAGCATAATTGGCAGTCATACAAATTTTAGTGAAAAAAGGAGGGTATGTATAGGTATTTTAAGGTAGAAACAGGTTCCAAGAATGACATTCCAGGAATAATTAATGAACAAGGGAAGTGTATATGTGAGGATCTTCAAAAGGCAGAAGTATTCAGTCAGCAGTATGTAAAGATTTTTGGTTACAAGGTAATGTCCAGATAGAGAAGGAGATTTATGCTAAAGAAGCATTAAAATGCACATATTATAACAATGACATTTACAATAGGATACAAAAGTTGAAAACTAGAAAAGCGGCTGGAAAAGATAAGATTTCTGGGGATATACTTAAGACAATGGGTTGGGATATAGTACCATATCTGAAGTACTTATTTGATTATTGTTTGTTTAAAGGAGCTATACAAAGTGAATGGAGAGTTGCTATAGTAGCCCCTGTGTATAGAGGAAAGGGTGACAGACATAAAGCGGAAAATTACAAGCTAGTAAGTTTGACATGCGTTGCATGTAAGCTTTGGAAAGGCGTTCTTTCTGATTATATTGGACATGTTTGCGAAATTATCAACTGGTTCGATAGAAGGCAATTCGGTTTTAGGAAAGGTTATTCCACTGAAGCTCAACTTGTAGGATTCCAGCAAGGTATAGCAGATATCTTGGATTCTGGAGGTCAAATGGACTGTATCGCGATTGACCTGTCTAAAGAATTTGATAGGGTGGATCATGAGAGACTACTGGCAAAAATGAGTGCAATTTGACTAGACAAAAGAGTGACTGAATAGGTTGGTATATTTCTAGAAAATAGAACGCAGTGAATTAGAGTACGCGAAGCTTTATCTGACCCTGTAATAATTAAGAGGGGAATTCCTCAAGGCAGTATTATCGGACCTTTATGTTTTATTATATATATAAATGATATGAGTAAAGGAGTGGAATAGGAGGTAAGGCTTTTTGCGGATGATGTTATTCTCTATAGAGTGATAAATAAGTTACAAGATTGTGAGCAACTGCAACGTGACCTCGAAAATGTTGTTGAGATGGATAGCAGGCAAATGGTATGATGATCAACGGGGTTAAAAGTCAGGTTGTGAGTTTCATAAATAGGAAAAATCCTCTCAGTCGTAATTACTTCGTTGATGGGGTGAAAGTACCTTATGGGGATCATTGTAAGTACCTAGGTGTTAATATAAGGAAAGGTCTTAATTTTGGTAATCACATAAATGGGATTGTAAATTAAGGGTATAGATCTCTGCACAAGCTTACAAGTGTACTCAGGGGTTGTAGTAAGGATGTAAAGGAGAGGGCATATAAGTCTCTGGTAAGACCCCAGCTAGAGTATGGTTCCAGTGTATGGGATCATCACCAGGATTACTTGATTGAGGAACTGGATATAATCCAAAGAAAATCAGCTCCATTTGTTCCGGATGATTTCCGACAAAAGAGTAGCGTTACAAAAATATTGCAAAGTTTGGGCTGGGATGAACTGGAGGAAAGAAGACGTGCTGCTCGACTAAGTGGTATGTTCCGAACTGTTAGCGGAGAGATGGCGTGGAATGACATTATTAGACGATTAATTTTGGGTGGCGTTTTTAAAATGAGGAAAGATAACAATATGAAGATAAAGTTGGAATTCAAGAGGACAAATTGAGGCTAACAGTCATTTATATTAAGGGGAGTTAGGGATTGGAATAACTTACCAAGGGAGATGTTCAATAAATTTCCAATTTCTTTGAAATCATTTAAGGGAAGGCTAGCAAAGTGACAGAAAGTGAATCTGCCACCTGGGCTACTGCCCTAAATGCAGATCAGTATTGATTGATTGATTGATTGATTGATTGATTGATTGATTGATTGATTGATTGATTGATTGATTGATTGATTGATTGATTGATTTCTGCTTTTTTAACGTGCAAACTCACAGACATTGAAGTGCGAGTCATAGCCTGACAAGTTATGAAAAAAGCAGGAAATAAATTTCGGAAAACGATATAAAATGTTACATCAGTAATGTGGAGGTCCACGATGTTTCCCTGCAAAGTGACAATGATCTCTAATTTTAATCTCTTTGAATTGAATGGGATGTTCACATATGTGGCATTCATCTGTTTCATCATGCATAATCATACCACCAAATATCATGTAAATTGGAACTGGGCATGATATAAGTAAATTAACACGTTGTGCTAACAATTGTAATTGATTTAACAGCCATGCGGTGAAATTTTTTTTCACGATACCTCTTAAAATATGATAATGATGAATCATATGAACAAACAACTTTGCATGCAACAGAAGACGCTGTGAGCTTCTGAATATAATCAGTATGTGGTTCTGTCAAATCTGGTTGACAGCGATGAAGAGTTGTTGTAAAACATAAAAAATCTGCATAAATCAGTTCTTTACGATAATAAGTCTGAAATTTCATTTCTGCTTTATCACTGTTAGTTAGAATAAGCTTTTCAGCTGGGTGTGTTTTACAATCAACTAACAGAGTAGCTAACATGTTTTCTGGTGAAATGTATTGCAGGCATCTGTCGCATATAAACTTCTTTTCTGTGTGTGATGAAGGTTGTGAGCTTAACAAACGTGAACTATTTGTTATAAGACTGTAGTGGCTTGTGTTTTCATTATAAACATACAAAAGATGAATATGATTTATTTTAGGTGAAGAAGCTGAATAAAGCTGTCCTACAATACTCTCTCCCTTTACACCGTACACATAAAATTAAAAATCAGTGTTGTTTTTCTCAAATTGGGAAATGTTTGTTAAGTTCATTGAAAAAGTAACATTGTCAGAATTTAACGTATGTTGCAACTCATTGAACATATCTTCATACTGTGATTTTCTACAAGGATTATGTGTTACTGGTTTTAATGCCATTGCAATACACCATAAAAGCAATAGTTCTCATTATTCTGAATATTGATAACAGCTTTTATTTACCTGCAATGGCTTCCGGAAGTGGGATATATTGTCTTCCTGAATTAATTGGATCAAGCTTACAGACATTAAGCTGAAGATGTGAAATACTTTTCAGTGTTTTACTGCTTGCACCCTCTTCAAACATTTTGAAATTTAGTAAGCACTTCGTCTACAACGTGTTCATGAAACCATTCTGAAATATTATCAGAACATAAGAGCTTTGACGTTTTCGATTTTATATAAAAAGTTTTTTGAATGCCATCATTATCTTTAAAA
The DNA here is from genome assembly GCF_040414725.1 of Anabrus simplex. NCBI lineage: Eukaryota > Metazoa > Arthropoda > Insecta > Orthoptera > Tettigoniidae > Anabrus > Anabrus simplex. Next base: position 192,982,709 of record NC_090271.1, on the reverse strand, counting down.
AGAATAAATGAACATCCTAATGCTGCATTCAGCTTATGTGCAGAATGTGTAGGTAGAAATTAAGATATTTTATCTTTGAACAATCATAGCATGATATTAAAACGAATCTGGTTCTAAAATATTCATTGAATTTTTTTATAATACCACTTGTTATACGTGAAGAAAAACACGTATTAATAGTTTCCCAATTAAAAGCCATGGCATGAAGAAAAAGTCATTAAAAATCATTCCGATATTACATGAAAATAAAAAAATTAATGTATGTATCATTGTATTTAATTTACTTTCAATTCATGCTATGTGTGTGATGAAGTTTGCGTGTTATAATAAACAATTACATGTTACATATCGTTAAAACTAACAACACATGTATTGTTTTCTATACCATGATATGTCACTGAAATTGTTCCTTGGTTCATATCATGGAGATCAGAATCGGAAAGTGCATTCAATATATTTGGTTAACCCTCCAGTACACGCGCCGCGGCTTTTCGACCGCAGATTTGTTCTTTATGTTACTGTCCAGTGCGTAGTTATCTCACCAGTTTCACCTTCCACCTTATCTTAGTTCGAGTCTCTCCCTTCCGATCTATTACAACATTGAACCTTCAGTTCGCTGTCTGCCGGCTCTGGGCATATTTTAGTTACTGTGTGGTGCTTTCCACCGCATGGGTGTAGTAGTGTGCTCCGTTGTGATGGTCAGCTGAGTTGTGCACTTTAAAGGTTCAGTGACTTTTGCACTGTGATACTACACGGAAATGGATCCAGAAGAAGTGAAAAGGATAAATAACTTGCTCGATAATGTTGAAAAGGAATATATACAGAATGAATGATTACTGAGAGACCAATGTGCTGCCAGAAAGAGATATTTTCACGAAGACAACGAAGATGAGAGTGAAATGTTATCTTCATAAAGGAGGAAAAAAATGTCAACAATGACAAAGAATAGAGTGAACACGACATGGACACAGAAGTTTCGGCTGATACTGAAGAAGAAGATGGAACTGAGGATAACAGTGTCAGACTTAAACTCCCTCCTCGCCTACCTCAGTAGGGTAATTCCGGGAGAGTTGCCACACTTTTTATGTCTTTTGTTATATCTCGGTATATTTACTTTAAAAATTGTTGCAAATTCATCGAGCATAATTTGGAAAACATGTACATTTGATCAGGGATGAACAAAATATTGGCAATTGAAAGTAAATGGGAGAAAGGAGTGAACAAAGGAATTGTTGCATCTGCGGCGTCTCTCTCTGGATCCCGGTATAGATGCCGACTTTGCTCGGGAAAGCTGCCGCGAGTAAAATAATTAATGACAAAATCAAATTTAAGCCAATTTCTTCAACTTTAATATAACCGAACACTAAAACGTACTACAAGACAATTATATCCACATAATATAATCATTCAATGGAAAAAATCTATCTGATAATTTACAACATTAAAATCATATTTTAATTTCGATTTACTATAAATGTGCATGTGCAATGGATTCTTCTCTGTGTTATATGAAACCCCACGGCACTTAACACCCTTGAAATGGCTCTGGCCTGCACAGCGACCGCTGCTCAGCCCGAAGGCCAACTATCAGGGAGAGACACCGCACCCTCCTGTTTTCTTACCTCAAGGCTATCATGGCCCAAAATTAGCTTACTCTCAACTACAGTTATGTTTATGACGTCTACTGTACTAAAAACGTCTGATTTAAGCATTTGAAGCCAACTTAATATACAATAAATTAACACACGCAAAAACTTTGTCAGGAGGAAACATGTACTCGCCTCATGATATCGGTTATAATTAGCGTAATATACGAGAAAATTTCGTCACACTCACAGACGGTAGTTCTTCCTTAGAAACTGAAAACCCACACATATTGCCATCTAGCTGTAACGATGGGAACCTTTAGCTACAGTGTATGCGGCATCTCTACCGGGGCGGCATCTGCCCCGGATTTACCTTATATTGCAAGAGACTTGCAATCTAAATCGAACATACACTGCAGCGCATATCGGGGCCGAGTGAGGAGACACAACATCGTAACGCACATCCTTGCCCCGAAAGATACTGCATCTCCTGTAGAAACATGGACATTATTACCCTGGAAGATGTAACTTTTGTGACAGGACTAACAACTGGAAAACTAGGACTAAACGAAGACTACTTGGGCAACATGTTCACACTTTATACTTGTATTCACTTGTAAAGATTGCATTTTTGAAAGAGAAGAAAATGATGACGATGACTTATAATTTGTATAAACCAAGAAGCTGTCACTGCTACTAAACCGACTTGAAGTGACTATAAAATGTATAAACAAAGGGTATTTCTTACAATAAACTGGATATTTGTATTTTGTAGCCGAAGAAACTGAATAGACCAAGACACATTTTCCTAAGATTTCCTGTACATATCTACTTTTAGTATTTAGTTTTCTGAGTTTTATGTTACTGCACTGTCTATATTAATGCTATCTTTAGTAAAAAGACATGAAAGACATGACTTTAGCTACAGATACGATAACTTTTGTGATATTAGTGTTTCATTGGTGATTAATTATACGTAAAAGAATATAAACAAATAGCTATGTACCTTACTTCCAAGAAAATACATGTAGAAACAACAAAACAAAACATTAATATGATTAATAGGAATGCTACCATAATAATACTGCAAAATGTAAATTGTGGTCCTTTCCACCGCGCGCGTGTACTGACGTAACACGACGCCACGCGTGTTCCGTAGGGTGAAAACACTTTACAATCTTCACATGTACATAAAATTCTCTCACCACATCTTGTTGATATTCTTTAAAGTGAAATAACACAGAATTGACGATCAACAGGAAGATCCGAAAGTCTGCGTGTTTTAATTCCTACGAAGCGCCCGAGATTGTTAATTGCCTCCGTTCTAAAATACATTTCCCAATATAAGCCTATTGAGATATCAACTACGTGTGCTTGTTTATTAATAAACTATTAATACATACCTGCACTGGCTTCTATGATACTCTAACAGTGTACGTTCTCGTACGGCGTTGTTACTTTGTTAAAATGTGCGTTTACCTTTTTGCGCTTCGAGACTTATTTTCACAAGTGGTGTTAACCTTAAAAGAAACAAAAAGTATTTCTAAAACATGAAAAATAATAATACGTAATATTATATACAATTTATAATAAACTTAATTTTCAGAAAAATGCAGAAATCAAGTCACAAGACTTGAAGTTGAGTCTGGTCAGCAGATGAATGTATTTATCAATTAGATGAATAGTCTGATGCTGTTGATGACAGTGATGTTGATAATGATGGTTTTCTGTAAAAACAACAATCATAGAAATATAATATTATAAGTCATTTACTTTTAAAATGAATATATTGTACCCGGAATGTTTACATGGACGAGTCCATCCAGATGTTTCCAAAGCGCATGCATGCTATCTTCGCTACATGGTCTTTGGACGACGGCAGTAGTACATTTTTCCACCCAACATCTTTGACCAACATGGAGGAAATAAATGCGGCCATCAAGAAGAACTTCGTTCTCTTTATTGCGTGAAACATCGTCCTTACAAGAAATGGAGATTGTAGGTAGTCAGAACGTCAAGAAAAACTTCGTTTTGTTTTCTGTGCGGAATATCTTTCTCAACACGAAGAGTCTGTACGGCGAAGTATTTGTGAATTGTTAATCATTCGAAGATTCGAGAGGGTTACGTTATGGAATAATGTCTTTACAACACGGGGTATATAATCACTGTTCGATGTTCGAAACCTCGAGAAGGTCGTCATAAAGGAGTGGAATAAATTTAAACATGTATTCACGAGTTCTACTTTTATTCGAGATAGCGGTGTATACGCCTTTGCTGGCAGAATGTCGTGTTTACAGTGCACTATGTCTTGTGGTATGGGCTATACTAAATTATTTTGTTCCTTTCATTGACCTGTCTCAGTCTCATCCTTGGCTTTGACAATATGAAAGTGACTGAGGTATGAGGGATGCCAGTAATGCCATTCCTTATGCAGCCACTCCCTGTTATGAATAGTGTGAAAATAGCGTTCATAGGGTCAGTTGGTGCATGCATTTCACTGGGCTTGACAGACTGATATGCAGTAGCAACTTCTGGCTCAGTGAGGAAAGCAACGGGAAACTACCTCACTCCTCATTTCCCTAGTATGGCTCTTCAGTGACACCTTGACTATCTGTGCAAGCTGTTGGTGGAACTGTAGAGGATCAAACCAGCCTTCGGGCTGAATACCCAACATACAACATACATACATCACATCGAATTGTACACTTGGATGAATGGACTGCCAAATACAGATAAGTACGTAATAATTAGTGTACATATTCAGAAATGTTGTTAATAAGACATATTCTTATGTTTCAAGAACCATGATATGAGTGTGTTGATTCTTGGCATGTTATGGTCAAAATACATATTGTTTTTCTTCTGCGAGGTGAGACATGTGCACGTCAATTGCTGACAGCTCGTTAAGTTGAGGTTTTTCTTTATAAGGTTCATCATGTGGAACGAGAGTGCGCTTAAGCGTGCATAGTTGTAATGCAAAGTGGTAAACCGATATAACTAATCATTTCGATGAAGAAGTTATCTTGTGTTAAGGCGATTATAACTTTACACCTTATGTTACTCATGCGAGTAGACATTGATCTTGTTCGAAGTGAGCGTTGTGTAAATAAGGTGAAACGCAATTCTTTACATTGATTTCATCACGGCAGGAGTTCATCTGGGATGAGGCATCATCTTATGATACACAAGATTTACGTCGTCCTCCTTTCTCCTTCACCTGGTATCGACATGAGTAAGAGTCCAAGGATGATCAACCAACCAGCAGCCTTTTCCAACACCATTATGGAAGCTTAAATTATGGAGGGGAGCTGAAGGATAACTCAGATCATGGAGACTGCTATGACCACATGGTGGGAGCAGAAGACCAAATGTGAGTTTGTATCATTCTATATCTTACTCACTCCTAAAGTTAAACCATATCGGATTAAAATGCCACAAATTCCAGCATAACAGTTGATTAGCTTACATTATGGCAGTGATGATTATTTTTTGTGTGGTATGAAATAAATTAGGATATTGATTTAACTTATATTTTCCAACCTAGTTCCCAATGGGTGTACTTCATTGACCATACAATGTAAATTTATTTTTAATAGGTTAGGTAACATATAAATATATTTCTGAAGTACGTGTAGGAGTGATTTCAGTGATTTAACCACGTTTGATCTGTTTTCTCAAGGTAAATGTGAGGTAGTAAATCATAAAATTTAAAGGTATTTAAATAAAACTATAGTGAATCAAACTAGTGAACTATTAAACTATAAGCGTACACTTAAGTGACAGGGTGTGATAAGAAAATGAGGAACTTGCTGGAAATATGATAAAAAGGAAGTGAAGCCACATTTAAAAGTGAAACACATGTGTTATTTGATGGCGAGGTAAATTTATTAATTTCATTCTACTAAATTTACAACGCTTATACCATAGCGCAGGTGTCTGTTATGTGTAATGCAATGCTGGATGTGTGAGGCAATGTCATTTTATTTTTGTTATTCTTCTTATTTGCTTTTCATAATATAGTTGAATTCTTGGATGTTGTTCTTTTCATTCTAATTTAAACATATAACCCCCTCTTTGTGTATCTAGCCATCCTATACACTCGTTATCCTATTTTAACCCGTATTGACCCTAGATTTCATGCTTACCCATATTCCCAAACCCTTTTAGGATACAATATATGCATTCTTTCACACACACGTGTCTGCTTACCTTCAGAATAACTGCACTTCTCGTAAGCTGCACTGCTTGGTAAAGGAGGGAGAGTATCGATCTTATCCTGATATATATATGTAACAGTATTGATAAAAGTTCATCTACCGTCATCATTTTTAAAACAGCGATGCACAAACCGAATGTAGAGGTTCCACATAAAATTGATCAATGGTTTTCTGTTTTCTTACAATTATAAGCTGTGACTGATCTTAAGTATGCATCTATCTGCTTTTTTCTATTATTGAAACCATTCCACCACAAACCCTTTAACACATGGAACCATACGACAGCAACATTGCCGCAAACTGGGCTATAACCGTATGGCACCATACGCCAAGTCGCTTGATGATATAGGAGTTTTCGGTCTAGAGTCAAATGCCACCTCATCTGGAAAGCAAAATATTGTAAACCGTCCTGATGGGCGAACAACTGCTCTTTCGACCATGCGAGTATGGACTGCACTTCCCTCCGTTCCAGGAATACAACATCCGGCCTCCCAGGGCCATAGTTCGTTCGCGGCATACTATCAACTAAAATACTACAACTAACTTATAGGCATAAGAGAACGGAGGAAAACTGGGTTGCATTTAACTACGGCAAATTATAAGCAGGAAACCATTTTAACACAATTTAATCTCTCTTGTTAAAACACACAATTTATCCAATGTAACCCTGAATAGCAATAAAATGAACTCAAAACTGTACAATGTCTGATAGACTGAATACATAATCTTTGAGATATCACTCCGTTCATTTAAAAATTAAACTGATTTTGTCGTTCCTTTCCTTTATGACACGACGATAAATACACTGAGATCATTTAAGTCACCATTGGTCGAGGGGTGAGCGCGGCGCTCAGTATTACAATATTTTTGCTGTAAAAGTCCGGAAGCCGCAGATAGTAGCGTGCAACTATGAGTAGCTGTTCATTGGAATGTCAGAAGTGAGGGAGATTAGCCAGAATGCAACTGCGTCACCTTCAATGAGTTCAGTGCTACTGAACTGTGCACTACTACATACCAGTGAACGGAGCGCTCACCATAGACCATCCGTGTTATACATTTTTCTGATTTTGTTTGATTCTCGATTTCCATAATTTGCGTTTAGGTTACCAAATTCTTAAGATCTTATGATTAATTACCCAGTTTTAATTGTTGTTTACATTATTTACAATATGAGTGTTGAAAATCAAAAAGCTAAAAGAGGAATTGGACCATGCAGGGAATATGTTTCAAGACGGTAACAGTTCTTCCGATGATTCAGAGGTCGATGAGGTTGTAAATAATGACCACAACAGCGAAAGTGAACAACCTACAGGAGATGGTGAAGAGGAAGGTAGTGCCGTTCGCTTTGGGCACCATTACACTCGCCCTGGTAAGACAACGTAATGGGGAATCCATACAATGAATCAGCACAGATGCAGACAAAGGAGGAACAACGTAATTCACCTTGCAGGAGAGGCAGAGGAGACCAGGAATTCAGAGACAATTACTGAAGTATGAAACATATTTTCTGAAGAAATAACCCACCATATGACGAAATGTTCAAGTTATTTCGTGGAAGGTGTTCTTTCCGGCAAAGCACGGTTTGAAGATGTTTGCTTTAGTAGATGCGAGAATATTTTATACAAAAAAATTTTGAAGGTTATTTTTGAAATAAACTCGAGGGACCTTCTCAGTTGGATAATACACCAAGTGTGAAAAGAATGACTTTACCAATTCAAGGCTTTGGTCGGAGCGAGAAAATGGACAATTGGTTCTCCTTCGTGCCCACCGCAAACGAGTTGTATACTCAAAAAGATGGCGGCGAGTCAATGACTCAGTGTGGGTAACCTCTGTGCTATTTTAGTAATATGTGTGGTTAATCAAGGATTTGCTGTCGCGAATTGTGTTGGAATTTCTTCCGAGGAATTTAGTGGTGATGTGGAGTGTAGTGAGTTGGTGATGTGTGACGATATAATGGTGACATCAGTGAGATTGTGTTTGTGCGCCACGTGGTCGGGCTGTGACAAGCTTACGCACACTACGGGGACGGCTTCCTCAACTGCTGCGAGTGATCCGCCTGCAGGTACGCAATGGAACGTGGAAACTTCCTTCGCCCTCTCACAGGCAGGAGTCTGGTTAACATCGGATCGTAAGTTTTATTTTCCTTCCTTACCGACGGCTAATCTGTCTTGTTTTCTTACGGTCCCATCATCGACCCATGATTCGTTGAAATTACGCTGTAATGCGCGCCGTTCTCTGTTAAGTTTCTTACTAACACTGCTACTCCTGTCTGGTGACGTGCAAATTAACCCTGGGCCGACAACGAATAATGAGTTCTCCGTGCACTGTCAAAATATCAGGTCCATAAAAAATAAGATTACAGATGTGAACTTCATGTTCAAGAATCAGCTGCTTTCGACGTTATTGCCTTAAGTGAAACTTGGTTGACGGATTTTGTGTTAGACTCTGATATCCCACTCAAAAGAGTTTTCCTTATTCAGGGCCGATCGTAGAACTGGATCCCGGGGAGGGGGTGTTTTAATCGCTGTCAAATCTAAATGGCATGCGACCCTACGCTCCGACCTGATGAATAACTGTTAAGCTGTTTGGGTTGAAGTTACATTTCATAATATAAAATATCTATTTGCATGTTTCTATAGACCACCTCGTTCTTACCTCAACTATTCTGGAGCTTTTCTTTCCTCTGTGTTTAAAGCCGTTCATTCCAAAGATAACATTGTCATACTAGGAGACTTTAATCTGTCTGTCTCCTGGATTTCACCTTCATTAGGTCAGTCTTCTAATAGCCTTGACAAATGGTATATGGACCACTATATTACTGGACTGAACTTCAAACAGCATGTCTTGGAAAACACCTGCGGAAATAGTCTTCTTGACTACCTGCTTTCCTATAAAGAGCCCTCTTCTGTTTCTGTGGGACGAAATATTTTTAACTCCAACCACAAGTCCGTTGAAGCAACTTTCACTCTCACCCCTCCCCGTGCTCCGAGATGTCATCCACCTGTCCTTAGGAGCTCTGTGCCTGTGTGGCGTAAAGTTGACTGGCAGACTGTGAATCGTACCCTGTCCTTGTTTCCATGGCATTTGTTGCATGTGGGTGAAGTTCAAGATGCGGTGGACTTATATTATGATTGGGCGATTGCTGTGATCCGTGACCTCATTCCTACTCGTGCGATGTCCAGAAAATCCCCCCCATGGAGGAAGAGTGATACTAAAAGTGCTGAACTAAAAAAATCGGTAGCCTGGAGACAATGGAAGAATGCGCCCTCCGAGAGAAATTATAAAATATTCTCTGACCTTCGCAAACACCACAAGTATTTATTAAGGCGGGATTACTCAGACTATATTAACGGAGCATGCCTTAAAGGAAGACACAACAGTAAAAGGTTCTGGTCACTTATAAATAACAGAAGAGACAATAAATGAATACCGGAAGTAGTAACCTGTTTCCAGTCTGTAGCCAGTGGAGCAGATAGACCTGAATTATTCAATGAATATTTTACCTCTAATTTTGTTAAACCTGTGAAGTATGCTGATTTTCCGAAAATAAAACATGTTACTTCCCATAGCCTCAGTGATATTTCCACCACTGAATCTGAAGTGTAATCCCTACTTTCGTCTTTGTCAAAAAATAAACCCACTGGTCCTGATGGTCTTAGTCCTATCTTTCATATGAATACAGAAGTATTCATACCCTATTAGTGTGATATTCAATCGGTGCTTCTCAGTGGGCTACTTTTCGAGCTCCTGGAAACTTGCTTATATCACACCCGTTCTTAAAGGTGGACAGAGGTCGGATATTGAAAATTATCGCCCAGTCTCTATATTACCTGCTTTATCAATCATTTGTGAAAGGATCATCCATCAGCATTTGCTTGCGTTTACAATTCCATATATCTCCCCTCAGCAGCATGGTTTCCTTCCTGGAAGCTCCTGCGTAACTAACGTGGGTATCCTCCTCCATGATGCCACGTCTGCCATCCACGCGGGCTCTCAACTTGATGCATGCTATATCGACATCGCGAGGGCCTTCGATACCGTGGATCACACGCTTCTTGCACACAAACTTTCTGAACGGTTTAACGTGCATGGGAAAACTCCTAGCTCTAATTAATAGCTTTCTGAGCGAAAGACTACGGCGCGTTGTCCTTGATGGATGCAGTTCTTCTCCCACCACCACCCTCTCTGGTGTCCCGCAGGGTAGTATCCTAGGTCCACTTCTTTTTGCCCTGTTTATTGATGACCTTATCGATACTGTTTCCCACCATTCATGTGAAATACTTCTCTTTGCTGAAGATTGTAAAATCTTCAAGCAGATCGATTCTCCTACAGATACAATCCAATTGCAAAATGCACTTGATTCACTGTCAGGTTGGTGTACTACATGGCGTCTTAAACCTCATCCCTCCAAGTGTTCCACCATTTCGTTCACACTTCGTAAATCCCCTGTTCTACAAGAATATCACCTACGGAACCAACCGATTGCTCTTGTTGAGAGTCAAAAAGACTTAGGAGTGCATTTTGACAGTAAATTGTTGTTTGTCTGGCACATAAACAGGGTTATCTCACGTGCTATGTCACTCCTTGGTTTACTGTACAGGTTTTCTGACATCACAGATGTAAATGCCCTCAGAGTATTCTACGTTTCCTGTATCTTACCTATTGTTGAATACGCCTCTCCAGTCTGGTCCATTTCTGCTTCTTCAAACCTCAGCCACCTTGACCGTGTACAATCTTTTTTTCTGTGCTATCGTCAGAGTCAGAGTCCCTCCATGTCGCAACCTAAGCACTATCCAAGTGCTTGGGAAACTGAACCTCAAGACTATTTCTGCTCGGAGGAAAGTAGCCGACCTAAAGCTGCTATACAAAGCAGCTAATGGTCTGTTTAGGTCTCCAGATTTAGCTTCCTTATTCCCACTCCACGTCCCATCCCGCAATACCAGAATGAAGACCCTATTCCATATTCCTTACTCCCGGGTTTCTCTCACCCAAAGGTCTCTTTCTGTACGTATTCCACCAATGTTTAATACATTATCTATCAACAACAACCTAGATATCTTCGTAACGTTTCCTTCCTTCTGTCGTGATATTTCTAATACAACTTAATTTTCCTTCTTGTTCTTTCCTGTTCTGTTTCTGTATTTGTTGTAAATGCATTTTTCTTTGTTGATATCGTTGTTTATGTAAATATGTATTATATAGGATTGTACAATTTTCATTGTGTATATTTGTGTCCTTTGTAAATATTTATATATCTTTAATTTTAGAATCATATCTATTGTACATAGCTCGTATTGTTGTAATTCAGCGTTTTTCTGTTGCTGATCCTGAATAAATAAATAAATAAATAAATAAAATAATTTTACAATCGTAGTGACTTGATGGGAAAAAGGGTGCTTTTTGGAACTGTAAACAGTACACGAAGGCCACATTTCTGTAGTCCCTTTGAATTTGGCGAAAACGCAATAGTCGTGTCTTACGCTCCTAAGAAATATTGCAACATCATACTTTTATCGACGGGGCACGATTCTGATAAGAATGATGAAGCTTCTGGAGAACTAATGAATCCTATTCTTGTGATTTTCTGTGACCTTTTTAAGGACGGACTGGATGTCGTTGTTTTTTTTTTTTTCAAATAATTATTTTATTTTCTAGAGCAAAGTAAAGGATACATAATTAATTACAGTGCTGCGTAAATTAGACATACTGTTACAGATAAACTTCAAATACAAAATCAACACAAAAAAAAACACCAAACAAATCTTGAGAGATTAAGATATCTTGTTTTTGTTAAAAAAAAATTAAATAAATATAATTAACACACGTGATCCATCACTTTACTGAGGAACGGGAAGGCGATCCACTTTCGTCGGTGACCGATACACTATACAATTACATCGTTAATTTAGATTATTAAATGAAGAAACAAATAAATGCAAACAGAAAGAAAGTATTATATACACAATCTGTATCATCACAAGTTAAGAACAGAAAGTTCATTGAATTTCGCCTGACCTCCAGAAGCACTATACACTTTCAGTTTTTGTCTCGCTGTCTTGAGAAACTGCCTAAAACCTTGTACAGAGCATTTCTCGTTGGTCTGCGCATAATGAAGAAAGCCCATTGCTAGCCATACTAGGGCAAACTTGTTGTTCCTGTTGGGTATGTCCAAAGCTAACAAGATACGATATATATCGTTAGGGTTATTGGAAGATGTTAACTGCTGCACCAGAGTCAGTGTCCATCGCCAAACGTCCATCATACCATCACATCGAGTTAGTCTGTGGAGTTGTGTATCAATAGTTGGAATCTCACATTTGTGGCACAAGGGTGACTGGACCAAGTTGTGGCGAAATTTTTTCTCCTCGGTTGGTATGGCATCTTGGATGGCTATGTATGCTGAACTTTTCCAGTCTGTTGGGATCTCTTGTGTTGTGAACTGCTTCCAGATATTTTTCCAATTTCTGTTGGGGAATTTTTCTATGATCTGTGGGGTAACAAGTTGACGGTTTAAAAGACGACGGTAGATGATTTGCGTGGGTGGAATGCACTGTTGATTCACATGAGGATAGAAAGATTCAATAGTATGCAGTACTCGTTTAAAGCTTCCAGTTCGAGGTGATGTCCAAAAATGCATATCATTAATATCCCCGAGTCCGTTCTTTGCCAGTAGAATTGACCTCAGAAGCAGAGCCTGGCATTTAGCGGAGACGGCGATGAGACCTAGGCCCCCTTGATCAACTGGCCTTCTGAGCTGATTTCTTGATATGCGATATATGTATCCTCTCCATAGATAGTAACTAATTCCAAGTTCTACTCTATGTGCATGTTTCTCTGAAATGGGGAAGACCTGAGCCGCGTACCATATCTTGGACAGAGCGAATGAGTTAATGTGCCATACTTTCTGTATTAGATTAAGATTTCTGCTGAGATCCTTCGTCATTGTGTTCCGGACAGTGTTGATGACTGCAGTCCAATTCTTTTCGACTGTCTCCTGAAATTTGCCTGTAAATTTCAAACCGAGAATTGTTATTTCTTCTTTGACAGGGATTCCAGCAATTGTGATGTGGTTTGGCCAGGCACCGAGAGGTAACAAGACAGATTTCTGATAATTCACTTTCGCGTTGGCGGCTCTTTCGTACACAGATATTATGCCAATCAGCTGATCCGCTTGGGCTCGGTTCCGTAATAAAAGTGTTACGTCGTCAGCATACGCTCGGACGGTAAACATCTTGTGCGGATTTGGTACATCCTTTAGGAGGTGATGGACAGCTCGAATGAAGGGTTCTATACTTAAGGCGAAGAGGATCATAGACAGAGGACATTCTTGTCGCACTGAATTTCGTATTGGAATAGGCTTGGAGAAATGACCATTGAGGAGAATTCGGGAATGAGCATGAGTGTATAGAGATCTAATGATACTACATGTTGACTGTGGAATACCAAATTTATCGAGAATCGTAAACAAATAACCATGGTGAACTCGATCAAAAGCCTTTTCAAAGTCAAGATTAAGTATTGCTGCGTCATTGTGAGGGTAGTGTTCACATAATAATATAGCATCTCTAATTGCTTGGAGATTAAAAGTGATTTTCTTGTTCGGAATGCCACACGTCTGCCCTAGCTGAATGATGGTTGCCAGAAACGGCCGTAACCTGTTGGCCAGAATTTTCATAAATAATTTGTAGTCTGCATTTAGTAAGGTTATAGGACGATAGTCTGATAAAGTTCGGGGCATTGACACTTTTGGAATAAGAATGATTATGCCTTCGCTGAATCCAGTTGATTCTTCGGAGTTGTTTAATAGAATGTTCATCAATTCTACGAGCGTATGTTTAATGACTGGCCAGTACTTTTTGTAGAAGGTGAAGCTGAGACCGTCTGGGCCAGGAGCTGATCTGTCACTTGCAGTGCGCAGGGCCTTTAGAACTTCCTCCTCGGTGATCTCACGGGTCAGCTGCTGTTTTCCTTCCTCAGGCAAACGTTGATCTAAGTAGGAGAGTATTTTGTTTTGGTCGGGTATCGATATCTCACTTTCACTACATGTTCTCTGGAAGAATTTTTCGGCTTCAGTAATGCAGTCTCTTGTAGTGGTAAGACTCCTATTGTCATCTGTAATTAACGAGTGAATGTATTTATTTTTCGCTTTATTCTTTTCGGAGGCAAGGTGGTACAACTGTGCTTTCTCTTCGTGTATGACTGATGTTGCACGGGAGCGAATGATTGCTCCTCGGAGAATAGTTTCCTGTATTGACTTGATTCGGCGTTTAACAGCGGTCAAATGATTGGATACGTCATTTCCGGCTTGCTGACGGGTGACAAGATCGTGAAGAATCACGTAATAAGAATGCAGCGTACGGCGTCTGTTGATGGCCTTTTCTACTCCCTTTCGTTTGAAAAAGCTCTGAATAGCTGGCTTAAACTTGTATAGCCAAGATTTGATCGAAAGTTGTCCACCTCTTCGCACTCGAGTTTCCAGATCATTCCACAGGAATGAAAATTCATTTTGTATATCGTCGTCAGACAGTAAGGAGCTGTTTATTTTCCAGTAACCCCTTCCCATCTGTGCCGCCAGTCTATGCCCCGCAGTCTTCATCACTACTGCATGATGATCGCTGAATGGTGCAACATTAACAGTTACTGCTCGGATATTATTCTCTGATTCTTTATTTACATAAAAGCGGTCGATACGTGAAGCAGCCGTACCTCGGAAGAAAGTATATTCGACTCTGTTACCATGAAGAACTTCCCACACATCACAAAGCCGAAGTTCGCGATATACTCTCCCTAATGCCAGGGAGGGATGGAATTCACCTGTCTGATCTTTTGCATTTAATACACAGTTGAAATCACCTCCGAGAATAATATTATCATAATTGTGACGCAGAAAATAAGGCAGTTCCTTCTGAATGAAATCTTCCCGTTCTTGGCGTCTGTGTGTTCCTGAGTGTAGATATATATTAATCATCAGTGTATTATCTTCGGTAAGTATGCATGAAATTCTTCCACTCGGGTGACATTCACTAAGTTTTATATTTATCCCAGCTCTATAGACGATGGCAGTTCCTCTTAAATTTTCTCCGGCATTGATTATATAACTGTATTGAGATCCAAGGAAAGCTAAGTTCGTGACGTTAACCTCTTGCAAGAAAACTACGTCTAAATCATAATCTTTAATAAATTCTTTTAGCAAGACCTGCTTGCTCTGACTTCGGAGGCAGTTCACATTCAGGGTACCGTAGCAGCTAACTACTGACGTCACAGCTAAGATTACCAAGAAAAAAACATTAGCAGCTTCCATACTCGTTTGGCGTTACCCAACAGCACGTAAATATTCTTCAGATTAGGTTTGTGAAAGACATTTACTTAATTTTATTACTTTCTTCCTATCATTCCCCTCAACCGATCTTTTTAATCTTGGATCCCTGTGACTAACTGCTTGGTTGGATTTTGAATTGGTGGTTTCCGTTTCCATTAAACTACCTTCGTCACCGCCTACTTTGTTTGTGCACTGTGCGGAATGCGTCTGCACAGACTGTGTGGTGGTGTCATTTTTTAAGCCATTCATGTCACTGGTAGGTGTCGGGGACGGTTCGCTGGCAGGTTCACAAAGTTGTGTCTGGTGCTGTGAGGGTGGTTCTGATAGTACCGGTACATCATTTAACTGGGTATTATTTTGGTAGGTTGATAAGCTGAGCGACTGTTCCACTGGGGAATTTCTACCGCAAACAGGTTCTGTTGTCTCCTCAAGGTGGTTGTGAGCTGGCTGCACTACTGGTGTCTCTTCCTCTTCTGTGGTTATTTCTGCCTGTTGTGCGGACGGTGTGTTTACACGTGAGTCTGGTGTATCAGCTGATCGTGTGTCCACCTCTGGAAAATCTGAGGTGAGTTGTGTTGTTGTGAGAGGTATACGTTGCGTCGGTAGCTTCCCCAAGGCTGAAGTCAAGGTCGCCCAGGTTGGCTTGTCGGGTGTAGCAGGTGTTTGAACTGGTAAACGGCGCGTTGGGCACTCACTACGGTAATGACCTATCTTACTGCAGCTGGCACAGGTTGGTGGTTGGTTATCATAACTTACTAAAGCCTTATTTCCTGCTATGTCTACGTAGGAAGGGATATGTTTTTTAAGCATGATGCGTACTGCACGTATGCCATTGTGCACCTTATATCGAAAATTGGAACTCCACGTTTCATCACTTACTGAAAGTACAGTCCCGTACTGACGCAAAACGTCTGAAATGTGTCCATGAGATGTTTCGGTGGGGAGGTTAAAAACTCTCACAAGTTTAATCCCTAGGCCGGCCGAATCAACAGTTATTTTACTACGATAGCCATTGCTATGAACAAAATATTGCTCACCTGCATAGTGCTTGAGAAGATGATCAACTGTCTCTTGCCTCCTGCACTTAATGAAGACTTGTCGGGAAATTCCGTTGAGCTGTAATGTTTCGATGTCGGCTTCATCAAGTTTCAAATTTTCAAAAATCCACTCGTGGATTTCGTAGGGGGCTGGTCGTGGTATATCTCGTTCTGTGAAAGTGATGACGATTGTATTTTTCCTTTCAACTATCATCGTTCCGTAATGTCGTTAGTTCCCTAAGCGTATAATACGCAAAACACTGAAACCAAACGGGCTTTCCCCACTTCACTGTACGGCTCCACACTTGTACACACTTGCTCGAGATACGTGTTGCTCGGGCTAAGGCTAAAGCGGAACTGACATGTTGTTTGGGTACTTACTTGCAATAATTTCCTTTCGGTGGCCTCTTATAAAATTCTCTTCTTTACACTGGTGGAATAAATTCACAAATATTCTGAATTGCAATACTGGAGGAAAGGTTTCAAGAGGAAAATTCCCGAAAACTTTGGGTCTAGATCTCACAAAGACACACATTACCATAAAAATCTCATAAAACGGACTATCTGTGACTGAACAATTAAGTAATAAAAAGAAGCACATGAAACAAATAACAGAGAAAAATTAGTTTACATAAGTTAAGGAAACCTCGCCATGTAGGATAGGTGAGTGTCCCGCTCACCCTCGACCATCCGCGTCCGACCGGAAGGCTCGACTAACGGATCACCACCACCACCACTTTGTACTACTTAGCTGCATGGGTTATCCATAAACTGGTTAGAGTAGCTAAGAAACATCACTCTTGTTATATATATTATATTATTCATAATATAACGGAGGTACCGTAAGGATTTCTACCTTTCTGTCTATGGAGTTGCGTGTTTTTTTACATGATATTGATTAGAAACACAGTAAGACCTAGTTGTATAGATGTGAGAGACTATACATGAGAACTTCTGCTTATCCTTGTTTCTCAAAATATGAAATTTAGGTTCTATTAATTATTATCTTCCTATTCAAAACGCTGTGAATGTATTATTTTTATCATTTACGAGTTATACCGTCATATGTTCATAAACAAAAGATGCCCAATTAAATTCTACATGAAAAATAGATGATCGCTTGTTTTATTTCCATGTTTGGTACCTAAATCCTCTAAATTCAAACACACTTGCCTTTGTTTACGCTCACTTAAAGACTCAGCATGGCGGCTCCATAAGTAACATTCGTGTCTTGACCTCCCCAGACTGACCTTGGTAATCGTGGCGATGAGACAATAACTAAACTGACAGAAACCAATGTTTCTTTAACCACGGCCGTGCTTTAACAAAGTACAGAATTCGTGGTCGTGGGAGGTTCATTGTAGTTTTACTGTTAGGTAGAGACAACAATTTATATCTGTTACCAATTAAAGCTGTTGAAACCTTCCCATTTTCAATATCGCTCTGAATGGCAGAATGAATTAGGCATTTTATACGTATAGATTGTCAGTTTCTGATTATTTTTGTAACAATCCATGGGGAGAGTTTTAAATCCCCTGGATACGCCCCTGTCCTAAATCCTAAGGTAGTTTGAAGATAATAATGTGAATACGGACAGTAAGTAATATGAGCTTTTTCTTGATAGCTGATATAACGCTTGAGTAATTTGAAAAATAATTAATACCTAATGTTAGTTAATCTGAACTATTTGAGGAATTTGAAAATACGCAATACCTAATTTTAGTTAATTTGGCACATTTAAGAGCTTAAAATGTCAATAGCTTCTGATGAAACAGATAAAAGAATAAGTGTACCAGTTTTCCGAGTCGTTGGACAAATCCTGCATTAGCAGTGGATGAAATTATGGATACGTAAGAATTTATCGTGTCCGCCTCTATGGTGTAGTGGTTAGTGTGATCAGCTGCCACCCTTGGAGGCCCGGGTTTGATTCCTACTTCTGCCAAGAAATTTGAAAAGTGTTACGAGGGCTGAAACCGGGTCCACTCAGCCTCGTGAGGTCAACTGAGTAGAGAGGGTATCTATTTCCCCCTCAGCCATCCTCGAAGAAGTTTTCCGTGGTTTCGCACTTCTACTCCAGGCAAATGCCGGGATGGTACCTAACTTCCTTCCCTCTTCCTAGTCTGTCCCTTCCGATCATCCCATCCCACCACAAGGCCCCTGTTCAGTATAGCAGGTGAGGCCGCATGGGCGAGGAACTGGTCGTCATCCCCAGTTGTATCCTCCAACCCAAAGTCTCACGCTCCAGGACACTGCCCTTGAGGCCGTAGAGGTGGGTTCCATGAATGAGTCCGGGAGAAGAACCAACCCTGGTGGGTAAACGGATCAGGAAATAAATAAATTGTACTACAATGGGCCAATTACTGAGGATACGTTATTTTACCGTTTGTTGAGTGCGGGCTGCGGATTAGTTGATTCATACTCAATTTTGTTGACATAAGTTGTCAAGCGCTACCATAAGGAGAGATCGTGAAGGTTAATTCTTTCTATCTCTACTAACCACAAGCACTCTTACATAATCGTAAAAAGGAGTGTATGAAATCTTTCCTTGCAATGGATATGTCAGTTGGAACTACCTGATCTAACGTAACCGTTTAAATATGTTATTGCTCTCCATTTTGAGAGAAAATACAAAGATTAATGAATATTGAATATGACTGTTCCGTGACGGGCAAAGAGATTCAACACATTCAAATTTTCAGTTAATTTTTAGTCTCGTTTTCGTATTCCTGTTCCATTCATAAAAGACATTTGTCTAGATATTTTACGTAATTCACTGTCTATAAAGAAATCGCCATATGCAAAGACATAAAGTATTCCTCGGCGGAGATAGCCGTACAACAGGGAAATCATATAAATACTGTTTTTTTGCTAGGGGCTTTACGTCGCACCGACACAGATAGGTCTTATGGCGACGATGGGATAGGAAAGGCCTAGGAGTTGGAAGGAAGCGGCCGTGGCCTTAATTAAGGTACAGCCCCAGCATTTGCCTGGGGTGAAAATGGGAAACCACGGAAAACCATCTTCAGGGCTGCCGATAGTGGGATTCGAACCTACAATCTCCCGGATGCAAGGTCACAGCCGCGCACCTCTAAGCGCACGGCCAACTCGCCCGGTAAAAACTATTTGAAATGCATCTGAATGATATTAGAGTACCTTACTATCACTTTGATGTTTTTACCGTACAGCACCCCTTGTTCTAGAAAAGCTAAGCATTCAGAGGCACCTTTTAGGTTTCCTTATTGTATCTCTTGAATCCGTCGTTTCTCTTCGCCCGTCACGGAACAGTCATATTCATTACTTTGAACTTACAAGAAGTTTAGCTTTTTAGAGCGGCAGGATTTTCTCTGGCTATAATATTAATTAAAAGCAAGATTCGTAGATTCGTACATAGTTATCATGATATTTTGAACGACCTTCTTTCTTCTATATTAGTAATCATGTTAAAAGTTCGTTTTCATACTGATTTTGTGTCTTCTCCCTAAACCGTTTATGATGGCGCTGAGGATTGCTACAATTATATTTTGATGGTTGACGGTTAACTGACCTAGGTTTTCGAGCTCTCAAATATTTTACTGGATGTTCAGGACCATCCCATTTAGATGTTACCCTACGCAAACATTCAGTGAAATTCGCTATTACATTGTCAAACTTTCCCTCATCTTCAACTCCATCTATAATTTAAAAGAGCTATTGCTCTTAACGCATCGAATTAACTTAATTGGCGTCACAATTATGATTTCATACCGGATGGGGTACTCAATCATTCTGCACCCCAAATCGCTGGGTAACTTTTTGCCTGTGTATATCTGGATGAGCACGACCTACATGAATATTGACACCACGAAATGTTTGCACCAGGTTCTTTCATTTCAGGATTATTCTGATCCCAATCACGTCATGGTGTCCGCCCCACCTACCCCTCCCCCCTCATTGTTACTGATACTTTAAAAGAGAATATTGATAGATGAATTTAAAGTAACATCGGATTCCGAATCAAATCATGTGTAATTAGAGCGATATTACCTCTTCATTTTAAAATTAACTCCTGTGTCCAAAAATGATGGTAGGTCTACTGTCAATGCTGGTATCAATGAATCAGTGTGACTAGTTTGATGAACTATATTATCAGAGTTCAATCTGTATCGATGTGACTTCGATAATTGTATACGAAGAAGAGCAATATTTTAAAAATGTCGTTTAATAATTTATTAAGGTGTGCTCGAAGGGGCATTACTTAACCTAGTGAAATTTTACAAATTTGCATTTTTTTATTTCACACTTCCTAGCTTGCGAATATTCCCTACTATAATCACTAATTGATTTTACTATTTTCGGACGTACCGTTATGTGATATAGAATGCACTTTTGATCACAGAGAGAGTAAACACACTCGTTGTTTGGTTTATGGAAGGTGGCATTGCTGCAGATACAGTATGGCTAGCCTGGTAACAACTCGCCTTTGTTCTTGACCTTCTTTAGTCCAGTTTCTGTCACATATACCACTTGTGCTGTAGAACTCCTCTTTTATCTCTTCTCTCTTCCTCTCTCAGTCCTTTAAGCTTCTGGCTTGTTCTATTAGCTGGCATAGAGAATTTTAATCGTATGTCCTCTATGGAGAAGGTTTCCCTCATAAGAGCACAGTATGCAATTAGCAAAGCAAAGCAAAGTCATCTCCGTACGGGCCATGAAGGCCCTTGGAGGGATGGAAGGTAAAGGCTTCCACTATTCGCAACTTTGGCACTTGATGGGGTAGAGTGGTTAGCTCTACGCCCGGCCGCCTTTGCCCCAGGAATTAACCTGGTACTCATTTTTTGTGTAGGCTGAGTGAACCTCAGGGCCATATGCACCTCGGGAAGTGGAAATCTCATTTCTTAAATGTTACTACTTCCTGACAGGGATTCTAACCCACGTGCTTACGGGCGAACTGAACACGCTTTTATCGCCTCGGCCAGGCAGCCCCCACAGTATGCAATTAGCTTGCGACAAGTCAATATCTCTACTGTCCATTGTTCGTGTGAAATTGTGTACCCAACATTCACGTAGATAACATTTACAATGAAAATAGAGACTAGAAAACAACGACTTCCAAAAAGGGAATGGAATGAAGACATCGAAATGAAGCAATCGAAAAGATGAAATCATTAAAAAAACTTATTGATTTACAAAATGGTGCACCCGCTCATGCAGCGGTCAGTGTCAAGTTATCCCGGTAGCTCTTGATTTCTTCTCAGGGTATTCCATTTTCCGCTCATAAAATCTGTGATTTTATATATATATAATTATTTTACGTGGTTTCGAATGAGAATTTGTCCGCTGAAATACGCACCACAGGAGTATCTACACGCACAAGTACGAACCAGTGACCAATAACTTCAAAAGAAACTCTTTCCGATTGTAGAACTAGTCAATTGCTTATTTCTATGAAACTTATAAACTAACTTACAACTAGACGTTACCTGAACAGAAATTAAAACACAGTCACTTACTAAGAAAAAAATATAAGATTATTTATTGACTAAAATAATGTTCGATGTTAGATGAAGTGAAATCTGGGTAGTATTAATTGATTAATATTTAATCATTGAAAGACTAGAGTCAGCGCTGGCTCAAATAAATTAAAATAATTAAAGCTTAAAAAATGCTTACATTCTCTCATAACTAATGTTCAAATTCATATTAATACATGTCTCAATATTCGTAGCCATGTTCCGAAACGTATTTCATTTTCACAAATTATATTCGAGATCACTGAGCAATCAAGGAATCAAATAAAATATACATTGTGAATACTGTCCCGTTAATTATTAAAATTATCCTCCCAACATATAATTCGTCATGCTGAGATAAAATAAGTGATTCGTTAACTTGAAAAAAACGTAATAAAATTACATGGGAAAGACTAAGATTGTAAACGCAAATCTGTTCATATTTTCACGTAATCTTTTCCCAAATATACTCTTGTGTGAGTATTAAATCGTAAAAGTGTTCACCAACTTTCCATTCATAAATTAATCATTCATAGATCTGCACTCTGATTATTTGGTCACATATTTCGAGTACGCACAAGTAACAACTCACGGGCTAAGACAATACCCCCCTAAAGCCTACGACATATGGCTCCTAACTAACCATTATTATATTCTTCATATTTAAAATACTCGAATAGAAATCATATTGCATGAAAAGAAATAAACATCAAACTAAATTTTTCAAGTAGTTTCAAATCCACACACTCCTCTATTAATGGCTCAATGTGCTCTAGCGTTCTGCTCTATCACAATACTTCATATGTATACGAGCTATTCAACTTGTATGGATAGTATAGAATGAAATTATTGTAACGTCACCGCACCACGAAATATTAGATGTATACTAAGTCATGAGTCTAGTAAACTGTACATTAAAGTACACTCTTATTCATAGTACCTGTTATTTACCAATGTCAGACATAAATATAACTGTCACGATACACTATTCTACCATAATGCTTGTCTATCTTACCTTAAAATGGTCATCTGCGCGATGTTCTCTCCTTGTCATATACTTTCAAATATGGCACAGAAACTCACCTTTTAATTCTAATATAACGTAATCTCGTCGAATGGCAATTCTTACACTTCCCGTAGAACATAAACAAACCTCTATACATAAACTATTCATCAATATACTCCAATAAATAATCACATTTCAACACTATTCCACAGACACTTTAACATAACACCGGCTTTCATATAGCCATATGCATATAGCCATTACTCCCAAAACTATATGCTAAATATACTAGAATTGCCTTGTAAAAATACGTAGTCAATAACCTTTATCTTAACACCAGTAGTACGAGTTCAATGCCCTCTTTCTATGAAGGAAGGAATACTTAATTTGACAATAATCGTTGTATCGCGCAGGTACTTCGTGACGTAATCTATATTCAGGTAAGCGAGATTAATCGAAATTTCACTAGCAAATTAGACTCATTGCTTCTAGGTATTCACAAGTAACATTTCCATCTTTTATCCAAACTAGTTTCCACTGTAAGTATTCAAGTGCGGTAACCTGTATATGTCATATTAGCATTCTAATTCTACACTTCCATCTTATCTTAAAATCTTAGATATCTCACACTTCACTTTATATTACACACGCGTTCTTAATTACTCCAAAAATATCACCAAATATTCAGCACATGCCAAGTTAGATTGAGGGTGCAGATTACAAGAAACTACTCTACTAAAAAAATGTATGGACTTAGCTCGTCAGTTGCTACGTCTGATCTGGTTGTTGCTCCATCCTTCGGTTGCGGCTAGACCCTCAGATCGGATCTGGATCTCTGGTTGGATTGCACGCTCATAGTCATCAGCTGGTCACATGGTTCGCCGGTCCACTCCTTCTCGTCCGGTCCTTTGGCTGGCCGGTGCTCATCCACGTCATCATGTCCACTGGTTGGCCGGTCCAATCATCCACAGCTGGTCCTCTGGCTCGACGGTGCATATCCCCAGTTCAGTCCATCTTGTTAATTTAGCAGACAGTCATCATTTTGAATCTGTAGACAACGAAGAGAGTTCCATTTCCGCAGTAATTAGTCATGATATACTCCATATTTCAATTATTTATAGAAATCGTCGAAGATTTTCTTTGGTCTGAAAATTTCTCCGTAAAATAGTTATTAGGTTTACTGCTACGGTAGTTACTATCCTCTCGTACGAAGTTATCAATATTGTAGAATGGTGAATTCCTATTCCTTCGATCGTAAAGTGGCTCCTCACTAATCCAAGTCAATCATATATCACCAAAAATTATTTATTTATATTTTTTTTTCGGCTCTTTTCTTAGCATACACCGGTGAATAATTTAATCGTATGCTATCGCCAATTATAAATAATCAATATTCTTCACAGTAGCCAAGAATATTCTTCAAATGTGTAGCTCCGCTCGTTTTTGCGTCTTGTTTCTGCGAATGTTATTTCTTGAGTATATACTTAAACAATCCTTCCGCTGCTATATATTTTTTAAAACAATTCAAAATGAGCCTCTACTGTTCTGCAGTGTCTTCGAAAATTATCCGTTCCGTGACGTACATAGCCTCCTATACGCTGCATTAATATGAAGTTCATTGCCTTAGTAGATCGCATGGGCCATACCTTCCTACGCCGCCATTTTGTAGTTGGTCTTCGAGATGCGAACGGGCACAATGGTAATTTTACGAGCCTCAACTTTGTTGTTTTTAGCAACAGAGTAAACTAAATAATCCCTACAAAAATCACCATAATAACTTAAAAAGCTATGAGTACAGGACCATTATTATAAAAACATGACAAATACAAATAAAGCCACATTAAACTGATGTAAAAATAAATATCAAGAAACCACACTAATGGTTATAAATAGAGCGAGCTTGTAGATAAATCAGGAGTCAGTTCACAGCTCTCTTGATTCATGCCATAGCTTTTGTGTAATTGGAACTTTAGTTATTATTTCTGAATGAAATGAGAAACTTTCATATCCTTACAATTATGAGTTATTTCCGTTCACCCTTCTGTAAATATTACCGTTGCTGTAATTAGGTTTTGGAATAAAGTAAGAAGTTATTCTTGGATATGTTAGTTCAATTTCCTTTAAAGTGCGTAGGTTTAGCCTTGATCCGGGGCGATAACCCCTACAAGCCCCGACACTACTCTTGTGTTTGTGAGAAAACAGAGGCTGAGAATGGAATCTTTTTGGGACCCACTAAATTTAGCGAAGTGCTCAAGAGAGAATATGTACACAGCTGATTCGTGAGACGTGGGCTCACTAAGAAAGGAAATGTTTACATAACTCAGTCGATATATATATCCAAGAATTATTCGTCTGTGAACCAACTAAGTGTTCAGTTAAAACATAATGCCAATACAAATAATAATAATAATAATATAACGAAGACAATTTCAACCCAGAATGAATGGTCCAAACATGTAGTATATTTATGAAAAACTTCATTTTATATAACTCTTCGTAGATTAATTAAAACAACAACAATTATAGAGGACTTCGGTCTTAAAATATGTATTCGTCCGAGTGATGTAACATAAATTAATGCTACAGGCTAGCGAAAAGTCCACGCAATGTGGTATAGACCTGTTACGGTGAGAACAGTTTAATGTGGAAAGTAGAAATAAACCGTAGGGAAGAACGAATTTGAGAAACAAGGAAATGGCAGAGGACATACGTATTGCAGAACGTTAATTTAAACCACTTAAATCGGGGGTGATAACCCCTAAACGTCCCGTTAAATTATCTGTAGGCAAATCACAACAGTGAAAAGCATTATCGAATACAGGTTTAATGAAACAAATGTACCAACATGCTACAATAAATGATTGTACAGTCGCACCGGTCAAGTAAATTTACAGTTTACCGCCTATAACCTCAGCCACCCTACCGCAACTACTATGATGATAACGATGAATTGATAATTTAGATCAACTAAGGTTTGGATAATCAATCATTTAGGTAGAAATCCTAAGAAAGGAGGTAAACCACCAAGGGAAAGAAGAAGGAGGAATAAACAAGACTTAGGGTTCGAATCGCACGAACATCCTCTCAGTGTAAATGAAATTGTAAATATCATTACTTGAGTAGTAATAGTTATGTTCTTGAAACTCAAACTGGCCCTTCCTTAATTCTTTCTACGCTATCCATTTTACTTATTGCCCAAATACTTTTTTTGTTGACTGCTGAAGAAACGCGGCTGCTTGCCAGAAATGTTTAAAACAATTCAAAACTAAGTGCAAGGAAACTTCAAGCAGAGGTCACGAATGAATTAGGAAATATCGTTTCAGGAAATAACGTGAGGTATGTACTCTATAAAGTTGGTTTTCATAGACGAATAGCTCGTACAAAGCCATATAATTAAAAACAAGCTAAGAGAGGGAGAGATTCACATATGCAAAAACCGAAATAAACAGGGATTTTTAGATAATTTGAAATATTTTCGGTTATCACCGTCTAAATTGTAAAAAATCAGGACACTTTTGGTCATTCATGGTTTGGGATATTGATGAAATGGCGTTTGCCTTTTAGTGCCGGGAATGTCCAAATACAAGTTCGGCTCGCCAGATGCAGGTCTTTCTATTTGGCGCCGTAGGCGACTTGCGCGTCGTGATGATAATGAAATGATGATAAAGATGACACATTCACCCAGCCCCAGTGCCTGCGAAATTAACCAAATATGGTCAAAATTCCCGACCCTGCCAGGAATCGAACCCGGGGCCCCTTTGGCCAAAGGCCAGCACATTCACCATTTAGCCATAGAGCCTGGAATTGATATCTGATATGGATGAAATACGGTGAATTGGATGAAAGCTCTGATGATATTGCCAAACCTTGGAGGAGGTTCGATAAATGTTTGTTGGTACATGAATATGAGGGGTGTGGAAGCCTTCCATCTAAGTGAAGGTATCATGGACAAATATGAACATTAAGATCATCTTGCCTGAAGTGTAGAAGATGTGTGCTTGAC